>NC_133426.1:94905000-95235833 GCF_049350105.2 Macaca mulatta | reverse complement strand
TGGGAATCTAAGTCTCTTTCTAAGTCTCTAAGGACTTGCTTTATGAATCTGGGTGTTCTTGTATTGGGTGCATATATATTTAGGATAGTTAGCTCTTCCTGTTGAATTGATCCCTTTACCATTATGTAATGGCCTTCTTTGTCTCTTTTGATCTTTGATGGTTTAAAGTCTGTTTTATCAGACTAGGATTCCAACCCCTGTGTTTTTTTGTTATCCATTTGCTTGGTAGATCTTCCTCCATCCCTTTATTTTGAGCCTATGTGTGTCTTTGCATGTGAGATGGGTCTCCTGAATACAGCAGACTGATGGATCTTGACTCTTTATCCAATTTGCCAGTCTGTGTCTTTTAATTGGAGCATTTAGTCCATTTACATTTAAGGTTAATATTATGTTAACTTGATCCTGTCATTGTGATATTAGCTAGTTATTTTCCTCGTTAGTTGATGCAGTTTCTTCCTGGCATCAATGGTCTTTACATTTTGGCATGTTTTTGCAATGGCTGGTACTGGTTGTTCCTTTCCATGTTTAGTGCTTCCTTCAGGAGCTCTTGTAGGGCAGGCCTGGTGGTGACAAAATCTCTCAGCATTTGCTTGTCTGTAAAGGATTTTATTTCTCCTTCACTTATGAAACTTAGTTTGGCTGGATATGAAATTCTGGGTTGAAAATTCTTTTCTTTAAGAATGTTGAATATTGGCCCCCACTCTCTTCTGGCTTGTAGAGTTTCTGCTGAGAGATCTGCTGTTAGTCTGATGGGCTTCCCTTTGTGGGTAACCTGACCTCTCTCTCTGTCTGCCCTTAACATTTTTCCTTCATTTCAACTTTGGTAAATCTGACAATTATGTGTCTTGGAGTTGCTCTTCTCGAGGAGTATCTTTGTGGCATTCTCTGTATTTCCTGAATTTGAATGTTGGCCTGCCTTACTAGGTTGGGGAAGTTCTCCTGGATGATATCCTGAAGAGTGTTTTCCAACTTGGTTCCATTTTCCCCCTCACTTTCAGGCACACCAATCAGAGGTAGATTTGTTCTTTTCACATAATCCCATATTTCTTGGAGGCTTTGTTCATTTCTTTTTCCTCTTTTTCTCTCTAGACTTCTCACTTCATTTCATTCATGTGATCTTGAATCATTGATACTCTTTCTTCCAGTTGATTGAGTCGGTTACTGAAGCTTGTGCATTTGTCACGTTATTCTCATGTCATGGTTTTTATCTCTATCAGTTTGTTTATGGCTTTCTCTGCACTGATTATTGTTGTTATCCATTCTTCCATTCTTTTTTCAAGATTTTTAGTTTCTTTTCACTGGGTATGTAGTTGCTCCTTTAGTTCTGAGAAGTTTGATCGACCGAAGCCGCCTTCTCTCAACTCATGAAAGTCATTCACCATCCAGCTTTGATCTGTTTCTGGCAATGAGCTGCGTTCCTTTGGAGGGGCAGATGAGCTCTGATTTTTTGAATTTCCAGCTTTTCTGCCCTGCTTTTTCCCCATATTTGTGGTTTTATGTGCCTTTGGTCTTTGATGATTGTGACGTACTAATGGGGTTTTGGTGTGGGTGTCCTTTCTGTTTGTTAGTTTTCCCTCTAACTGTCAGGACCCTCAGCTGCAGGTCTGTTGGAGTTTGCTTGAAGTCCACTCCAGACCTGTTTGCCTGGGTATCAGCAGTGGAGGCTGCAGAAGATAGAATATTGCTGAACAGCGAGTGTTGCTGTCCGATTCTTGCTCTGGAAACTTTGTTTCAGAGGTGTGCCCAGCCGTGTGAGGTATCGGTCTGCACCTAGTGGGGTATGTCTCCCAGTTAGGTTACTCAAGGGTCAGGGACACACTTGAGCATGCAGTCTGTTCTCAGATCTCAACCTCTGTGCTGGGAGACCCACTGCTCTCTTCAAAGCTGTCAGACAGGGTCATTTACATCTGCAGAGGTTTCTGCTGCTTTTTGTTTAGCTATGCCCTGTCAGCAGAGGTGGACAGAGGCAGGCAGGCCTCCTTGACCTGCGGTGGGCTTCACCCAGTTCGAGCTTCCTGGTGGCTTTGTTTACCTACTTAAGCCTCAGTACTGGTGGGTGCCCCTCCCCCAGCCTCACTGCTGCCTTGCAGTTAGATCTCAGACTGCTGTGCTAGCAATGAGGGAGGCTCCGTGGGTGTGGGACCCTCCGGGCCAGTTGTGGGATATAATCTCCTGGTGGTATTGCACTCTCTTGATTACTTGTCTTAGTGTTGGATAAGTTGATGCTATTAAAAAATGTTTGTTAGCTCTACAAAATGAAATTTTTTGTGGGGTTTGCTATAGAGTTGTTAGTTCCTTAGTAAAGATACTAGGTGTATGTTATCACATATAATAACTATCTACTCATCGGATAAGTAGTTTTTTGGGTACCCTAAGAGCTTCCTTAGATATCTAAGAGAAATATCTATAGAGAAAGTAGAACAATCTCACTCTTCTGACACTTAGGAAGACTATAAATGTAAATAAAATGCACACATAACTAATTTTGCCATCAAGTCTTGTATTTTTTTTACTGCTTATTTAGAATTTCAGTAGCTGTCAGTAAGACCAACAAGAACATTGGAATTCATGGGTCCTAAATTTTAAGCTTATCCTTATTTGGAAAGACATGGTTAAGATAGTTTTCTTATTCTGAAAATATATTACTCATTTTTATATAAACATGTCTTTATGTGTCTATGGACTCTGGTTCCTTCTATAGTGTTTGGCTACTGGTATATATTTAAGTTTTAGGAAAAGCCGTGTAGAATTTTATTTGAAAGCATACCTAATAAAATATATAAGTTAAGCTTGAATGGTAGAAACTAATGTCTTCAAAGATTACATTTTGATATTTTACAATTTTAACCATAAAACTTTAAGAGAAAACAAAATAAAACAATAATAGTGTATTT
This sequence comes from Macaca mulatta, assembly GCF_049350105.2. NCBI lineage: Eukaryota > Metazoa > Chordata > Mammalia > Primates > Cercopithecidae > Macaca > Macaca mulatta. The sequence goes on along the minus strand of NC_133426.1, from coordinate 95,232,939 downwards.
GAATTGGTAGTATCGATGTAGGTTAAACTTATATTTGTGTAACTAAAATTGAGTTCTAATTGTTTACTCCTGTATGACATGTAAGAATTAGTCAGAAAATAATTGTTCAGGAGTGACAGCAATATGACAGAATAGGAGTCTACCGTCATATTTTCACAGAAACATCAATTTTGGCAATCACAGATTGATGAGAGTACCTGTGTGGGAGTCTAGGGTAGAAGTTCCAGCACACCACTGGAGAAAAATAATATTCCAATAATAAATGCACTGACGAGGATAGAAAGAATACGTTTACTTACCCACATCACCACTCTTCTGAGGTGACTCAGCTAATTGCCAATGGATATAAACTCAACCTACAATTTCTCTCACAGAGAAAAGTGAGAGGCTAGACAGTGAGAGTCTGGCTTCCAAGTCAGGTGGTATACTGCCCAAGAGGGCAAGCATTCTTACTTGCTTCACTCAGTACTGAGGTGATCAGCATGATTGAGGGGTTAGGAAAAGCTGGAAACAGAAAAGGGAGGCAGAAAGTCATAGCAACCAGGGCTTGGAATTTCAAAAACAGTCATAAATTCTACTAACTGCTTCATAGACGTAAACAGAAAGCCCCCTTATGAGCCTTACCTGGAGACCCCCCAACTGGTCCAAAGGCACCTCAAAGCTCTACTCACTTCACACTCTTCCCCTCAAACATATGGCTTGCTCCCCATGTGCATTTGCACAGACAGTATATGTGAGCTTCTGAAAATGACTTATGAGAACATGTAGACAGCCAACTTGACACTGTGTGATTGGAAGAAGACACACAAAGTTGAATATTTAAGGGACCACTCTATTGAAAACTAGTAAGAGACTCTCAGCATCTGTCTTGGCTTTACAGAATAGGGAGAAGGTATACAATCTTAAGAATCCTTCCCCCACCACCAAGAATAAATAAGAGGTGTAGAACAGACATATTCATAGAAAAGATGTGAGAAAATTTCAGAATCCCTGACAAGACTTACTGGTAAAGGCTTTTTTTTTTTCTAAAGCCAGTCAGTAAAGAGGTGACTGCTTCTTCAAATGGGAAGACAGCAATACGAGATTTGAAGAAACAGGTAAAATCAAGGAAACATGACAACACCAAAGAAACACAATAAATGGCATTGGTGGTAAGGCAGTGAGCATAGCTGCCTTCCAAAGAACATAAAAATCACCCAGTAACAAACCTCAAAGGAATTGAGATCTAGAATTGGATTGGTAAATAATTCAAAATAATAGTTTTAAAAAAGCTTAACCAGATACAGGAAAACCTGGATAGAGAACTTGGCAAAATCAGGTTACTAGGTCCTGGGGCATGAGAATAATGGGGAAACTTTGGCCAAAGTATACAAACTTTTAGTTACAAGGTAAATAAATTTTAGAGACCAAATGTGCACCATGTGATTATGGTTAATTAGTGTATTGCATACTCGAAATTTGCTAAGACTAGATCTCAATTGTTCTCACCACACACACACAAATTATAACTATGTGAGCTGATGGATATATTAACTAGTTTGATTGTAACAATAATTTTACAATGTCTATTTATACCAAAACATCATGTTATACATCTTAGATATATACAATCTTTATTTGTCAATCACACCTCAGTAAAGTTGGACAAAAATATAGCTTAATAGGTCCTTTCTCTTGTGAAGTCACCTGGAAGCCCTCAATTAGTTATTCATTTCATTTGCTGTACTCACTTCATTTCTTTACAATGCCTAGGACCTTGTGTATACTCAGAAAGTATGTGTTACATAAATCATATTAACCTGAAAAAGTTAACTAGAAAAAAAGTAGTTTCACTATATTTTATATTTGAGAAGATACACTATTTAAGCTATTTGATTTAATGGCTCCGAATTTTTAAAGCACTGCAGATTAATTAAATAACATATAGAAGGTGCTCAATAAATAGTTGTCAATAGTGTCTGGCTTTATTGTGAGCAATAATGTAGCCATACATATTTGAAAAAAACAAGATTATTAAATAAGATATTGAAAAATCTTATTGATTACATATTGACTTTTTAAGTTAAATACATCTTATCAAACGGTATTTGCAGGTATATTACACTTATATTTATACATCTAGTTAAGTAAAAAGAAAAAATGTCTGCTATGTAGAAATATTAAAGGTGCCAATTTAACCCCACCCCAGCTAATGTGCATGTTCTCCATTGCACTGCTATGCCTGCTGGCATGTATGAGCAAGCATTAATCCTGCTGCTACAGCCCTGAAAAAGTGCTTTGGCTAGAAACACCCAACACAGTGTGATAGCCAGTGGAACAGGAACAATTTGGCCCCCCAACCCAGTAAGTTCCTAAAATTGAGGGGCCAGAGAACAAAGCCACAGCCTAATACCAGCATCCCAGATTTAGAACATGCAGAGCAGAAGTGATGAGCTGAGATTTCACCATCTAAAATCTTCCCGAAAAAAAGCCAGTCAACTGAACTCACTTTATACCACAATCAAACCTTCATGAGCTTCAAAAAAGATAAAAGCAAAAACAACAACAAAAACATCCAAAGGACAGAAATCTGAAAGACTGAAGAAACACCATCCCACACAGATGAGAAAGAACCAGCACAAGAACTCTGTAAACTAAAAAAGCCAGAGGGTCTTATAGCCTACAAAAAACGGCACTAGATCCCTAGCAATGGTTCTTAACCAGGTTGAAATTGCTGAACTGACAGAAATAGAAATCAGAATAGATATAGGAAAGAAGATCATCAACATCCAGGGGAGAGTTGAAACTCAATCCGAGAAATTGAAAAAATGTAATGAAATGATACAGGAACTGAAAGACAAAGCAGCCATTTTAAGAAAGAACCAAACTGATATGACAGAGCTGAAAACGCACTTCAAGGATTTCCTAGTGTCATCATAAATATTAACAGCAGAATTCATGGAGCCGAGGAGAGAATCTCAGAGCTCAAAGACTGGTTCTCCAAAATAACTCAGATGAGCTAATTAAAAACAAAACAAAACAAAACAAAAAAACAAAAAATAAAAACAAAGAATGAATAAAACCTCTAAGAAATGTAAGATTATGTAAAGAGACCAAATCTACAACACATTGGCATCCCTAAAAGAGAGGGAGATAAAGCAGGCAAATTGAAAAATATATTTTAGAATATCATCTATAAAAATTTCCCCAACCTTATTAGAAGGGCCAACATTAAAATTCAGGAAATGCAGGCCGGGCGCGGTGGCTCAAGCCTGTAATCCCAGCACTTTGGGAGGCCGAGACGGGCGAATCACGAGGTCAGAAGATCGAGACCATCCTGGCTAACACGGTGAAACCTCGTCTCTACTAAAAATACAAAAAACTAGCCGGGCGAGGTGGCGGGCGCCTGTAGTCCCAGCTACTCGGGAGACTGAGGCAGGAGAATGGCGTAAACCTGGGAGGCGGAGCTTGCAGTGAGCTGAGATCCGGCCACTGTACTCCAACCTGGGCGGCAGAGCGAGACTCCGTCTCAAAAAAAAATTCAGGAAATGCATAGAACTCCTGAAAGATATTGTACAAGATGAGCATCCCCAAGACAAATAGATATCAGTTTCTCCAAGGTAGAAATTTTTAAAACAATGATAAAGGCAGCTAGAAATAAGGGAAAGGTCACCTTCAAATGAAACCTAATAAAGCTAAAAGTGGACCTTTCAGTGAAAACTCTACAAGTCACAGAAGATTCTAGGCCTATCTTCAGCATTCTTAAAAAAAAAAAAAAAAAAAAAAAAATTCAACCAAAAATTTTATTTCCAGCCCAAATAAACTTCATAAGCAAATAAAAAATAAACTTCTTTCCAGAAAAGAAAATGCTAAGGTAATTTATCACCACCAGGCATGCCTTAAAGGAGGTCCTTAAGGGAGCACTAAATATGGAAAGGAAAGACTGTTACTAGCCACCACAAAAGCACACTTAAGTACATAGACGCATGATGCTATAAAGCAACCACACAATCAAATATGCATAATAACTAGCTAACAACATAATAGTATCAGCTCCACACATACCAATATTAACTTTTACAACTAAAATGTAAATTGACTAAATATGCTGATTAAAAGGCACAGAGTGGCAATTCAGATAAAGAAGCAAGACCCAATCGTATGCTGTCTTCAGGAGACACACAACACAAACCATGGTGTTTATAAGTTCAATGTAAAGGGATGGAGAAAAATCTACAAAGTAAATAGAAAACAGAAAAAAGCAGGGGTTACTATACTGATTTTAGACAAAAGAGACTTTAAACCAACAAAAAAGACAAGATCATTAGATAATGGTAAAGGGTTGAAATTAATGAGAATATCTAAGTCTCCTAAATATATATGCATCAAACACGGTAGTACCCAGATATATAAAGCAAGTTATTAGAGATGTACAAAGAAAATCACACAATGTATAAAACTTCAACACCCCACTGACAGTGTTAGACATATCATCAAAGCAGAAAATTAACCAAGATATTTAGGGTCTGAACTCAATACATGACCAAGTGGTCCTAATAAACATTTACAGAACTCACCATTCAAAAATTACAGAATATGTATTCTCATCTACACATGGTTCATAATCTAAAGTCAACCACATTTTGTCCATAAAGCAATTCTCAGCAAATTGAAAAAAAAAAAAAAAATCGTTCCCAGTACAGTTTTGATAGAAATCAATACAAAGAATATTTCTCAAAACCATACAATTAGCAGGAAAATGCAAAAACTTGCTCCTAAATGACTATTTGGTGAACAATGAAATTAAGGTAGAAACAAATTATTTGAAACTAATAACCATAATATGACATATCAGAATCTCTGCAACACAGCTATAGAAGTATTAAGAGGGAAGTTTTAGTACTAAATGCCCACATAAAAAAGTTAGATTTTAATAACTAAACATCACATTCAGAGGAACTAGAGAAACCAGAGCAAATAAAACCCAACACTAGCAGAAAACAAGTAATAAGCAAAATCAGAGTCTAAAGAAAACTGAGATAGGAAAAACTACACAAAAGATCAACAAGTCTACTTTTTTCTTTGAAAGAATAAATAAGACTGATAGACAACTAGACTAGAGAATAAAATTCTAAGCAAAAAGAACAAAGCTGGAGGTATCACATTACCCAAGAAGAAGAAAAGAGGGAAGATTCAAATAAACACAATCAGAAATGATAAAGAGGACATTACGATCAAACCCACAGAAATTAAAAACTTTCAGAGGCTACTAAAAATTACACTTCCCAGAAAGAAATTGAATCCCTAAGTAGCCTAATAAGGAGGTCCAAAATTGAATCAGTAATAAAAAGTCTACTGGCCAGAAAAAGCCCAGGGCCAGATACAGTGAATTTCTATCAGATGTATAAAGAAGAGCTGGTACCATTCCTACTAAAACTATTACAAATAATTGAGGTAAAGGGACTCCTCCTTAACTCATATAAGGCCAGCATTATCCGGATATCAAAACTTGGCAGAGAAACAACATAAAAATAAAGCAAATATTCTTGGGAAACATAGTTGCAAAAATAGTCAACTCAATACTAGAAAACTGAATCCAGCAGTGTATCAAAAATCTAATACACCACATTCAAGTAGGCTTTACCCCTGGGATGCAAGTTTAGTTCAACATACGCAAGTCAATAAATGTGATTCATCACATAAACAGAACAAGTAAACCAAAAAACACGGGATCATTTTAATAGATGCATTAAAGTTTTCAACAAAATCCAACAGTACTTCATGTTAGAAACCCTCAACAAACTAACCATTGAAGGAACATACATCAAAACAATGAGAGCAATCTGTGACAAAATGACAGTCAACATCAGACTGATAGGAAAAAAGCTGGAAGCATCCCCCTAGGGAACCAAAACAAGAGAAAGATGCCACTCTCACCACTTCTATTCTACATAGTAGTGGAAGTCTTGGCCAGACAAGATATCAGGCAAGATAAAGAAGTAAAACACATCCAAATAGAAAGAGAGGAAGTCAAAATATCTCTGATTGTCAATGATGTGATTCTATGCCAAAAACCCCATAGTGTTTGCTCAAAAGCTTCTAGATTTGATAAACAACGTCAGCAGAATTTCAGGAAATAAAATCAATGTACAAAAATTAGTAGCATTTCTATATATCAACAATGTTCAAGATAAGAGAAAAATCAAGAACACAATCCCATTCACCATAGCCACAAAAAGAATTAAACATGTATAAATGCAGCAAACCAGGGATGTAAAAGATCCCTACAATGAAAATTACAAAAAACTGCATAGAAATCAGAGATGACAAAAACAAATGGAAAAGTATTCTATGCTCAAGAATAGCAACATTCAATATTATTAAATTGACCATATTTCCTAAAGTCATCTACAGATTCAATGCTATTACTTTTAAAAATTTATTTATTGTACTTTAAGTTCTGGGACACACGTGCAGAACGTGCAGGTTTGTTACATAGGTATACATGTGCCATGGTGGTTTGCTGCACTCATCCACCCATCATCTAGGTTTTAAGCCCCACATGCCTTAGGTATTTACCTAATGCTCTCCCACCCCTTGCCCCCCTACCCCCCAACAGGCCTTGGCGTGTGATGTTCTCCTCCCTATGTCCATGTGTTCTTATTTTTCAATTCCCACTTATGAGTAAGAACATGCAGTGTTTGGTTTTCTGAGTTCCTGTGTTAGTTTCCTGAGAATGATTGTTTCCAGCTTCATCCATGTCACTGAAAAGGACATGAACTCATTCTTTTTTATGGCTGCATAGTATTCCATGGTGTATATGTGCCATGTTTTCTTTACTGAGTCTAACATTGATGGGCATTTGAGTTGGTTCCAAGTCTTTGCTATTGTGAATAGTGCTGCAATATACATACATGTGCATGTGTCTTTATAATAGAATGATTTATAATCCTTTGGATATATACCCAGTAATGGAATTGCCAGGTCAAATGGTATTTCTGGGTCTAGATCCTTGAGGAATCTCCACACTGTCTCCCACAATGGTTGAACCAATTTACACTCCCACCAACAGTGTAAAAGCCTTCCTATTTCTCCACATCCTCTCCAGCATCTGTTGTTTCCTGACTTTTTAATAGTCATTATTCTAACTGGTGTGAGACGGTGTCTCGTTGTGGTTTTGATTTGCATTTCTCTAATGACCAGTAATGATGAGCTTTTTTCAACTGTTTGTTGGCTGCATGAATGTTTTCTTTTGAGAAGTGTCTGTTCATATTCTTCACCCACTTTTTGATGGGGTTTTTCCTTCTTGAATGGGGTCTAATTAAACTAAAGAGCTTCTCCAAAGCAAAAGGAACTATCATCAGAGTGAATAGGTAACCCACAGAATGGGAGAAAATTTTTGCAATCTATCCATCTGACAAAGGGCTAATATCCAGAATCTACAAGGAACTTAAACAAATTTACAAGAAAAAACTCAATGCTATTTCTATTAAACTACCAATGACTTTCTTTGCAAAGTTAGAAAAAAACTAATTAAAAATTCATATGGAACCAGAAAACAGCCAGAATAGTCAAGGTAATCCTAAACAAAAAGAGCAAACCTAGAGGCATAACATTACTCAACTTCAAACTGTACTACAAAGCTCTGGTAACCAAAACATTATGGTAGTGGTACAAAAACAGGCACATAGACCAATGCAACAGAAGAGAGAGCCCAGAAATAAGCCTACATGCCTGTGACCATTTGATCTTCAATAAAGCTGACAAAAACAAGCAATGGGGAAAAGATTCCCTATTCAATAAATGGTGCTGGGATAACTGGTTAGCCATAGGCAAAAGACTGAAACTGGACCCCTTCCTTACACCATATAAAAATTAGCTAAAGAGAAATTAAAGACTTAAATGTAAAACCTAAAACTATAAAAAACTAGGAAGATAGAAAGATAACCTAGGAAATACCATTCTGTATATAGACCCTTGCAAAAACAATTTATGAAAATGCCAAAGGCAATTGCAACAAAAAGAAAAATTGACAAATGGGACCTAATTAAACCAAAAAATGTCTGCACAGCAAAATAAATTATCAACAGTGTAAACAGCCTACAGAATGGGAGAAAATACTTGCAAACTATGCATCTGACAAAGTTCTAACATCCAGAACATATATGGAACTTAAAAAGCAGAAAACACAAAACCCCATTAAATAGTGGGCAAAGGACACGAACAGACTCTTCAAACCTACATGTGGGCAAGAAGCATATGAAAAAATGCTCAACATTACTAATCAATAGAGAAATACAAAATGACAGATGCCGTCTCACAGTAGCGGAATGGTTATTATTAAAAAGTAACAGATTTTGGCAAGGTTGCAAGAAAAGGGGATGCTTATATACTGCTGGTGGTAATTTAAATTAGTTCAGTCATTGTGGAAAGCAGCATAGCAATTTTCAAAGAATTCAAAACAGAATTACCATTTGACCCACTAATCCCATTACTACATATCTACTCAAAGGAATGTAAATATTTCTACTACAATGACATATGCATGCATATGTTCATTACTGTATGATTTACAATAGCAAAGACATAGAATCAACCTAGATGATCATCGGTGGTAGACTGGAAAATAAAATGTCATACATATGCACCATGGAATACTATGCATCCATAAAAAGGAATGAAATAATGTCCTTTGCAGCAACATGAATGGAGCTGAAGGTCATTATCCTAAGCGAACAAATGCAGGAAAACAAAAAAAGCAAATACTTCATGTTCTTACTTAGAAATGGAAGCTAAACCTCTATTTTATTTTAAACCTTGGCTATCAATGGAAAGATGCCTAAGGTAATAAGTAGAGTAGACTACAGACATTCACTACAAGTGATTTTTTTGTTCATTTTAATTGTTTTCTTTAGTTTTTCCATAAGTTATTGGGGTACAGGTAGTATTTGGTTAAATGAGTAAGTTCTTTAGTGGTGATTTGTGAAATTTTGGTACACCCGTCACCTGAGCAGTATATACCGCACCATATATTTACTCTTTTATCCCTTGCCCCCTCCCTGTCTTCCCCCCAAGTCCCCAAAGCCCATTGTATCATTCTTTTGTGCTTGCATTCTCATCACTTAGCTCGCACATATCAGTGAAAACATACAATGTATGTTTTTTCATTTCTGAGTTACTTCACATAGAATAACAGTCTCCAATCTCATCCAGGTCACTGCAAATGCTGTGAATACATTCCTTTTTATGGCTGAGTAGTATTCCATCATATATATATATACACACACATATATATGTGTATATACATCATATATATACGTATATATATGGGTGTGTGTGTGTGTATAGGTGTGTATATATAGATATATATATATGTAGGTGTCTGTGTGTATATATATATACACACACACACAGACACACACACACATACCAGTTTCTTTATCCACTCGCTGATTGATGGGCATTTGGGTTGGGTCCCCGATTTTGCAGTTATGAATTGTGCTGCTATAAACATGTATGTGCACTATCTTTTTCATATAATGACTTTTTTTTCCTCTAGGTAGATACCCAGTAGTGGGATTGCAGGATCAAATGGTAGTTCTACTTTTAGTTCTTTAAGGAATCTTCACACTGTTTTCCGTAGTGTATACATTCCCACAAGCAGTGTGGAAGTGTTCACTGATCACCATGTCAATGCTAACATATACTGTTTTTTTTTCCCTTTAGTTTTTTGATTATGTCCATTCTTGCAGGAGTAAGGTGGTATCGCATTGTGGTTTCGATTTGCATTTCCCTGTTCATTAGTGATGTTGAGCATTTTTTCATATGTTTAATTAAGAACTTAAATCTAAGACCTGAAACTATAAAAATTCTAAAAGATAACATTGGAAAAACACTTCTAGACATTGACTTAGGAAAGAATTTTATGACCAAGAACCCCAAAGAAAATGCAATAAAAACAAAGATAAATAGTTGGGACTTAATTAAACTAAAGTGCTTTTCCATGGCAAAAGGAACAGTCAGCAGAGTAAACAGACACCCCATAGAGTGGGAGAAAATCTTCACAATCTGTGCATCTGACAAAGGGCTGATATCCAGAATCTACAATGAACTGAACAAATCAGTAAGAAAAAAACAATCCAATCAAAAAGTGGGATAAGGGCATGAATAGGCAATTTTAAAAAGAAGACATACAAATGACCATTTTAATTGTTTTTCTTTTTGCTTTCTTTTCAGATGGAAGATACTCAATATATCAGTAGAGAGAGAGAGAGAGAAAAAAAAAAAAAACTAAAAGAAAATAATAGTAGATGGAGCCATGCCCTAAACTTCTTTCCGCTCAGTAAACCATTTGCCCAACTTCCTAATGAGAACGAGGCAAAAGATCAGATTCTGAAAAGATGAAAAAATTAGTCTTAGTCTAGAGAGAAGCTAGTCTCCTGAAATATTATAGAAAAATGTGAGAATGGATTCAAATAATGATATTTTATTGGTGAGAGGACAGTATTTAGAATGAATTTTTACTGTTTTCCATGACTGTCTATTTTTTCTATGACTTTGGAAACAATCTTGCTGAAAGAAATAATTTAACTTGAGGGACAGCTTCTTGAGAGTATGATAGCTTTAAAAGAAAATTTGAGCTTAGAAAAAAGACTAGATAGAGACAACAAAGGACCAAAGACAAACTCATAATCAGGAAATATCGGCTACACACTAAGTATTACCATATTGAATATTGACATAAATAAATCAGTTCTCTAAACGTGTGACTTAGGAGTTCATAAATGGCATCAAAATTATAATACTAGTGTTTTAAAATCATGGAAAGCTCAAAAAAGAGGGACTATACCATTACAGCTACAAATATATGGATGAAAATAGAAACCCTCATTTAGAAAATGTTGCAAATTAAAAAGAAAGAACTTCATTCCAAATAGTCAGATTTTAATTGCTATGTAGCCACAACTGCAGATGTTAGTGGAATGTGCTTGTTTTGCTTTGTTGTCAACGTTTTCACAACTGAAAGGATAAAACTGGGTCTTGGATCATTTCCTCTGGAAGAAACAAGCCCTCATGTCTTGGGGACACTAAAACTGCCTATGTAGAGGTCCATATGTAGAGAAAGTGAGGCCTCCTGTCAACACTCAGAACCAAACTTGCCAGGCATGAGAGTGAGCCACCTGGGAAACTGTCTTTTAAACTGTCTCCTGAGACAGAATCCAGCAACCTACTTGGTTTCACAGTTTCTCACCATTATATTGCTTTCTTGGTGAGCCATTCTTGTATTTACCCAGAGAAATAAAGAGAAGTAAAGATATAAGGAAAGTTATTTGTCTTCATCACGATTAAGGAAACTTTTTTTTTCTTTTTATCTTTTGCTTTGCAAGAAATGAAAGATATTCAACACTAGCTCATGAAAGAGAAAACAAACTTGATATTCTACTTTCACTAGGGTTTTACGCTGTGTTCCCCCATGCTACCTTTTAAATTAGTTTTTCTTTGGCCTTATAATATTGGGATGTTCTTTTAGGCTTATAAATTTTGTGTTTAGAAACCTAAACCAAAGAAATAGAAAAAAATAAAATATTTCCTATTTTTGTTTAATCTCCCTTTGATAATCTATTGAATCATTTTCCTGAAAATTACATAAACTTAAGATGTCTTCTTATTGTATTTAATTTATTATGATTGGATCCTCTTTTAATGCTGCATAAAGTAGATTAAACCTGGAAAATTTCTATAATTGGAAAATAAGGGATATTGTAAAAATAATACACTAAAGAGAAAAATAACATACTGAAGAAACATAATAAAAAATCTATGTACAAACAATATAAATCTGCTAGAAATATATTATTTTATACTGAATATCAAGCAAAAGTTCTATTTGAATCAGCATTCTAAATGTGAGTCACTTCAAACACACATCTTTGATTTTCAGTATGTTTTATTTTTTTAAACTTTAGTATCCTAAGACTCTGTTCATGGGCTAGGCTATTCCATCACAATCTTTTAATCTACATTTCATAAGGAGGCAACAGTGAGTGATTGATAATTCATCATCTCTTGCTAGGAATTCAGTATTTGCTCATACTTCAAACTTATAAAAATGATAATTCTGATTTTTGAATTCAGTCATTTGGAGCACAACCTGATTCTGTTTATAAATCTCCTTCTAAAATGTGTTTGCTAGAATCTTTTTGCTTAGAAGAAATTCTCCCGTTGATTACAATCATCTTATCTCCAGATTTTCATAATCATAAAGAGTTTCTGAAAAGCTGTACTTCAGTATGTCTTTGAAAAATTATTGCTGCACACTTTAGAGTTGTATTTAAAAAGCCATATTGAGATTAATTGTAGACACTCCTGAAAAGCAGAAAGAAATAATCAATATAATTTTATAAACCAGGTGATTGCATTTATTTTCTTTTTAACTTCGTGGTTATGACTATCTCTATCCAAATGTGACAAAAACAACATATTGGCAAAAATATTTTTGCTTAGGTAACCTATGTTCTAAAAAAGTGCTTTTTGTGGTTAATCCACACAATGGAATATGGTTGGTGTATCAATAAAAATGAATGACTACTGAAACATGCAATAACATTAATAAATCTCAAAAGTATTGTAATAAGTTTAAGAAGCTAGTCACAAAAGCCTACACACTATAAAATTACACTTGCAAGTAATCCTTGAAGGGGAAGAAGTATGATGATAAAATCCACATCAGTGGTTGACAAAACAGAGGAGATTGATTTCAAAGGGGCACAACGTTCTTCTCATAGAGATCTTTATCCTCCTTGGTTAGATGTATTCCCAGGTATTTTATTTTTTGTGGTGTTCTTGTAAATGTGATTGCATTCTTGATGTGGCATGCAGCTTTAACTTTATTGGTGTATAGAAATGCTACTGATATTTGTACATTGATTTTATATCCTAAAACTTTGCTAAAATTGTTTTATCTGTTCTAATAGCCTTTTGTTGTAGAGTCTAGGTTTTTCTAGGTATAGAATCATGTTGTGAACAAAGAGAGATAGTAGGACTTCTTATTTTGAAATATGGATGACTTTTATTTATTTATCTTGCCTGATGGCATTGGCTAAGACTTCTAGAACTATGTTGAATAAGAGTGGTAAAAGTGGGCATCCTTGTCTTGTTCCAGTTCTCAAGAGAAATGCTTCCAGTTTTTGCCCATTCAGGGTGATGTTGACAGTGGGTTTGTCACAGATTTTTTTTTTATTATTTTGAGTTATGTTTCCTAAGTCCCTAGTTTATTGAGGGTATTATTACGAAGGGATGTTGTATTGACCAAAAGCTTTTTCTGAATCTATTGAGATGATCATATGGTCTTTGTTTTTAATCATGTTTATGTGGTAAACCACATTTATTGATTTGCATGTGTTGAAACAACCTTTTATCCCAGGAATGAAGCCTACTTGACCATGGTGAATTAACTTTTTGATGTGCTATTTAATCCAGTTTGTTATTACGTTGGTGCAAAAGTCATTGGCTTTTTTTTTTGCCACTAAAGGTAAAGTAATGGCAAGAAACCAAATTATTTTTGCACCAACCTGATAGTATTTTGTTGAGTATTTTTGCATCTATGTTTATCAAAGATATTGGCCTGTAGTTTTCCTTATTTGTTGTGTTTTTGCCAGGTTTTCATCAGGGTAATACTGGCTTCATGGAATAAGTAAGGGAATTTCAGATGACACAAACAAATAGAAATACATTTCATACTCATGGATTGAAAGAACCAATATCATCAAAATGGCCACACACCTCAAAGCCATTTTCAGATTCAATGCTATTTCTATCAAACTACCAATGCCAATTTTCACAGAATTGGTAAAACTATTCTAAAAATAATATGGAAACAAACAAAAAATAAGCCTGAATAGGCAAAGCAATCCTAAGCAAAAACAACAAACAAAAAGTCCAAAGCTGGAGGCATCACATTATGGGACTTCAAAATACACTATGAGACTTCAGTAACCAAAACAGCATGGTACTGTTACAAAACTAGATATGTAGACAAATGTAACAAAATAGAGAACCCAGAAATAAAAGCTTCACAACCACTACCATCTATTCTTTGACAAAGTTGAAAAAAATAAGCACTGTGGAAAGGACTTCCTATTCAATAAATGATGCTGGCATAGCTAGCTAGCCATAAACAGAAGAATAAAACTGTACCCCTACCTTTCACAATATGCAAAAATTATCTCAAGATGGATTGCAGTTTTAAATGGAAAGGGTATCAAACTATAAAAATGCACAAAGAAAACTGCAGAAACACCAGTCTGGACATCAGCCTTGAAAAAATGATTCATGACTAAGTCTTGAAAAACAATTGCAATAAAAACAAAAAATGGAAAAACGTGACCTAATTAAGCTAAAGAACTTCTGCACAGCAGCAGAAACCACCAACAGGGTAAACAGGTAAGCTACAGAATGGGGGAAGATATTTACAGACTATAGATCAACAAATGTCTAATATCCAGAATGAATAAGGAACTTAAACAATTGAACAAGTAAAAACTTCAGTAAAAGTGGGCAAGAAAAAATGAACAGACACTTTTCAAAATAAGACATACAAGTGGCTAAACAAACATTTGAAAAATGCTCAATATCATTAATCCTTAGAGAAACGCAAATCAAAACTACAATGAGATACCATCTCAAACTAGTCAGAATGCCTACTATCAAGAAGTTAAAAAAAAAAAAAAAAACAGATACTGGCAAGTCCGTGGAGAAAAAAGAATGCTTATACACTGTTGGTGGGAATGTTAATTAGTTCAGCTTCTGTGGAAAGCACTCTGGAGATTTCTCAAATACCTGAAAACAGAGCTATCATTCAACACAGTAATCCTATTACTGGGTCTATAACCAAACAAATATGGATCATTATACCAAAAAGACACACGCATGTGTATGTTCTTCATGGCACTATTCACAAAAGCAAAGATATGAAATCAACCTAGGTGCCCATCAATGGTGGATTAGATAAAATATAGTATATGTATACCACAGAGTGCTATGCAGCCATAAAAAAAATTCTTTGCAGCAACATGGATGCAGCTGTAGGACATCATCTTAAGCAAATCCATGCAAGAACAGAAAACCAAATACTGCATGTTCTCTCTTATAAGTAGTAGCTAAACATTGGTCACTCAAGGACATAAAGATGGTAATAATAGACACTGGAGACTGTTAGATGGGGAAGCTAGGCAAGGGCACAAGAACTGGAAAACTAGTTGCCGGATATTATGCTCAGTACCTGGGTGACAGGATAATTCATACCCCAAACGTCAGCCTCACATAGTATACCCAGGTAACAGTCTTCCACATGTACCCGCTGAATCTAAAATAAGTTGAATAAATCCCATAACATTTTTCATGTGCTGTCACTACTCCATGCAGAAGGAATTAATTTATTCCTATGCAACAATACTGGGAGAGGACTTTTGGAAGCTTATACCTGATTTCCTCGAGATTTTGCCACATGTACGTTTATTCATTGTTAATTTTGCCTTCCATCCTTTCAATGTAATAAATAATAGCCATGAGTATCTTTTAAAAATGAGCACAAGAGAACTTTTAGGGTTAATAGAAATGCTCTATATATTATTACTCTGGTGGTAATTATGCGGTCATTTGTCTAAGTTCATTGAATTATTCACCCAAAATTGAATTTATATATAAATTATACCTCAATAAAACTAATATTTTAAATATGTGTCTTTGGACAAATATCTTAGTCTCTATCAATAGATTGCACAAAAAAGGAACTAACATTTAAAAGAGACTTTAGAGATATATCAACCATTTGCAATATATGAAGGTATTTTGGAGACAGATTCAACAAAACTAATAAATCGAGAAAAATTACATTTATGAGGCAATGGAAAAATTTACACTGACTGCATATTTTATAATATGAAAGAATTGATAATTTTATTTTTAAAGCATTAAAATAGTACCACGATTATGTTAAATAATAGAGTCCTCATCTTTGAGAGGTATTTACTGACATATTTACAATTCCTGGAAATTGCTTCAAAATAATATAGGAAGTAGTAGAGTAATAGATTAGATTCAATGCTATTCCTATCAAAGTACCAATAGCATTCTTCACAGAATTAGAAAAAAATCTATTTCAAAATTCATATGGATAAAAAAAA
This sequence comes from Macaca mulatta, assembly GCF_049350105.2. NCBI lineage: Eukaryota > Metazoa > Chordata > Mammalia > Primates > Cercopithecidae > Macaca > Macaca mulatta. The sequence continues at coordinate 95,216,776 of NC_133426.1, read as the reverse complement.
GAGCCCGCATAGCCAAGACAATTCTAAGCAAAAAGAACAAAGCTGGAGGCATCATGTTACCCAACTTCAAACTATAATATAAGGCTACAGTATCAAAACACCATGTTACTGGTACAAATACAGGCACATAGACCAATAGAACAGAATAGCCCAGAAATAAGGCCTCACACCTACAACTATCTGATCTCTGGCAAAATAGATAAAAACAGGCAATGGGAAAAAGACTCCCTATTCAATAAATGGTTCTGGGATAACTGGCTAGCCATATGCAGAATATTAAAGCTGGACCCCTTCCTTACACCATATACAAAAGCAACTCAAGATGGATTAAAGACAAATGTAAAATCCAAAACTACAAAAACCCTGGGAGACAACCTAGAAAATACCATTCTGGACATAGGAACGAACAAAGATTTCATGACAAATACATCAAAAGCAATCACAACAAAAGCAAAAATTGACATGTCAGATTTAATTAAGCTTAAGAGCTTCTACACAGCAAAAGAAACCATCAACAGAGTAAACAGATAACCTATAGAATGGGAGACAATATTTTCAAACTATGCATCTGACAAAGGTCTAATATCCAGCATCTATAAGGAACTTAAACAGATCTACAAGAGAAAAACAACCCCATTAAAAAGTAGGCAAACTACACCAAAAGACACTTTTCAAAAGAAGACATACATGTAGCCAACAAGCATATGAAAAAAGATCAATATCACTGATCATCAGAGAAATGCAAATCAAAAACACAATGAGATACTATCTCACAGCTATCAGAATGACTATTATTAAAAAGTCAAATAGGCCGGGCGCCCCGGTGACTCACGCCTGTAATCCCAGCACTTTGGGAGGCTGAGGTGGGCAGATCACGAAGTCAGGAGGCCGAGATCATCCTGGCTAACACGGTGAAACCATCTCTACTAAAAATACAAAAAAAAAAAAAAAAAAAAAAAAAAAAGAAAGAATTAGCCAGGCGTGGTGGCGGGTGCTTGTAGTCCCAGCTACTCAGGTGGCTGAGGCAGGAGAATGGCGTGAACTCGGGAGGCAGAGCTTGCAGTGAGCCGAGATTGTGCAACTGCACTGCAGCCTGGGCGACAGAGCAAGACTCCATCTCATTAAAAAAAAAAAAAAAAAGGTCAAATAATAACATATGCTGGCAATGTGGTAGAGAAAAGGGAACACTTATACCCTGTAGGTGGGAGTGTAAATTAGTTCAACCATAGTGGAAAGAAGTAGGGCCATTCCTCAAAGAGCTAAAAGCAGAACTACCATTGGACACATCAATCCCATTACTGAGTATATACCCAGAGGAATATAAATTATTCTACCATAAAGACAAATACACACAAGTTTTCATTGCAGCACTATTCGCAATAGCAAAGACAGGGAATCAAACTAAATACCCCTCAATGACAAATTGGATAAAGAAAAATGTGGTACATATACAACATGGAATACTATGCAGCCATAAAAAAGGAAGATCATGTCTTTTGTGGGAACGTGGATGGAGCTGGAGGCTGTTACCCTTAACAAACTAACACAGGAACAGAAAACCAAATACGATATGTTCTCACATATACGTGGAAGCTAAATGTTAACAACTTATGAACACAAAGAAGGAGACAATAGGCACTGGGGTTTGCATGTGATTGGAGGGTGGAAGGAGAGAGAGGAATAGAAAAGATAACTATTAAACACATTGGAAGTGACAACACTTATTTAGGTTTCTCACTTTAATATGATTATGTTTCATTAACAAATTATGAAAAACAGAGTTTATAGAGATGCTTTTATTAATTATAAAATAATTTTATATCTGCTTTTATGGTAACCATCACTATACTCTCTATCTCCATGAGTTCAATTGTTTTAACTTTTACCTCCCACAAATAAGTGAGAATATGTGAAGTTTGTCTCTTTGTACCTGGCTTCATTTGTTTAACATAATGTCTTCCAGTTCCATCCACGTTGTTGCTAATGACAGGATTTCTTTTATGCATGAAGCCAAATTATATTCTTATGTATAAATATGTTCATATATATGTGATTTATGTATATGTGATATATATGTAATATACACATATATATGCACATATATATATCACAGTTTTTAAATTCATTTATGGATCCATAAGTGTTTAGGTTGATTACATATCTTGACTGTTGATAATAATGCTGCAAAATACATGAAAGTGCAAATATTTCTTAGGTAATAGTAATTTTATATCCTTTATATGTCCAGTAGTGGGGTGGATGGAATATATAGTAGTTTTTTAATTTCTTTAGAAATCTCCAACTGTTTTCTATAATGGCTGTGCCAATTTACATTTCCACCAACAGTGCACAAGGATTCCCTTTTTTCCACGTTTGAACCAATACTTATTTACTTTTTAAATAATAGTCATCTTAAAATATGTAATGTGATATCCTACTGAGGTTTTAGTTTATGTTTTCCTGATAATTAATGATACTCATCTTTTTATATACCTGTTGGCCATTTATATGTTTTATTTGAAGAAATGTCCATTCAGGTTCTTTGCCCACGTTTTTTGACTTTTATTTTAAGTTCAGGGGTACAAGCGTAGGTTTGTTACACAAGTAAACTTGTGTCATAGGTGTTTGTTGTACAGATTATTTCATCTCCTAGCTATTAAGCCTAGTATCCATTAGTGATTTTTTTCTTTGCCCATTTTTTAATGTGTTAATTCACTTTGATATTCAGTTTTATGGGTTTCTTGTCCATTGTTGACACTAATTTTTTTTATTAGATTTATCATTTGCAAGTATTTTCTCCTATTCTTTAAAGTACTTTTTGATTTTGTTGATTGTTTGCTTTGCTGTGCTAGACATTTCAGCTGTTACAATCCTCCTTGTTTATTTTTTGCTTTTTTTGCCTGAGCTTATGGTACCATCTTCAAAAAACAATTGCCAAGACCAATCTCAGGTATTTTTTTTCCTGTTTTTTATTTTATTTTATTTTTTGCTAGGTGTTTTATGGTTTCAGTTCTTACCATTAAGTCTTCAAGTGTAGTTTATTTTTGTGTATGGTGATAAATAAGGGTGCAATTTTATTCTATTTTTTTAAAAAAATTATTTTTATTTTAAGTTCTGGAGTACATGTGCAGGATGTGCCAGTTTGTTACATATGTAAACGTGTGGTATGGTGGTTTGCTGGTCTAATTTTACTCTGTTGCATGTAAATAACTAGTTTTTCCAGTAGCATATATTGAAGACACTGTGCTTTCTGCATTGTATATTAGTGGCGTACTTGATGGAAATTAGTTGATGTTATGTAGGGATTTACTACTGGGCTTTTTCTATTTCATCAGTCTATCTGTCTGTTTTTATGCGAATACCACATGTTTTAGTTACTATAGCTTTATAACATAATTTGAAACCATAAAGGGTGATGCTTCTTGTGTTTGTTTGTTTGTTTTCCATTGGCTGCTTGGGTTCTTTAGTGGTTCCACATGGATTTTATAATTGCTTTTTCTATTTCTCTAAGGAATGTCATAGTAATTTTGATAGGGATTGCATTGAATCAGATTACTTGGAGTTACTTGGAGTAGTGTGGATATTTTAACAGTATTCTACTTTACAAAAATGAGATATCTCTCCATTTATTTATGATAATTCCTTCATTGATGTCTCAGAGTTTTCAGTGTGCAAATCTTTCACTCTACTTAAATTTATACCTGTTTTATTTTTTGATGCTATCATTAGTGGAATTGTTTTCTTAATTTATTTTTTATTATTTGAAGTGTATTAAAATTAACTATTTTTTGTATTCTGATTTTGAAACCTGCAACTTTACTGAATTTGCTTATTCTAATTATTTTGGTCAAAATTTTGACATATATATTTATATATTATATATTTATATTATATATATAATATATGATACATGCTTATATATATAATATATAATATATGCTTATATTATGTATATATGGTTATAACATCCACAAACAATTTTACCTTTTTCTGACTTGGATGCCTTTTATTTCTCTTTCCTAATCTCTATGTCTAGAATTTTCACTACTGTGTTGGGTAGAAGGGGCAAGAGGGGGCATCATCATCTAGTTTCTGATCTTAGAGGACAAGCTTTAACTTTTTCATTATTTAGTATGTTAAAACGGGCTTGTCATATATGACCTTTATAATAGTGAGGTATTTTCCTTTTGTACCTATTGAGAGTTTTTTTAATCACAAAAGTATGCTAAATCTTGTCTAATACTTTTTATGTTTGCATTGAGATAACCATATAATGTTTATTCTTCATTCTGTTAATGTAGTGTATCACATTTATCGATTTGTGTCTGTTAAACCATCCTTGCATCCCAGAGATAAATCCCATTGGATCTGGGTGTGATTGTTTAAATGTATTGTTAAATTTAGTTTGCTAGCATTTTGTTGAGGATTTTGCCATCTATATTGGTCAGGAATATTAGCCTGTAAATATTTTTTTTCTTGTAGTGTTCTTATCTGTCATTAATATTATAGTAATACTAGATAGGCCAGTTCTTATTTGACAGATTTCTTTTTCTGAACTAAATGGAAATTAGAATAATTTACTTTTGAACCTGGATCCTTTATATTTTTATATTTTCTCTAAACTTAATAACTTGACTGTGTTTTTATTTTCAGCTTATCTGTTTCTATACATATCTTATTATAAACAAGTAAGATAAAGAAGTTGACACTTTCTACCATCTTCATGGAAGATGTTTTTTCCCCAAACCTACCAGTTCATTAGATATACTTTAGATGTCCATATAACCAGAAGTTATACTGCAGCCAAAATTTATGTTACTAAACAATAGGGATTGTTTGTTTACTAGAATTGTGTAACAATTTCATCATATTCCTTTTAGCTTACACAGTCTCTTTGATTTCACAGTGTCTCCTCAAAATTTTTCCTGTTTCCTCCTATAATCTGGTCTCAAAACTAACATGCTGTAGAATTTGTCATAATAGCATTCAACTTTAAAGTTTAGTTCTGTTTACTAATTGTTCAAATAACCCGCTTCAAATTGATTTGAAACCACAATCATTATTATTTTGCTAATTAGTCTGTTGTTGTGGTAGAGCTTTCAGGGAATGAATGACTTGTCTCTGCTCTACGTGGCATCAGATGGGGTTGCTTGACTAGAACTAGAGGATTTATTTCAAGATGGCTTACTCACATGAGTGGCATGGCGAAGCTTACTCTTGGTTGAGAATTCAACTTTGGCAGCTGGCTAGGGTAGGGGCTGATTATGTTATGTGAGATGGCTTGAGAGAATTCTCTATTTACCACAAATTAAATGAGCTTGCAAGTAAAATATCAGAATTGTTCATAAGCTCAGTCATGACTGTTTTCTATTACAGAAACCAGAAAATTGTGACACATGGACCAAATTTAGTTCACAGTCTTTTTTTATATAAAATTTTATTTGAACATAACCATGTCCATTTGTCTATGTATTGCCTATGGCTGGTTTTGCAATGCAAAGATAGTGTTGAAAAGTTACCACAAATACATTATAGCTCTCAAATACTAAAATATGTACTATCGAGTCCTTTACTGGAAAAACTAGGACCCCAGCCCTCTAGGCCATGTGACTGTTGTCACAAAGGAAGATTCTGAAATGGCAGAGGTTAGGTGGTGACATTTCATTGTCAGAAGAAAGAGGGATGGAATTATTATAATGAGTAAATTGAGACTGGCAGCCACGAAGTCTTTATTCATTAAAAAAAGAAAAAAATATATATATAGAACCATTTAAGAGAACACTGTGTCCTTAGGAGCACAATAGATAGACAAGTGTATTGCTCAATTATTAAAACCAAAAGCAAAGTTCAATGATCAGAAGCCTGAAACTCTTTCCTCCAGAGTCCTCAATCAAAGTTACAATTTCTTCCCCATTTTAAAGACCTGAGCTGGTTTTCTTACTCCTTGACTAAAGGAAAGGCTGGGTTCCCAGTAAGGACTCAAAAACACAACAGTTATGTGTATTAAAGATTCCCTGAGTCTCTCCCAAGTGTTTTGATTTCCTTTCTTTCAAATATCCAAATACTGGAGAAAGGGCAATATCCAGACATTTCAAGAATAAATGGGCCCAGAGTCTGAACTAATATTAATACTTGAAAACCTGAGGTGTCACCATGGCCCTCCTGTTAGAGTGAGTGCATATAGAGTCAGTTAATAAATAGAGTCCAAGCCTAAGTTTCAGTAATAGGCCATCTACTGTCCATTCGGTGGTCATTTATTTGGTCCTCAAATTCATAATTAAAATAAATATGTTTGATAATTGGCAGAACAACCTCATTGGCTTTTGGCTTATGAAGTAAAAGCTGACTTGGTGTAAATATCAAAATTGTTCAAAAGTTCAGAGGGTCTTTTTTCTATAGCAGAGGCTATATATAGATGTGTGCTTTGACTTGTGGGAGAAGCCAGAAGGGATTCAAATGACACAATATCAGGTTCTCTTCCTCACTCTGCCCTTGCAGATAAGGTCCCCTAGCCAAGCAATCCTTATCAAACAGACCAGGCAGAATTTTTTGCTTATTCTTGAGTGACAGATTTTAGTTTTCTGTCAAACTTGTGAGATTATTCAAACTAGCCAATTACCTCCTCCCACAGGAAAGAGGAGCCACCTCATCCTCTGGATACTACAAAGCTTGGCTCCCATAGACCCTGGTTGTTCACTCTGTTGCCAAGTGCAACACCATATGACCCTGCATGGCATTGGTATTCTCCTCCCTTAGGCTTTGAGTACAAGGAATTAATAAACTGCTGTTGATCTCATTTGCCCAGTGTGAGGTGTCATCTATTTGGTCATTCACATAATCTTAGAATCTTTCCCTTACCAATACAGTAAATAAGAGTTGATTAAAACATGATTTTAATAGAGAAAGGTAAATGAAAACCTCTGCAACTGCCTTCATCCGCCAAACCAATATGATAAATAAAACCTAAGATCACACTTGGGCCATTGATTGCATTGGGATAAATAGTGCCTTCCTAGAATCAATGTCTACTCAGAACCTGTGTATATGACTTTATTTGGAAAAATGGCCTTTGCAAATGTAATAAGATGGGAATTCCAAGATCAAGGCACCAACAGATTCAGTCTTTGATGGGGGCCTTCTTTCTGGTTCATAGATGGCACCTTCTTGCTGTGTCCTCACATGGTTGAAAGAAGCAAGCAAGCTCTCTGGGGCCTCTTTCATAAGGATGCTAATCACATTCAGGAGGGCTCTGCCCTCAGAATCTGCTCACTCCCCAAAATGCCACCTCCTAATTACAGCTCCTTGGGAGTTAAGGATTTCAACATAGGAAATTTAGAAAAATACAAGCATAAGCATTCAGACCATAACATATGACTAGAGATATTTGAAAAACTCATTTAACTGTATAATTAAAATAGTTTCATGTTACTGTATATAAATGATACATCAAAACATTTCCTTTTTAAATGGGCAAATGAGTTGAGCAGATGTTTTTCCCAAGAAAGTATACAAATGGCCAAGAAGCATATAAAATTGTGTTAAACAATTAGTCTTCAGCAAAATGCAAATTAAAGTCACAAAGAAATACCATTCTACACCTGTTAAAATAGCACAACAAGAGATATAATAGTAAGTGTTGGTGAGTGTGTACAACTGGAACCTTCATGCATTGCTGATGGGAAGGTAAAATGGTGCAATTAATTTGCAATTGTTTTCTCTGAGTGTATATATATATATCTTGTGATTCAGCATCCCACTACTCAGAATTTTCTTGAGAACTAAAAAGAGGTTTAAACAAATCTTATCTTGTATTAATATGCATAATTGCTTTATTCATAATCACTTTAAACTAGAAACAACCCAAATGTCTATCAATACATCCATGGATTAAAAAGTGATGTTGCAAGAGTTGCTAACTATAAAGTTAGAGGGATCACAGTCCATGTAAGACTGCCCTCAATTCTGACATTGATTACTAGTTTGGAGGCATTCTGGAGACCATCTTCAGGATTGATAATTCACTAGAAGGACTTGAACTCACTGGAAGCTGCTATGCTTACAGTACAATATGGGAGTATAATATGGTTTATTACAAGAAAAAGATAAAGATCAAAATCAGCCAAGGGAAGAGTCACATAGGATAGAATCCAGGAGGGTTTCAAACATGGAGCTTCCTGGTGTCTTCTCCCCATGGAGTTATGGAGAGCATTACACACCAAGCATTGATTTTTGAAGATATGTATATAGTATCAACAATCAGAGAAGCTTACCTCACCCTCAGTATCCAGAGTTGTTATTGCACTAGGTTACACACTACCCACATGGCTGAACTTTAGTCTTTAGTCTCTCTGGAGGTAGAACTAATACAACATGGCTCAAAGCCTACACCATGAATCACATTGATAGACTATTCAGTGGCTATGACCCTCAGAAAAACAAAGACACTCCTTTTGGGCATAACATTTTAGGTACTTGGATATCACCTCCCAGTAGCTGAGGGCAAAAGATAGACATCTCTTTGTATAAGGTTAATTCTTTCCTACACAGATGATAGAGCTATATAATAGAACATTGCTGAGCAATAAAAGGGAAGAATCTGCTGATACATGGAACAATACAAATTTGTCTACAATTATAATAAGCAAAAGAAAAAGACAGACCTCCCCAATACATATTATGCAATTGCATTTATATGCAACTTGATAAAAATCAAATCTAAACTATAGTAGCAGAAAGAAGAACAATGAATGTGTGACCTGGAAGTGGAGATGGAGATTGACTGGGAATTGTCATAGATAATTTTTAAGGTGACAGACCTATACTATACTACAGCTTTTTGCATAATAAATGGGTTCATGCATTTGTCAAAACTCATAAAACTGTATATTAATAGTCTGTACAGTTTATTATATGTAAAGTATACCTCAACAAAATTTATTTTTAAAAAAACAAGTTCTTGGTATGATGTGTTTATAGACAGAGCCTTTGGCCCTGGATGTGACCATGTGACCAGAACTTCCTATCATGATCTGCGTCCTGTCATACCAGGTCATATGATAAGGAAGATCATCCTAACATAGAAATGGTAAGTCAGGGATCTATCATGAGGAGGGTCAGGGTCACAAGTAAGAAGTACAAACAATTGGCACAGACTCTTATGTCACTCTTGTACCAGTTCCTCTACCTTAGTTTATATTTATAATCATAGGTGAGTTTCCCTTATGACCATCTGATCAAAAAATATATGTTATCCTCCATGAGCATCCCCCATTGAAAACGCACTAGACAATGAACTAAGCAAAATGACTCAATAAATAGATCTGAGATAGCTTCTATTATTGTCAATCCCAATGCCAGCACAATGGGTATGTGAACAGAGTAGCCATGGTGACAGGAAAAGGGGATACATATGAGCATGGGCTAACACCAAGATTGATCTAGATGCTATCACTACCAAAAGGCCCACCTGTTAGAAATAGAGACTAATGATGAGCCTCTAAATAGCATTACCTGTGAAAGATTTTAATCATCCACTCTATGGAAAATTGTTCACGTTGAACTTCTTTCACTCTTCAAAAAACATCAATTAATCTTGTCTGAAATCAACACAAGTTCAGGTATGGGTTTGTTTTTCCTTCCCATAGAGCCTCAGGCAGCATCCATGTTTGAAGGCTTACACAATATTTAATCCACTGCTATAAGATCTCAAATACCATTTCTTCAGAATCAGAGATATAGTATCAGCAAAAGATGCAAGGTAGAGGGCATACAACCATATGATACACTGGTCACATCATATACTGCACCACTCAGAAGCTGCTAGCTAACAATAGTCCTTTGAAGGCACAGCTGAGGTGTGAGATTGAAAAGTAATGTCCCTCAAAGATAAGGCACCATCCTCTATGATGTAGAATACACCTAGATGGAAGGGACTTGCCTTGTCTCAGATGAGACTTTGAACTTTGGACTTTTGAGTTAATGCTGGAATGAGTTAAGACTTTAGGGAACTCTTGGAAAGGCATGACTGTATTTTACAATGCTGGAAGTCACGAGATTTGGAAAGGAGTCGGGTGGAATGATATGGTTTTTTAGGTGGGCTACAAATTAAACTGACATAAGACAAATTTACAGGGAAAAAATTTTCAATTTATAATTTCTAAATTTTTTATTGGCTTAGATAAAACAAGTGCAGTTTTGCTACATGAATATATTGCATAGTGGTGAATTCTGGGCTTCTAATGTAACCATCATCCAAACAATGTACATTGTACCCAATAGGTAATTTCTCATCCCAAACCCTCTTCCCACCCTCCCACATTTTGAAGTCACCAGTGTCTATTGTTCCACTCTATGTTCATGTGTACATGTTGTTTAGCACCTACTTATAAGTGAGAACATGTGATACTTAACTTTCTGAGTTATTTCACTTAAGATAATGGCTTCTAGTTCCATCCATTTTGCTGCAAAAGACATAATTTTATTTTTTATATGGCTGAATAGTAGCACACATTATATATGTACCACGTTTCCTTTATTCAATTATTGATGCACACTAAAGCTCATTTTATTACTTAGCTGTTGTGAATCGTGCTGTGATAAACATACAAATGCAGGTGTTTTTTTCATATAATTTATTTTCCTTTGTATAGATACCTAATAGTGGGATTGCTGGTTTGAATGGTGGTTCTATTTTTAGTTATTGGAGAAATCTTCATATTCTTTTTTATAGAGATAATGCTAATTTATATTCCCAACAACAATGTATAAGCATTTTCTTTTCTCCGTATCCTCATCAACATCTGTTTTTGTTTTTGTTTTTAATAATACCAATTCTGATTGTTGTAAAATGGTATCTCATTGTGGTTTTAATTTGTATTTATTTGATGATTAGTGATGATGAGCATTTTTTTCATATGTTTGTTGGCCACTTGCGTATCTTCTTTTGAAAACTATCTGTTTGTGTCCTTAGCCCAATTATAATAGGATTTTTTAATTCTTGTTGAGTTAGTTGACTACCTTGTAGATTCTGAATATAAGTCAATTGTTAGATATATAGTTTGCAAATATTTACTCCCATTCTGTAGTTTATCTGGTTACTGTATTGATTATTTCTTTTGCTGTGCAGACACTTTTCAGTTAATTAAGTCCCATTTGTGTATTTTTCTTCCTGTTGCATTTGAATTTGAGGTCTTAGTCATAAATTTTTTGTTTAGCCTGATGTCCAGAAGAGTTTTTCCTAGGTTTTCTTCTAGAATTTTTATAGATTTAGGTCTTACATTTAAGTCTTTCCTCCAGCTTGAGTCAATTTTTATATATAGTAAGAGATATGGGTCTAGTTTGATTCTTCTGTATATGGCTATCCAACTTTCCCAGCACCAATTGTTTGAATAGGGCACTCTTTCCCCAGTGTATATTTTGGTTGACTTTGTCAAAGATCAGTTGGTTATAGCTATGTGGCTTCATTTCTTGGTTCTCCATTCTGTTCCATTGGTCTATGTGTCTATTTCTTTACCAGTGCTGTGCTGTTTTAGTTACTATAGCCTTGTAGTATAATTTGAAGTCAGGTAATGTGATGCTTCCAGCTTTGTTATTTTTTGCTTAGAATTGCTTTGGCTATTTGAGTACTTCCTTGGTTCTATGTAAATTGCATTATTGCTTTTTCTAATTCTGTAAAAAATGACATTGGTAATGTGACAGGAATTGAATTAAATCTGTAGATTACTTCAGGCGGTATGGTCATTTTAATGATACTGATTATACCAATACATTATTATGAGATGTTTTTCTATTAGTTTGTATCATCTACTGATCATACCAATCCATGATCATGAGATATTTTTCCATTAGTTTGTATCAAAATAGATGAAAAATATTATCTATTTTTCTTCTTTTAATAATTCTCCTTGTAGAAATAATTTCTCTTCTTAGATAAATGTATTTTGTGGTTTTTTTGTAGCTATTATAAATGGGATTGAGTTCTTGATATGGTAATAACCTTGATTGGTATTGGTCTATAAAAACACTACCGATAGTTGTATGTTGATTTTGTATTCTGAAATTTTACTGAAATCACTTATCCAATCTAGGAGGTTTTTTTTTTTTTTTTTTTTTTTTTTTTTTTTTTTTTTTTTTTTTTTTTTTTGGCATCTTTGGACTTTTCTAGGTATTAGAAAATATGATCAGCAAATAAAGATAATTTGATTTCCTCATTTCCAATTCAGATGCATTTTATTTTTTCCTCTGTCCTGATTGTTCTAACTAGGGCTTCCAGTATTATTTTGAAAAAGTGTGATGAAAGTATACAGCCTTGTCTTGTTCCAGTTATGGGGAAGGCTTTAAATTTTTTATACAGTATGATGTTTCCTGTGGATTTGTCATTTATGGCTTATATTATTTTGAGGAATGTTCAATCTGTGCATAGTTGGCTAAAAATTTTTATAATGAAGGGATACAAAATGTTATCAAATGCCTTTTCTGTGTATCTATTAATATTATATAATTTTCCTTCTAATTCAGTTTATATGGTGAATTATATTTATTGATCTACGTATCTATCTATGAACAATCCTTGCATCCCTGGAATAAATCTCAACTAATCATGGTATATTATCTTTTTGATGTGCGTTTGACTCAGTTTACAGTATTTTGTTGAGGATTTTTGCATCTATGTTCATCAGAGACATTGGCCTGTAGATTTTTGTTGTTGTGTCCTTGCCTGCTTTTAGTATCATGGTGGTATTGGCTTTCTAAAATTAGGAAGGATTTCCTCCTTAGTAATTATTTGGAACAGTTTCAGTAGGATTGGTACAATGTCTTCTTGTGTGTAATAGGATTTGGCTGTGAGTTTGTCTGGTCCTGGGGATTGTTGTTGTTGTTGTTGTTGAGAGATTTTTTTAAATTACAGATTCAAACTCGGTACTCATTATTGGCCTGTTTGGGATTTCTGTTTCTTCTTGAATCAATCTTGGGAGGTTGTGTGTTTCCAGGAATTTATTCATTTCCTTTAGGTTTTCTGGTTTGTAACCAAGGTATAGAGATGCTCATTGTAGTATCTGATGATCTTCTGTATTTCTGTAGTATCAGTTGGAATGTCCCCTTTTCATTTCTCTTTGTGCTTATTTGAATCATTTCCCCTTTTTTATATGTTAATCTCGGTTCTAGAGTTCAATTAATTTTGTTATTTTTCAGAGAAATTTTTTTTCTTGATACTTTGTATTTTTTTGTTTCAATTTTATTTACTTCTGCTGTAATCTTTGTCAATTCTTATCTTCTGCTATCTTTGCATTTGAATTTTTCTTGTCTTTTAAGTTCCTTATAGTATAACATAAAGTTGTTAATTCATGACCATTACACCTTTTTTATGTTAGTATTTAATGTTACAAACTTTCCCCTTAGCAGTACTTTTGCTATATCCCAGAGGAGTTTTGTATGTCATATCTCTATTTTCATTCATTTAAAAATGTTTAAATCTTTCTCTTAATTTTACCATTGACCCAAAGATTATTCAGGAGCAGGTTGTTTAATTTCCATGTGTTTTTATAGTTTTGAGAATTCATCTTGATATTGATTTTTGTTTCATTTTACTGTGATATGAGAAAATACTTGACAAGATATATATTTTTTATTTACTGAGACTTGTTTTGTAGCCTAACATATGGTCTATCTTGGAAAATATTCCATGCACCAATGAAAATAATATATATTCTGTGGATGTTGGATAAAAAGTTATATAAATGTCTTTTAGATTGATTTATTCTAGAGCCCAATAAAAGTCCAATGTTTCTTCGTTGATTTTTTACCTTGATAATCTCCCTAGTGTTATCTGTGAGGAGTTGAAGTCTACCACTATTATTATACTGCTGTCTATCTCTTAGTCTAGTAGCATTTGTTTTATAAATCTGAGTGTTCTGATCTTTGGTGTGTATATATTTAAAATTATTATATCTGCTTATTCAATTTATCCCTTTATCATTATATAGTGACATTCTTTGTCTTTTTAAATTATTGTCTCAAAGTTTGTTTTATTTGACATAAGTATAGATACTTCTACTCACTTTTGATTTCCATGTACATGGAACATATTTTTTCACCCCATATACATAGAGTCTATAAAAGTCTTTATGCATTAGGTAGGTGATATGGTTTGGTTGTGTCTCTACCCAAAATCTAATTTTTATTGTAGTCCCCATAATCCCCATGTAACAAGGGTAGGACCAGGTGGAGACAATTGGATCAAGGGGGCAGTTTCCTTCATGCTGTTCTCATGATAGTGAGTGAGTCTCATGAGATCTGATGGCTTTATATGCATCTGGAATTTATTATGCTTACACTCACTCCATTCTGCTGTCCTGTGAAGAAGGTGCCTGCTTCCCCTTTGCCTTCCACCATGATAGTAAGTTTCCTGAGGCCTCCTCACCATGTGGAACTATAAGTCAATTAAACCTCTTTTCTTTATTAATTACCCAGTCTTGGGTATTTCTTCATGGTAGTGTGAAAACAGAATAATACAGTAGATTTCTAGTAAACAGCATATGGTTTTATCCTGTTTTTATTTTTAATATATTCCAGCAATATGCATTTTATTATTTTATTGCTAATAAAATAAAATTTATGTTTATTTTTAATTTTGGATTCAGCAAGTACATGTGCAGGTTTGTTTCATGAGCTTATTGCTTCATGCTGAGGTTTGCGTTTCTAATGGTCTCATAACCAAAGTAAAGATCATAATACCCAATGGGCAGCTTTTCCAACCTTGCCCCTGTTCCTTTTTCTGTCCTTTTGGAATCCCTAGTGTTTACTATGCATATCTTTTTATCCATATATACTAGATATTTAGCTCCAACTTTTAAGTGAGAGCATGTGATATTTGGTTTTCTCTTTCTGTATTTATTTCCTTCTAATAATGGCTTTCAGTTGCATCTATGTTGCTGCAAAAGATATAATTTTCATTCTCACCAACAGTTTATAAGCATTCACTTTTCTCCACAACCTCACCAACATTATTATTTTCTAGTAGCAATGAATTTCCTTAACATTTGTTTGTCTATGAAAAAAACTTTATTTCTCCTTCATTTATGAAGCTTAGTTTAGCAGGATACAGAATTCTTGGCTGATATTTTTTCTTTGAGAAGATCGAAAATAGGACACCAGTCTCTTCTGGGTTATAAGGTTTTTGCTGGGAAGTTCACTATTAGTCTTATGGGATTTCCTTTTTCTGTGATTAGACACTTTTGCCATTTTTAAGAATGTTTTTCTTCGCATTGACTATAGATTGTCTAAGTCTATACGCCTTGGTGAATTTCATCTTGCAGTATGTCTTCCTGGAATTTTTGTGGCTTCTTCTATATGGATATATAAATATCTAACAGAATTATGAATCAGTTTGCTATTTCCTCAAATAGACTTTCCAAACTTTTTACTTTTCTGTCTTCTCTCTCAGTAATTCCTATGCCTCAAAGGTTGGATGTTTTACAGAACCCCCTATTTCTCAAAATCTTTGTTCATTTTTAAAATTTTTATTTATTTTTTCCTGACTTGGTTAATTTGACAGACCTGACTTCAAGCTCTGCAATTCTTTCTCCGGCTTTATCTATTGTATTGTTAGTGTTTTCAATAATATTTTGTAATCTCTTCAATAAACTTTATTTCCACATTTCTTTTCTCAAAATATCTCTTTAGCAAATTTTTTATTAATTTCCTAAATTGTCTTGCTGACTTCCTTTTGTTGGTTTTTAACTTTCTCTTGGATCTCATGGAGCTTCTTTAAGATCAATATTTTTATTTCTTCATCTTGTGTTTCAGATATTTCATTTTGTTTAAGATCTGATGGTGGAGTGTTAGTGTGAGCCTTTGGGAGTGTTGTCATGCACTGATCCTTCATGTCACCTGAATTGTTTCTCTCCTTGCTTCTCATGTAAGTAAACCATCTTTTAAAATTATTATTTAATTTAGTTTCATTTGCATGAATAATTATTTTCCTGGAGGATGTGACTATAATGTATGTTGTGTATGGTTGTTTGACATTGATTTTTGATGTTTTTAGTGGAAAAGGCTCAGTATAGATTTTTGGCTATACTAAAGATAGCCTTTGTTTAGTGGTTTTCTCAAATGCTGGTTGTAGTAGTGGTATTTGAACAGGCTCACCACCTTTTGCAGAACTGGCATAGCAAAGTTCTCAGAAATTGTATCTTGTGTCCAAGAATTTTTCATTTTTGCCAGCAGGTTTTAAATTGAGTTGTGTAGTTTAACCTCCCAGCAAGTAGGTTGCACTTGTCGATAAGAGCCAGTTGCCAAAGAAGCAGATAGGTATATGTGTAATCCTTGTTTACTTGGAGGAACTCTGCCTTGCCTAATGTGATGGAGTAGTCGTGGAATGCCCAGTGCCGTGAGCTCCCAGCTCTGCCTCAGAAATGGGGACAAAGCTGAGTAGAGCTGGACCACCCAGCTTACCCTCAGACACCTCAATGGCAAGAACAAGCATCAGTCTTGACATTGGTTGTGGGACAAGTTCCTAGTAAAATATACTGAGGTCTCTGCAGGGTGAGGGAGGAATTCCCTAGTTTCATGGCCTGGGCAGGCAAGAAGAAAATATTCTTTCCTGTTATGCTACTGTCCTGGGACTTGAGATTTAAAGTATAGACAGACACCACATCTATCTTCAGGCCATAATGTAGCTGAGAGCCATAAAAGATGACTGCCTTGTGGTTCTCTGCCAAAATGCCTTTCATGCACAATCTCCTTTCTCAGCCTGAAACAAACAATTTTATCTCTTCAGCTGTAGGGATGATGTTCCTCCACATAGGTGGTGAAGGGTGGGGACCCTAACTTTCATGCAAGACTGGGCCTGGTGGGCATACTATCAGTGCGGTGGAGCCATGCATCATAGTGCTAGAACAGTCATCCACAGGTGCAGCCATGCCCATCTTCTGTGGGGGCAGCCATGGCTGTGTCCTCAGCAGTGAGTGGAAAGGGAGGAGAAATCCCCCTCCCAGTGTTTGTACCTGAATGCTTGGATCTCCTGGCCACTGAGGCTGAACCATACTCCTTCCCCACAGAGCTGAGCACAGGACCCATGTCTCTTCAGAAAGAGTCATAGTCACTCTCAGCCAATAACCAGGAGCCCTTGGCCACAGGAAAACACATCTTGTTGTTTTCCTTGTCCCAAGGGTTTCTCCCTTGCTGTACTGCACTCACTCTTTCTTTAAAAAGAAGCACTCACTGAGAGGTAGACTAATACAAATTCTGCAGCTCTCCAGGGTCTACCTTACCCCACTCCGTGTACCTGCCACAATTCAAGCAGGTGCTGGGAAATATCTGTGGTGGTTCCAATGTTGTGGAGAAATAAGGGCTGAAGCTTACTGGGCAGACCACAGTTCTGCAATAGGTACACTCCTAATATAGCACCTGGCACTGAAGGTTTTTTCTGGCGTAGGGCAGGTGAACCTGTATGAGCTGGTAGCCCAGTGCAATGTCCTCAAGAATTTCCAAACTCACCACCAACACCAGTGCATGGGTTTGCAAAGGCAGAGGAGTTTACTGACAATTTGGAAATTACCAATCTCCTATAGGGTGAAGTGAGCGAGAAACACCCACTTACCCTTTCTACTAGAATATCAAGTTCCTCAGGCTTCAGTCTCTCCCAGACTCTTGCATTGTTCTTTTTCTGTGCCCTGACTTCTTCCCGTGAGTTCTCCAATAGGCTCCAGCACTCTCAACTTTATATTCTATTTGATTTATAATTATTCGTCTGTAACTTTGATTCTTCTTTCTCAGAAGAATTGGTGCTCAAGGTCTTAGTTTGCTATTTTGAAAAAAAAGCTAATTATGTCCTTATCTATTAGAGTTTCACAAAATATGAGATTCAGAGCAGGGACAGAATATTGAAGTTTATAGAGCATCCTGAGCTACAGGAACAAATAAGGGCTTGGAGCTTCTGAGGGTTGGTGGAGACACATTATGGGAGGGTGAAGCAAAGAAATATATGGTGAATAAAGGGTGCCATGGTATGCAGACAAAAGTTTCTCAGGTAATAAGAATTTTCTCTGAAAAGTTCTCATCCTGACAAATTTCAAACTAACAACCTGGAAATATAACAAAGAAATATATTCGGAGATGGCATATTTGGGTTGATTACAGTCATATTTTAGGGTGATGTGTTTTGAGACCCAACAGTCACAAAGGTGATTCAGAGATAGAGCATAAGATTTGGGATCATCCTACCTAGATCTACACGATATTAAACTGAGGATACAAGAAACCTAGATCAGGTAATAGAGGAGGGAGATGGTTTAGGTGTAAATAAATCTCAATCCTCCATTTTATGTGTATTGACATTGGATCATAATTTTCCTTTACATTCTTTTCAAGTTTTTTTAAATTTTTTTAAATTATTTTTAATTGTTCTGGTTGCACAGTAGGTGTTTATTATTTTTAATTGTTCTGTTTACATAGTAGGTGTTTATGTTATGGTATGAAAAGGAAATAAAAAGTTGGAAACCCAATACACTATGCCAAAAGGAAAAAATAAATTTGAGTCATGCAAGAAACGACCTTTTATTTCTAATCAGATAGCTACAGAGAAAAGATTAAACATTTCCACAGGTAGCTAATCTATGTTCACCTTATCTTATGTAATAAACCTATTTACTGAGTTTGAGATGAAAATATAACTGACTCCTCCTATGGCTCCTTTTCTCTTGCAAAATGTGGATTAATATGCCCTTCCTCTTTCTCCTCCAGCCCACTTTTCTCCTTTAAACATCAAAGCCCTCAGATTCATCTTTGGAGAATGGCACACTCCACAGACGATTTCTGTGATTCCATGTTTCTCTTTTCGTTTTTTTTTCTTCTGGGCATGTCCTTAATCTTGGCAAAACCAACTTCTAAATTGATGAAGACCTGCCTCAGGTACTTTTTGGTTTACAAATTGGAAACCATGAAGGGACTTTAAGTGGAGATGCCTGTGACCATTGACAAATCTCTTATTGGTGCTTAGTACCAACTTGGGCTATCTTTATTGCTCAAACCAAAAAGACAATTTGCTGAGGTCTGAGAATTCCCTTTTCCAGAGAATCTCCAATTTCCCCAAATTTGGTTGAGATATAAGTTTTATTCTGCTGTACAACTCCTTTTGTGGTGTTTTACTAACTTCCAAAAAAGAAGAGAGCTTTTCTGCTTCTATGATGATGGAGGACAAGCAACACCTTTCTGGAGGTTCAGCTCACTTCCAACAGGGAAGGCAAGTTTGAAATACTTCCTGCTTCCTGCTTCCGCATTTTCTAGGTAGGTAGCTGAATTGGGGTTTTATCATGAAAATTTTATTAATGGCTAAAGGCTAAGATTGGCATACACCTCGTTTTAATTTCTCTTTACCATTAGGGTTCTCAGTAATAACATTGTTTTTTGTTGTTAGTTTGGTTGTTCTGCCATCAGATTTGACCAATTCTACCTGACTTGGTCTAATCCAAATAAGAATTCCAAGTTTTGAGGAACAAGACCTCTGAATTGGCTAAAATTCCTCACTGCTGCAAAAAAGAAAAAAAAGACATTTGCTTGATTTCGCTATTCACTTACTTTTAAAAAAATGTTCTTTCATTTATGTTATTTTCACCCTATTTCCTCTTCCTCTTTTGCGATCTTTGGTATCAAGAAAAGAAAATACAGAGAATGCATCTAATAAATCAGGCCTTTTAAAGAACTCAGAATAAAAATGCCACCCACTCATTTTTTGGAGGTGTTGTGCTTTCTTTGTGAAGTTTCAGGAGTCATGGGTAGATTCTTTTCAGGTCTAAAGCTCTGCTTTCTTGTATTGCATTATTTGACCTCTTTGGCTTGTACCGTGAGAGGATTTGACCTCAGTGTGTGTCATGGTGAATGAGAGCTACAGTGTTAGAGTTGGCTGAGGACAGTTTAGAGAAAATAAATCTTACTACAGGAGGCCACCAAATTCTTTGCATGAAGTTATTATTTGTATCAAATGCCTTTTTTCCAGTATTTTACATTTATGCAATTTATTAGCTTTGATCTAAAGCAAGTCTCTTCTATAATACATAGAGTTGAATACTACATTTTCTTAATCTTTTCTGCTAATCTACATCATTTCATTGAGAGACTTTAATCTACATATAAACTAATTACTGATAAAATAGAAATTACTATTGTCATTTTGTTCTTTGTTATCTATAAGTTTTACGACTATCTTTTGCCTTTCATTCTCTTCCTTCTGCTTTCCATTGTGTTTATTTAATTTTTGTTTGTGGCATTATTTAATTCTCTTTTTAATTTCTTATGTGAATCTTCAATAGACAACTTATTTATGTTTGCCATAAAATTACATGTAACATTTTAAAGTTAGAAAAATTAATTTTAAACTGATACCAGCTTAACTTCAATCACATACAAAATTCTACTCATTTATAGCTCTGCCTACCCAGGTTATGCCATGGTGGTCACAAATTACATCTTTATATATTGTATGTACCTTTTAACATAGATTCATAATTATTTTCATTCTTTTGCCCTTTAGATACTATAATAAAAAAGAAGTTAACCAAAGTTTTAATAATACTGATTATATGTTTATCAAAATACTTACTTTTACCAGAAAACTTTATATTTTTATATGCTTCAATTTACTCTGTAGCATTATATTATTTTAGCTTAAAAGACTCCCTCAGCATTTATTAGTGTCATATCTAGTTGTAACTAATTCCATCAGCTTTTTATTTTCTGGAAATGTCTTAATTATTCCCACATTTTTGAAGGATAGTTGTGCCAGGTATAGAATTTTTATTTGAGAGTGTTTTTATAATTAATTTTAATTTTGTGTGGGTTAATAGTAGGTATATATATTTATGAGGTACATGAGAAACTTTGATATAGGTATGATATGTGAAATAATTGCATTATGGAGAATGAGGTGTCCATCCCCTAGAGCATTTATCTTTTGTGTTACAAAAGATCCAATGACAAGACTCTTTTAATTATTTTTAAATATACAATTAAGTTACTATTCACCATAGTCACCTTATTGTGTTATCAAACAGTAGGTCTTATGCATTTTTTTTAAACTATTTGTTTACCCATTAACTATCTTCATGCCCCCACACCCAGCTTTGCACTACCCTTCCTAGGTTCTTGTAAACATCCTTCTATTCTCTATGCCCATGAGTTCAGTAGTTTTGATTATTTTAATATCCCACAAATAAGTAAGAATATGCAGTATTTGTCTTTCTGTTCCTGACTTATTTTACTTCACATAGAATTTTCCAGTTCTATTCATGCTGTTGCAAATAAATGGATCTCATTATTCTTTATGGCTAACTAGTACTAAGTTGTGTATAGGTACCACATTTCTTTATCCATTCACCTGTCAATGGACAATTTGCTTGCTTCTAAATCTTGGCTATTTTGAACTGTGCAGCAACAAATATGGGAGTGCAGATATCTCTCTAATGTACTGATTTCCTTTATTTTGAGCATCTACGCAGAAGAGGGATTGCTAAATTACATGGTAACTCTCCTTTTCATTTTTGAGGAACCTCCAAACTGTTTTTCTTATATTTGCACTAATTCATATAAAATGCCCTTTCTCCACATTCTCTTGAGCATTTATTATTGCCTGCCTTTTGTATATAATCCATTTTAACTGGTTGAGATGGACATCTTATTGTAGTTTTGATTTGCATTTCTCTGATAACCAATGATGCGGAGCACTTTTTATATGCCTGTTTGGCATTTGTGTGTCTTCTTTTAAGAAATGTCTATTCAAGGCCGGGCGCGGTGGCTCAAGCCTGTAATCCCAGCACTTTGGGAGGCTGAGACGGGCGGATCACGAGGTCAGGAGATCGAGACCATCCTGGCTAATATGGTGAAACCCCGTCTCTACTAAAAAATAAAAAACTAGCCGGGCGAGGTGGTGGGCGCCTGTAGTCCCAGCTACTCGGGAGGCTGAGGCAGGAGAATGGCGTAAACCCGGGAGGCGGAGCTTGCAGTGAGCTGAGATCCGGCCACTGCACTCCAGCCTGGGCGACAAAGCGAGACTCCGTCTCAAAAAAAAAAAAAAAAAATGTCTATTCAAATCTGTTGCTCATTTTTAAAATAAAATTGATAGAGGCAAGGGACGGCCAAATGCCTAGGCAAATAGAAAAGAGTCCCCCCAAAATCTCTGACTACTCCCCCCCAAAACAAGTCTATACATCAGATGCTTTGTTCAGAATGGGGAACCTGCACAGAGCACTTGTCTACACGTGCCCCAAATGCACTGGGGTAATGGGGTTGAGCCATCAGGAATTCATACCTTATGCAGGGGAGGAGAACTGACTTCTTCAACTTGTATGTAGTGACCTGGTATTCAATTTTGTGAGGTGGAAACCTGCATGCAGGACTCCTCACTTTGTTGAGAGTTTTTCTTTCACTTAATAAATTCCATCCTCCTCACTCTTCAATGTGTCTGCATGCCTAATTTTTCCTGGTTGTGAGACAAGAACCTGGGTTTAGGTGAACTAAGGAGGAAAAAAAATCCTGCATCATTTTGGTGGCCTTTTTGGGGACACATTAGAAGGGTGAGTAAAATACAGACCCAATAATGTATTTCACTTTTATTTCTGAGCTTTCTTGTCCTCAGATTTTTTTCTGAGGGCAGGGGAGACTGCCATCCCCATGTCACTCTCAAGAATCAGGAATGTTGGCCTCAGTCCAACCCAATTTTTTCTACGGCATTTTCCTTTTATTTATTTTTTTCAAGATTATAATGACACCTATTTTTCCTTTTACAATATTGAGCTGTTGCACCCACACCCCAATGGCCACAGGTGCATGCACAAGATGAATAGGCAAATGGCAGCTCTCTGCCCTCTCTCTTCCTTCCCTGTTAGGGCTCATGGCTATGTCTGCTGCATGTGCATGAACGGTCCAATGGCCATGCAGGGCAGTACTGAGCCACAGCTGCTGCCCAGGCCCTAGTACAGTCTCGAAGGTCAGAGGCCCCAAGCAGCCAGCTGGCCAGCATTCCCTTCCACAAGCCCACAGAGTCTTCTCCTCCCCTGGCCAAGGGGTCCAACTTGGTCTGATAAAAAAGTTTCTCTCCCTTTTGGAAGAACTATTTGCATCAGAATAAAAGGTTCTTCCCCTAAGCAAATTCCCTGCCCTACACGTATGCCGTAAACTGGTTTTTGTTGGTTTTTTGTTTGTTGTTGTTGTTTTTCTCCACCCTGTCAGAAATGAACACAGCCCTACACTTAAGCTGTGTTTTTCTTTGTTGTTGTTGTTCTTTTCTCCACCAGGTCAGGAGTTAATGGGTTGGTGCAAAGATAGTTGTAGTTTCTGTCATTACTTAGAATGGTGGTAATCGTGATTGGTTTTGCACCAACCAAATAACACAGTCTGGTGAATAGAGTGGGCTTTTCTATGCCAGATGTTTTTCTTGAAAAGTGTTTCCTTAGGCCAGTACCCCCAATTCATAAGACATACTTTTTTCTCCCTTGTTGGAGGAAGACACAATTCCACAGCTTCATCTGGGACTTAATGAGGCCATGCACCCCCTGAGACACAGTTTTTATCCCAAACTTAATTCCAAGCTTTTCATTGGAGCTCTAGGAAAGAAAACTGGATCTGAGGGATCCAGAACAGATGACAGTGGAAGTCAAAAGGCACAGCACAGGTGAGCATGACTAATTCTTGCCAATTAAGCCAAGCTTCCCATTTCATGGATAAAGGTCATGCTAGTATTCATGCGATAAATGAGTTATAGGAAACTCGAAGGCTACTGACAGCAGGGGGAAAGGCAGCATGTGGGTATGAGTAGATAATTTTACCCCCAGACCCCCTGTTAACATGGGTGAAAGCCAGATTGGACCCATGGGTGGCACCGTGTCAAGGTAGCTGGGACTCAGGGATATAAGGATGGAAGGAAGAGAAAGGATGCCTCCTCTATCTCTCCCTCACATACCCTGGTATTCACTGAAAATAGAAGGGATCTAGGGATGCCTTATTTACCTCTTTCTAGATAAATCACCATTAAGCTTCAGTCTATATCATTTTGGAGTGCATCCACAGTCCTGGGACTCCTTTAAACACACACACACACACACACACACACCTTTTTCTTTCTCTGTCCTCTCTTCAAAGATGGGTAATTGTGTCCCCATTCTACTGGAAATTCCCCTCAGATGCATTCTCCAAGCTAAGAAAAGTTAATTTTCCAAACCTTAAACTGGTTGGCTTAGAATTGAGCTCAGGAGAAGGGAACCCAGAAGGCTGACATGACAGAAAAAGGGTAAAAGGTTTTTACCAGTCATACTTTTGGTCTCCCTCTCTCTGTGAAAACCAGTAAAAGGAATGGTGAGAATCAATATTCTCCATAAAGTTTTAATTAATGAAAAAGGATTTATGAGATTGGTCTTAAGCTGGAGCCAACCTGGTGTGCTTCGCATGTCTTGATTGAGGCTTGTTGGTTTCACCTGTGAGGTTACTTTTGATAAGGTTCAAAAGCCAGAAATACTGCCCACTTGGTATGGCTAAAGTTAGGTAATAAGGGATTTAAAGGGACTTTCTTAAAGAGCACACTGCTTAATTAAAACTGGATATCCAAGCTATAGGTATATTTAAAATATCTTTATGGGTTCTTTTTTTGTTTTCTTGAATCTTCTTTTTCTGGAAAAACATTTTTTTTTCCTCAGTCAACTGAATTATTTTTCTCCATTTTGCCTTGCCACTCTTAATGCATGCATGAGAGGCCCTAAGATAATTTGTGATAGCATGGGACTCCTTGGGAAAAACAGAAAAGGCACTACTGATTTCATTTTGGGATAAACCTCTGTTTCCTTATAGAACCCCAGAAATTAAAATGAATAGATCCCTCTCAATACCTGTTTTTATCTTCCAGTTAAACCTGTTGATTAGGCCCTAGAAGCTACAAGTTTTCCTAGCCTTTTTCATAAAGGGCTCTACCCAGAGGCCAATAATCCAATTAGGAGACTGGCAAACCAAAAATCTTATAACTACAGAATCTCCTGTCCGTCTGTGTAGTTATATATGTGTTGTGTGTAGTGTGTATGAAAAAGAGCTCTAATTGGTTGGCTTAAAGAAAAATAAGGCCAGGCATGGTGGCTTACGCCTGTAATCCCAGCACTTTGGGAAGCCGAGGCAGGCAGATCACGACGTCAAGAGATCAAGACCATCCTGGCCAACCAACACGATGAAACCCTGTCTCTACTAAAAATACAAAAATTAGCTGGGCATAGTGGTGCATGCCTGTAGTCCCAGCTACTTGGGAGGCTGAGGCAGGATAATCGCTTGAACCCAGGAGGCGGAGGTCACAGTGATCTGAGATCACGCCATTGCACCCCACCCTGGGTGACAGAGTGAGACTCTGTCTCAGAAAAAAAAAAAGAAAGAAAGAAAAAGAAAAATAAGGAATTAGATCAAATATTTTTTGAATGATAAAAACTGTAATACCTTTTAATTCACACAACTTCAATCTTTGAGGAAAAAAACAGTCTTAAAGATTATTGGTAAAATGCAAATGTTGTTAAAATGTAAATAGGTGGTCTAAATTATGCAGATCAGATACCAGGTTTGCTAAATGTTTTAAGGTTGTAAACTGCTTATTTGGCTTTTGAGAACTGTTCCACTTGCCTGCTTTACAACTTGGTAAGGCTTGGGGATACATGGAATTAACCATGCCCTTAACTATGCTGGAAGGGTTCAGACTGTATCATCACCTAGTGCATAATTAAAACAACTTACCAGATTTTACATTAAAGTTAAAAATTCCAAAAAGTTACCATTATAACATGTAATTGAGACCACTGAAAATGGATTTACATGCAAGGTGTATAAGAATAGTGAAATGTGTTTCTAGTAAAAGATTGTAAGAAGGCATGGAAGTATAAATTTTTGCCTAGGGTTAAAGGATTGTTTTAAATTAGGTAAGATGACGCTGAAGATTTAAACAAGTTGTGGAAGATTTCTAAACATTTATCTTGCAAAAAAAAAAAAAAATTCCATGTTTGAACATATTAACTACAATAAAAAGGATATTATATGGTTTTTCCATAAATTATACATTGAAATAAAAGCACAAGTTTCCTTTATGGCACTAATCTGCTCTTGAGCAGAATTCGTAAAGCATTATAAAAGGTTTATAAGAATCTTACCTCATGGTCAAACTGTTTAAAATTGGAGAGAGTTGTCTAAAAGGTTTTATTAAAAAAACTAGAGTTGACATTAATAGTAAACTAATGTAACAGTAGAATTTCACTTTCTCTTCCTTGTACAAGATTTTCATGTAATAGTAAAGGATAATGAAAGATGTTCATTTGCCTTGCAGATAGTCTGCCAAGAAAAAGAGAAGATAGTACACAAATTGTTTGGAAAGTTAAGTATTTCCTCTTAAGGAGAAAAGGTTCTTGCAGCCGGACTCGGTGGCTCATGCCTATAGTCCCAGCACTTTGGGAGGCCGAGGCAGGCGGATCACGAAGTCAGGAGATTGAGACCATCCTGGCTAACATGGTGAAACCCTATCTCTACTAAAAATACAAAAAAAATGTAGCCGGGCGTGGTGGTGGGTGCCTGTAGTCCCAGCTACTTGGGAGGGTGAGGCAGGAGAATGGTGTGAACCTGGGAGGAGGAGCTTGCAGTGAGCTGAGATTGCACCACTGCACTCCAGCCTGGGCCATAGAGCCAGACACCATCTCAAAAAAAAAAAAAAAAAGAAAGAAAAAAAAGAAAAAAGAAAAAAAAAAAAGAGTAAAGGTTCTTTCCTTGTTTTAAAATGTTTAAGTCATTATTTTGGCCAAATAAGTAACTTATGGTAATCTGGGACTGTATATTATAACATTAACTCTTTTAAACCTCTAACATGTTTAACCATTTTCTTCCAAATTAAACTTCAGTTTCATGGTTGTCTTTCATAACCTCTAGCTCTTGAATGCTACGGAGGGCCTCTGGAGCATCCGGAAAAGATGTAAGCAGGATTATTTGGCATGTTTACGTACATGGGATTGCCAAAATGATGTTTAGTATTCTTCAGGTTGTATTTTAGTGAATAATATTAACATATATTCTACAATTGTATGGGATTTATAAAATTCTAATGTCTGAGTATATGCTATCAATCACTATTAAGGTTTTTATATTAAGGTATTGTAAACCATAGAGTTAACCAAATTTATTTGTCAATCCTGTTTTTGACTATAACTACCCTGGATATTTTGTTATTCACAGGCAATTGTTGTCTTGTTTTGATCCTCTTCAAAAGATGGTTTAAAATCAGCTATATAACTTTGACAGGTGTTCTCAAATGCAAGTTTCTGGAAACTTTGGAAATTGTGATGTTAAAATAAAAAAAAATATAGAGGACTCATGAAGCACTGAAATGTTCACAAATATCAAACAGCACAGGAGTTAACAGAATAAAATGAACTAACAGAGAACTGAAGTAATCATTTTTTAACTTTTGCTTAAAATGTTGCTATTTCTTGTTTTGTACTTCAGAGTCAAGAAAACTTTTATTTTGAACTATTTACAGTCTTTAATCATTGAGAAAGTTATACTCCTATGAAAAAAATTTGGAGCATGTTTGTTTCTCTATGCCTGGCTCCTCTAGAATTTGAAAACGATCTGAGTATTCTTAAGGTATGGCAATATAGTTATTTGCATAAGTGCAATAATAATGCATTTTCTTTTGAAACAGATGCAATTGGAGAAACTGGTCATTTGTCCAAGGCTTTGGCTGCAAGTCCATGCTTCTCTTTAAGGAATCAAGCTTGACATGCAGAGCCAATAAAAGCCCCTTTGGAAAACTGGCTTCATACCTTGTCTAAACAGTTGCCATACAGGTTTCCTAACCTGTGGTGAATAAAGAATGCCACTTTCTAAGAGACCCAGGAACCCCATGTTCTTGAGGCCTCAAGAAGAGAGAAGTTTACCCAACTCATAGGTATTTGAGGGTACAAAATCATGGCTGGGCTCAGCTGTAATAAGTCCTGTCTGATATCCCTTGTGAAACAGAGTTCCATCAGAGTCACTTTAAAAAGCATATATAAAATTAACTATTTTTGCTGCACTTTATGCAAATAATCAGGCCAAGTATAAGAATACATTTTATTTTGCAGACTGCTAATTCTTGTCATGATTTACTTTTAAGGAAATGAGGATGGGAGTGAGAGAAATGATGTTTCTAAATTTATCATACATTTGTCATTAAATCTTAGACTCATTAGTCATTTGTAAGTTTTTTTGCCCACATTTATTTCAGACTTTTAAAATTATACTTTAAATTCTGGGGTACATGTGCAGAACATGCAGGTTTGTTACATAGGTATACATGTGCCATGGTGGCATGCTGCACCCATCAACACGTCATCTACATTAGATATTTCTCCTAATTCTATTCCTCCCCTTGCCCTCACCCCCTGACAGGCCCCGTGTGTGTGTGACGTTTCCCTCCCTGTTCCCATATGTCCTCATTGTTCAACTCACACTTACAAGTGAGAACATGCGATGTTTGGTTTTGTGTTCCTTTGCCAGTTTGCTGAGAATGATGATTTCCAGCTTCATCCATGTCCCTGCAAAGGACATAAACTCATTCTTTTTTATGGCTGCATAGTATTCTATGGTGTACATGTTCTTTATTCAGTCTAACATTGATGGGCATTTGGGTTGGTTCCAAGCCTTTGCTCTTGTGAATAGTGCTGCAGTAAACATACGTGTGCATGTGTCTTTATAGTACAAGGAGTTATAATACTTCGGTATATACCCAGTAATGGGATTGCTGGGAGGAATGGTATTTCCTGTTCTAGATCCTTGAGGAATCATCACACTGACTTCCACAATGGTTGAACTAGTTTACACTTTCACCAACGGTGTAAAAGCATTCCAATTTCTCCACATCTGCTCCAGCATCTGTGGTTTCCTGACATTTTAATGATCACCATGACTGGTGTGAGATCGTATCTCATTTTGGTTTTGATTTGCATTTCTCTAATGACCAGTGATAACTGACTTTTCATGTTTGTTGGCCGCATACATGTCTTCTTTTGAAAATTGTTTGTTTATATCCTTTGTCCACTTTTCGATGCGGTTGTTTTTTTCTTGTAAATTTGTTTAAGTTTCTTGTAGATTCTAGATATTAGTCCTTTGTCAGATGGATAGATTGCAAAAATTTTCTCCCATTCTGTAGGTTGCCTGTTCACTCTGATGATAGTTTCTTTTGCTGTGCAGAAGCTCTTTAGTTTAATTAGATCCCATTTGTCAATGCTGGCTTTTGTTCCAATTGCTTTTGGTGTTTTACTCACGAAGTCTTTGCCCATGCCTAAGTTTTGAATGGTATTGCCTAGGTTTTCTTCTAGGGTTTTCATGGTTTTAGGTCTTATGTTTAAATCTTCTATCCATCTTGAGTTAATTTTTGTATAAGGTATAAGGAAGTGGTCTAGTTTCAGTTTTATGCATATGGCTAGCCAGTTTTCCCAACACCATTTATTAAATAGGGAATCCTTTCCCCATTGCTTGTTTTTGTCAGGTTTGTCAAGGATCAGATGGTTGTAGATGTGTGGTGTTATTTCTGAGGCCTCTGTTCTGTTCCATTAGCTTATATATCTGTTTTGGTACCAGTACTATGCTCTTTTGTTTATTGTAGCCTTGTGGTCTAAAGCCAGGTCGAGTGATGCCTCCAGGTTTGCCCTTTTTGCTTAGGATTGTCTTGGCTATACGGGTTCTTTTTTTGGTTCCATATGAAATTTAAAGTAGCTTTTTCTAATTCTGTGATGAAAGTCAGTGGTAGCTTGATGGGAATAGCATCGAATCTATAAATTACTTTGGGCAGTATGGTTATTTTCACGATATTGATTCTTCCTATCCATGAGCATAAAATGTTTTTCCATTTGCTTGTGTTCTCCTTAATTTCCTTGAGCAATGGTTTGTAGTTCTCCTTGAAGAGATGCTTCACATCCCTTGTAAATCTTATTCCTAGGTTTTTTATTATCTTTGTAGCAATTGTGAATGAGAATTTGCTCATGATTTGGCCGTTTGTCTGTTATTGATATATAGAAATGCTTGCAATTTTTGCACACTGATTTTGTATCTTGAGACTTTGCTGAAGTTACTTATCAGCTTATGAATTTGTGGGGTTGAGACAATGGGATTTTCTAAATATACAATCATGTCATCTGCAAACAGAGATACTTTGACTTCCTCTCTTCCTATTTGAATGTCCTTTATTTCTTTCTCTTACCTGATTGTTCTAGCCAGAACTTCCAGTATTATGTTGAGTAGGAGTGGTGAGAGAGGGCACCCTTGTCTTGTACCTGTTTTCAAAGGGAATGCTTCCATCTTTTGTCCATTCATTATGATATTGGCTATGGATTTGTCATAAATAGTTCTTATTATTTTGAGATATATATATATATATATATATATATTTTTTTTTTTTTTTTTGAGATGGAGTCTTGCTCTGTAGCCCGGGCTGGAGTGCAGTGGCCGGATCTCAGCTCACTGCAAGCTCCGCCTCCCGGGTTTAGGCCATTCTCCTGCCTCAGCCTCCGGAGTAGCTGGGACTACAGGCGCCCGCCACCTCGCCCGGCTAGTTTTTTGTATTTTTAGTAGAGACGGGGTTTCACGGTGTTAGCCAGGATGGTCTCGATCTCCTGACCTCGTGATCCGCCCGTCTTGGCCTCCCAAAGTGCTGGGATTACAGGCTTGAGCCACCGCGCCCGGCCTTATATAAAACTTTTAACATGTATTCACAGTAGCTGTACCATTTTACATTCTCATCAGCAATATATAAAAGATCCTGAATCTTTCCTTCCATTTGATATTGTCAGCATTTTTTTCAAACATTAACAATATATAGTGGTATCTTATCATAATTTTAATTTGTATTTGTTTATTAATGAATAATGCTGAACATTGTTTCACATGATTGTGATACATATTTTTTTTTTCTGTGAAGTGATTAAACTTTAAACATTTTCTAATTGCTTTGATGTTCACCTTAGTGAGTTATTTATATTGTATATCCTGGATATGAGTACTTCATCAAATATGTGATTTGGAAATAGTCTCCATAATTTCTGGCTTGTATTTTTCTCCACTCAACAGTTTTTGTTTGTTTTGCAAAGCACAACTTTTGAATTTTTATAAACTCTAATTTATGAATTTATGGATTATGCATTTGACATCATATCTAAAAACTATTTGCCTATGTCACAAATAGTTTGTCTTTTATTTTTAATTTAATTTTTTACTGTACAGTCACCACTATCTAATTCAAGAACATTTTCATCATGACAGAAAGAAGCACTGTATCCATTAGCAATTCCTTCCCACTCTACCTCCATCCTAGCTTTTTATGGGCAGAGTTGTGTCACCCCCAAAATTTATACGTTGAAGCCCTAATCCCCAGTAACTCAGAATGTGACTATATTTGGTGATAGAGTCTTTGAAGAAGTGATTAACATTAAGTGAATTTATTAGGGTGACCCATAATCTAATATGACTAGTGCCATTTTAAGAACAGAAGATTACAATACAGATGCACGCATAAAACTTGTGACTACCTCATATGGACCACATGACAAACTTTGTGCGTGCGACATGGATAACCATGAGAGAATGCACAGCAAGATGGTGGTCATCTGCAAGCTGAGCAAGGAAACCTCAAAAGAAACCAAACCAGCCAAAAATTTGGCTTAAATTTCTTGTCTCTAGGAAGTGTAAGAAAAGGTTTTAAGTCATTCATTCTGTGGCGATTTGTTAAAGAAGCATGAGCAAAGTAATACATAGCCTCTAGCAATGACTTATCTGCATTCTGTCTCATACATATGTATGTATAATATATATATACACACATATATATATATAAATTTGTCTCAATAAATGTCAGTTATAGGCATTCCATAAAATTGAGATCATATAATATGTGGCTTTTTACGTTTGGCTTTAAGTGTATAAGTCATTTGCCTATTTTGTTAGGTTTACTTCTAAATATTTTATTTTTTATGTTATAGAATTTTAAAATTATTTTAAATATTTATTGTTAGTATATAGAACTAAGTTTTGTGTCTTGATTTTGTTTCCTACAACTGTACTGAATTTTTATATTCATTCAAACAGTTTTTGTTATTTTTGTTATTATTTAACCTTTAGGGTTTTTTTTTTTTTTTTTTTTTTTTTTTTGAGACGGAGTCTTGCTCTGTCGCCCAGGCTGGGGTGCAGTGGCCGGATCTCAGCTCACTGCAAACTCCACCTCCCGGGTTTACGCCATTCTCCTGCCTCAGCCTCCTGAGTAGCTGGGACTACAGGCGCCCGCCACCTCGCCCGGCTGGTTTTTTGTATTTTTTTAGTAGAGACGGGGTTTCACCGTGTTAGCCAGGATGGTCTCGATCTCCTGACCTCGTGATCCACCCGTCTCGGCCTCCCAAAGTGCTGGGATTACAGGCTTGAGCCACCGCGCCCGGCCAACCTTTAGGGTTTTATAAATATAAAATCCTGTCATATGTGAACAGAGATAATGTCACTTTTTTCTTTCCAATATGGATACATTTTATTTCTTTTTCTCCGAATTGCTCTGGCTAGGACTTCCACTTTTATGTTGAATGGAAATAACAAAAATAAAAACTCACAAAACGAATTACAAGAAGGCTGCTTTTTCTATCTTTCAATATGTTTAGCTTTACTGGAAGTCTTTATACTGTTGCATGAATTCTTGTTACTGTATAGTGTCCTTTTATATCAACTCAAAGTACTTTATTCTTTATTGTAAGGCATGACTAGTGGTAATGCCCACTCAGCTTTTATTTATCGGGGAATTTATTTCTCCATTATTTATGAAGAAAAGTTTTGCCAAATGTAGAATTATTGGTTGACATTTTTTTTGACATTTAAATATATACCACTACTTTCGGGCTTCCAAGCTTTCTGTTGGAAAATCAGATGGAATTTTTATTGCTAATTCCTTTTAAGTTATCAGTCACTTTACTCTTGATGCTTTCAATATTCTGTTTTTATGTTTGGCTTTCAGCAGTTTAATTATAATGTGTTTCGGTGTGGGTCTGTTTGAGTTTATGCTACTTGTGTTGAGCTTTTCAAATTTGTAGATCTATGTTGTTTCTCAAATTAGTCAAGTTTTTGGCCATGTTTTTTCCAAGTAATCTTTCTGTTCCTTTCTCATTTTCTTCATTTGTAAAACTTATATAATATTGCTCTTCTTGACAGTGTCCCATAAGTCTTTTAGGCTGTTATGAACTGAATTGTGTCCACCCCCAAAAATTAATATGTTGAAGCACAAAGTCTTAATGTGACTATATCTGGAAATCAAATCTTTAAAAAGGAGGTAATTCATGTTAAATGCAGTAATAAGCATGGGACCTTTTATGATTTGCCTGCATGTTGGCCTTCTGGGTTCCCTCATCCTAACCCCAATCCTAAGCCAACCAGTTTCAGATTTGGGAAATTATCTTTCTAGTTTGTAGGACGCATTTCAGGTGAGCATCCCGTACTATGGCGACACAGTTACCTATTAGTGAAGAGAGGACAGAAAAGAAGAGAAAAAAAAACGTGCCTTTTAAAGGAGTCCCAGGGGTTTAGGATGCATTCCAAAGGAGTACAGACTGAAGATGAATGGCTACCCAGCTAGAAAGGGGAGAGCAGGCATCACTGGCTCCACTCTCAGATAGCCGGGGTAAGTGAGGTAGAGTGAGAAGAGCGTTCTCTTTGCCTCTTCCATCCTTGCACCCCTGAGTCCTGGTGACCTTGGCAGGCACTGCCATGAGTGCCAAAGCAGCTTGTACCCATGAAGCAGGGAGGGACTAGAGAAGAGGAATTATCGACTCTCACCTATGTCTCTTTCCCACCTACTGTCAGTAACCTTAGAGTTCCTTAGACCTTATTTATGCCATGGATACTAACGTGGCCTGTATCCATGAAACAGGAAGCTGAGGCTTGGCTTAATTGGCAGGAATTAGCCACGCTCACCTGTGCTGTGCCTTTTAACCTCTGTTGTCATTTGCCTCTGGATTCTTTATGTCCAGTTTTATTTCGTAGGACTTTGACCCGAAGCTTGGAATTGAGTCTGGGACAAAAATGTATCTCGAGGGAGGAGGTTGCACGCATTCCTTATCATAAACCGAATGCTAAGGTGAAACTGTGGAACTGAGTTCTCTTCCAATGAGAGAGAGGAAAGGATGTCATGTGACATACTCAGATAACTTGTGGCTATAGCTATGCTTGCTAGGATTTGGGTGCCTGGTGCTTGGCTTTGGTTAGTTCCCTTGGTCTTACTTTCCCAAAAAGGAAACCTCTGGGTCATGGACACCCCTATTTATTCCCTATTTATTCCATCACCTGGCAGGATTTGCAGGATAATTTCTCAGAAGTAGAATATTGATGCAGATTTCTACATTACCCATTTCTCTTGTTCTTTCTGAGCTGCAGCCAGGAATTCCTGGTTGGTTTACAGGAGCAAGCAGGGTTAATTTAAAATGTAAGCGAAAACTTAAAAACAATGATTGCGTTTAGAATTTAATCACAGAAGTGTGATGTTTTGAAACATGATTGCTCTCTCTCCAGTCCTGTTTGTTAAAAAATAAACAAATTATGATAGGACTGAGTGGTTTGCAAAATACACTTTAGTTTTATACTTGGCCTGATTATTTGCATGAAGTGGAGCAAGAATAACTATTTGTACATAGGCCTTTTGGATTGGCTTTGATGGAAGTGTGCTCCACAAGGAATTACAGATAAGACTTTTTAAAGCCAAGCCCAGCCATGGGTTACATCCTCAAATATCTATGAGTTAGGTGATCCTCTCCTCTTACGGTCCCAAGATAAATTTGGAGCTCCTAGACCTGTTAGAAAGTGACATTCTTTACTGACCACAGGTCAGGAACCCTGTACAGGGACTGCATAGACAAGGTTATGAGTCCAGTTTCCCCACTGGACTTTTATTGGCTCTGCAAGTTGAGATTGGCTCCTTAAAGGGAAGCATACCCCTCCAGTTAAAGCCTTGGTTAAATAACCGTTTTTCCAACTGTGTTCTGTTGCAAAAGAAAAATGAATTCTTATTGCACTGATGCAAACAACCATGTTGCCATAAGAATATTCACATATAGTTTCCAAATTCTAGAGGAACCAGGCAGAGAGAAACAAAAATGCTTCAAATTTCGATCATAGGGATATAGCTTGCTTAATTATTAAAGGCCATAAATAGTTCAAAATAAGTTTCCTTGACTCTGAAAAACAAAACATGGATTAGCAATATTCCAAGCCAAAGTTAAAAAGGTTGCTCCAGCTTTCTGAGTTTAGTCCATTTAGGTAACTCTTGTTTTGCTTGATATTCGTAAACATTTCAGCAATTCATGTGTCCTGTACATTATTTTCCTTTATTCTAATGTTACAATCTCTAAAGTTAGTAGAAGTCTGTATTTGAGAGCACCTGTTAAAGTTTTATAGCTCATTATAAGCCATCTTTGAAAATGATTAAAAGAAGACAACAATTGTCTGTGAATATCAAAATGTCCAGGGTACAGTTACAAACACAATTGACAAGTTTGGTTGTCTCCGTGGTTTACAATAATTAAACATAAAAACCTTACTTATGATTGTTAGCATATACTCAGACATCAGAATTTTAGAAATCTCATCGATTTTTGGAACATATATTAGCATTATTCACCAAAATATAACCCAGACAAAATTGAACATCATTTTGACAATTTCATGTACCTAAATATGTCAAATAATTCTGTTTACCTCTATTGTCTGGACACTTTAGGGGCCCTCTGAAGTATTTGAAAAGCCAGGTGCCAGAGAAGACTATTTTGAAACTGAAGTTTGATTTTGGGAAGGCTGTTAAATGTTGATGGTTTAAAACACTTGATATTATGAAATAGAGTCCCAGATTATCGTAAGTTATTTATTTTGCCAAAATGATGACTTACAGATTTAAAGAAGCAAAAACCTTTTATAACCCCTTTGAATTTAGTCAATATGTTCACACACAGAACCTCCTCGGCAAGACTAATTTCCACAATTCTTCCACCACTTCTTTGAACCTTCAGCTATTTCTTAACTAGAAAGAATCTTTTAACCCTAGACGAAAATTTACATTTCCATGCCTCCTTATAACCTTTTACTAAAAAACACATTTCACTATTTTTACACACCTTGCATGTAAATTGATTTCCAGTAGTTTTAATTAACTCCTAGTAATTTTTAACTTTAAGGTAAAACTTTAAGTTGCTTTAATTGTGTGCTAACTGCAGCCAAGGTTTGCCTTTTTAGTTAACGGCATGCTTAATTCCGTAAGTCCCCAAGCCTTACCAATTGTGAAGCAAGCAAGTCAAATAGTTCTCGAAACCCAAAGAGCAGTTTGTAACCTCAAAACACTGAGCAAACCTTGCATCTAACCTGCAATTTACCAGTAGTCTTTAAGGCTG
This sequence comes from Macaca mulatta, assembly GCF_049350105.2. NCBI lineage: Eukaryota > Metazoa > Chordata > Mammalia > Primates > Cercopithecidae > Macaca > Macaca mulatta. Next base: position 95,180,342 of record NC_133426.1, on the reverse strand, counting down.
CTTTTATTTCTCAAAGACAAAAATAATGCGGACTGAAAAGAACCACAGCTTTAATCTTCCCTTTAAAAATTATTAGATCCAAGCACTTGTCTTTCTTTAGGCCAAATTAATTAGACCTCTTTTTACAGACATCAAACACAGTACACACACAGACAGGCAGAAGAAAACCCAATCCCCGGGTGGGGTTCTTTGAGAGACAGGGCTAGGAGGACATGCAGATGCTGTATATGTACCTTTTTTTTTTTTTTAATGTAGTCCACCATTGATGAACATCTAGGTTGATTCTATGTCTTTGCTATTGTAAACTGTGCTGTAATGAACATACGAGTGTATGTGTCCTTTTAGTAGAACAATTTATGTTTCTTGCTGTTACTGGTTTAAAAGCTAGCTCTGTTTTAAGTTATTTGACAAGTCTCTAAACTGCTTTCCATAGTGGCTGGATGTTGATTATTTTTCCATATGCTTGTTGTCCTCATGTATGTCTTCTTTTGAGAAGTGACTGTTCATGTTATTTGCACATTTATTAATGAGGTTGTTTGATTTTTGCTTGTTAATTTAAGGTCTTCAGACATTCTGGATAATTGACCTTCGTTGAATGCATAGTTTACAAATAGTTTCTCCCATTCTGTAGGTTTTGTTTTTACTCTACTGAAAATGTCTACTGCTGAGCAAAAGCTATTTAATTAGGTCCCACTTGTCAATTTTTGTATTTGTTATAATTGCTTTTGGAGACTTTGTCATGAAATCATTGCCAAACCCTATTTCCAGAATGGAATGTTTTTCTAATTTCTTTTAGTTTTTTGTTCACTTTTTCCTCTAGACTCTTGAATATATTTAAGATTCTTCTTTTAATGTCTTTGGATGTATTGATGGAATCTGATGGTCATGTTTCTTCACATACCTTTTCTGGAGAATAATTATCTTTTTATGAATGGGCTATATTTTTTTCTGTTTTTCTTGTGATTTTTAATTGGAAATTTGGCATTTCAATCACAGCCACCTTTCTTGGTCTTTGCAGTCTGGCTTCATGCCTGGGAAGACCTTCACTAATTAGCAGGGAATGTTTTGAATCTTGCCTTTTTAAGTATCTTAACTTTTCAAAGAGTAACATCCAGCTTCTTCTTAGGGATTTAGATGTTCTATTGTATTCCTCTATCAGTAATCTCATCCATACATCTGTGGACATCAAGTCCTCCATAGCTCTCATGAGTAGCTGCTTGCATTGCTTTTTGTGATATTTTTAACCTGATATCTGATAGATGTCACATTTCCCCATCTGAGCTCCAAGTCAGGTGAAAAAAAAGATCCATTCACAAGACTGCCCCTACAGAGGTAAGAACATTGCAAACATGTACTTTTCTGCTCCCTCTTGCTGAGAGAGGGAACTGAGAAGTAGACCTCTTCTTCCCAACTATGCCACAACAGGGAAGTGGTGGGGAAGGGCAGGTATACATACCATAATGTTTTATTGTATTTTGAATGTGACTTTCTCTTGATACAACATTTACTTTATTGCTGAAGACTTTTGACTGCCTTCCAAAGCTCATATTATAGTCAGTCTCTAGTTTTCTTCTTCCTGTTGTGTTATGCCCAGACTGTTTGTTCCCCAAAGAAGACCACCAGAGTTTAGAGTCAAAGCCAAGCGGCAAGGATATTTACTACAAGTTTGAACCTGGTCCCTCCTTTACACAGTATACAAGAAGGCCCTGAACAATGCGAGCGTTTGCTTTTTATAGCCCGAAAGTTGTAGGGGAACAAAGAAATTCTTTTGGCTCCTGCGCTTTCAGTAACCTTGAACGGCTGTCCCCTTATCGGAGACTTTTCAGGTGGTGTTTGTACTGGGCTCAGGGAGTTTGAGAGATATATGGTGGTGGGATGGGAGGATGGGATGTGTTTGTGTTAGGCTCAGGGAGTTTTGAGCCCGGGGCTGAGGAATGTGCCCAGCTCCTTTCATTCCCCCCTTCTCTTCAGGTATCTTTAGAGCCAATCTTGGGTCTTATAAGTCTGATTCTGTTTCAGCGTTTACAGGTTGGTATTGGGCTCTGAGGACCATGAGTTGTACGGTGTCAAATCTCTCTCTAATAAATTGTAAAATTCTGTTAACAACACAAGGTCCTACGGTAAGCAGAAATAGTAGACTTAGCAGGGGTCCAAGGAAGGGGGCTAACAGAGAAAACATAGAGGAATTCCACCATTGGTCTGCAGCTGAAGCAAACTGCCGTGTTTTTACTTCAGTGCTTAACTTGCGTAACTGTTGGACCCAGTCCTCTACAAGTCCCGATTCATTTATGTAGAAACAACAGTCTTCTTTTAGAAATATACATGTACCACCTTTTTCTGCAGTGAGTAGGTCTAGGGCCCTCCGGTTTTGCAAGGTTACCTGAGCTAGGGACGTGAGCTGCCGCTGAAGGGAGGCAAGGGACTCAGCCGACTCCTCCATAGCAACGGCAAATTGTTGGTATAACTTGTTACTTTCTATGAGGGTGTGACCTAGGGCTCCCCCCGCCAGTCCGGCCGCAATGAAGGATGCGGTGAGGGAGATTCCTGCAATGAGGGGGAGAAATATGGCTCGTGCAGGTCTTGGTCTAGGGTCTGGGTGAATAACAGCACTAGTCCAGTTACCGGTATACCCTAGGAACTCGCCAGCAGTTAGTAGAGTCAACCGGGGAACTAATGTGACAGGGAGACACAGTAGGTTATTAACAGAAGGACTAGGTAGGTTCTTAGATAAGGTTCCATTACACCAGAAGAATATGCCTGATGGAGCCCTTAAGGTGATATTAGGGGGCGTTGCAGTGATGCTGCAGAGGCTGGAATTGGTTCCTGAGAAACAGTAGGGAAACTTCTCCTGACTGGGGTTTAGGTATAGGGGCACGTTCAGGATAGGAGCATACGAGAGGTTTCGGAGGTTGTTAGCTTGGGCAAAGGTAGAGGATCTCCATGGCAGAGGGACAGCGGTTAGCGGTGGACGCCCTAGAGTGGCGCACAGAAAGCAGCCAGACAGGCTATGAAGTCCTGTAAGGTTAGCAAGTTCTAGTCCTTCTTGTAATAACTTTAACCAGGAGAAAGGACGTAAGTCTTGTGTTAGTCTGTTTTCCTGTCATTGGATATTCCCGTGGACCAGGGGCAGTACTTGCACTAGGCCTCGCCACAGATAGAGGTGACTGCTAGGCCATGTGGAGGAGGGGGAGTAGTATACAGCCCCATGTTGAGGTGTGGTCCAGCGGGAGTTCCAGGGGTCTCTAACTATCCATGTATATGGAAAGTCTCTATCCCGTCTACGATAGAAGGGCCATTTAGGGTCTAACTGTTTTCTCTCTCCCCAATAACGGGGTCTGTGGATGTTACAATAGTTATAAGGAGAGCCAGCATTTTGGTGCCACCAATAGTGTTTACAATTGTATTTAGTCTGATCAAACTCAAAGCATATTATTGGTGTCATAGGTTTGGCTATTTGAAAACCAGTAAAATTTAGTAGAATTGGGCTGTTGCACCCTGAGGAAGGGCAATCAGCACTGGCCAATAATTTTCCGAGCTTATGAGGTTGCCCAGGGTGGGTTCGGTTTTCATAAAGCCAGAATCTCCAGACAAAGGGATTATGAGCTGGTTTTGTGATTTCTCCAGCGGCCACTAGGGCGACTAACATTAGGGTTAGACTACCTAACTGCATGTTTGTAGTGAGCTATGCTGCCGGCGTAGGGTGAGTTTTAAGGGGTTGTTCCTAGCTCTGTCCACAGTCTACGTGTCCGGTGCTTCAGCCGCCGCCGTGATTGGTCCCAGAAGATTGGAGGTTGGGTCCACTGGCTTGACGTGGGTGTAGTGGATCCACGATGCGATGCCTTTTACCTTCAGGGTGGTGGGTGTGGTTAGGAGTACCTGGAGTGGTCCTTTCCACCTGGGTTCTAGGGTCTCTTGTCGGTGTCGCTTGACCAGGACCAAGTCTCCCGGCTGGTACGGATGGGGTGTCGGCGGGGGACCGGTCTCATATAGTTTTTTCAGCTTGGGCCAGATTTCTTGATGAATTTTCTGCAAGGCTTGTAGGGAAAATAAGAGTTCAGAGACATTTTCTGTTTCGGACTTGAGCAGATCATCTTTTAGGCCGGGAACTAAGGGTGGGGGTCTGCCATACATAATTTTATAAGGAGTAAGGCCCAGTCTGTAAGGGGTATTACGGGCCCGGAACAGAGTGTAGGGGAGAAGGACCACCCAATTAGTGCCAGTCTCCATAGTCAATTTAGTTAAGGTCTCTTTTAAGGTCCGATTCATTCTCTCTACCTGTCCTGAACTCTGGAGCCTGTAAGCGCAATGTAGTTTCCAATTTGTCCCAAGGATGGAAGCCAAATCCTGACTTACCTTAGCGACGAAGGCCGGCCCATTATCTGACCCTATCTGGACGGGGAAGCCATACCTGGGGAGGATATTTTCCAGGATTTTCTTTGCTACAACCTGAGCAGTTTTTTTCTTGGTGGGGAATGCTTCAGTCCACCCTGAAAAAGTATCTACAAAGACAAGTAAGTACCGATACCCGTATTTTCCTGGCTTTATCTCAGTAAAATTTACTTCCCAGTAGATACCGGGCCTGGTTCCCCTGAGCCTTGTTCCTGTTGCAGCCTGGGATTGGGGGTAGGCGTTGTTAAGCTGGCAGACTTTGCAACTTGTCACGATGTTGCTGGCCATCTCGGCTGTATGTCTGAATTTGAGCTTAGAGCGTCTGATCAGGTCTATCATCCACCGAGCACCCAGGTGGGTGGTCCGGTGGATGTGTTCTAACACTTGTTGTCCTAATTTTTCTGGTAGGATGGTTTGGTCATTAGTATGAGTCCACCACCCATTCTGGATCTGTTTCAGGGGAAGCTTGTCAATCCACTGGAGATCTTGTTCTGAATAATCAGGGAAATATGGCAAGTCCCGGGGGCCCGGGTCAGGGAGCTGGAGTGCAAGGAGTTGGCTGGGAGCCTTCGCCACCTTTCTTGCAGTTTGATCCGCCAGAAAGTTGCCTTGAGCAGTTGGAGTAGTTAGTTTTTGATGCCCTGGGCAATGCACAATGGCTAACATTTCTGGCCTCCATAGGGCTGTTAGCAGGGCTAGGATTTCTTGCTTGTTTTTTATCTCTTTTTCTTTAGCCGTCAGTAACCCCCGTTCCCTGTAAATGGCCCCATGTATATGCGCCGTTGCAAAAGCATATCGGCTGTCTGTATATACCGTCAGCTTTTTTCCCGCCCCTAAGGTAAGAGCTTGGGTGAGCGCTATCAATTCGGCCTTCTGGGCCGATGTCCCCGGGGGCAGGGGTTCCGCCCAGATTACCTCAGTCTCTGAAGTCACTGCCGCTCCAGCGTACCTCTGGCCCTGATGCATGAAGCTGCTCCCATCAGTGAACCAGACGAGGTCGGCGTCAGGAAGTGGGCGATCCTGCAGGTCTTCTCGAACTCCGTGCACCTGAGCTAGTATCTCGGTGCAGTCGTGGAGTGGGGCGTCCAGGTCCGGGTTGGGCAGCAGCGAGGCAGGGTTTAAGGTCATTGGGGGCAGGAAAGTTATCCTGAGAGGATTTAGTAGTAGTCCTTGGTAGTGGGTGAGTCGGGCGTTACTCATCCATCGATTAGGTGGCTGTTTGAGTACACCTTCGATGGCATGTGGGGTAACAACCCGCAATTCTTGCCCCATGACAAGCTTATCAGCATCCTGCACCATCAGAGCCGTGGCTGCAATCATTCGGAGACAAGGGGGCCACCCGGCAGCCACTGGGTCTAACTTTTTTGACAGGTAGGCAACTGGCCTCCGCCAGGGGCCTAAGTTCTGAGTTATTACTGCCTTGGCGATACCCTTATTTTCATCTACGTATATGTGGAAGGGCTTGGTAACATCAGGTAGTCCCAGTGCAGGCGCGGAGAGTAGGGCAGTTTTAATCTGTTGGAAAGCCAACTCGGCTTCGTCTGTCCACTTAAATGGCTGCTGTCCCCGTGTTGCCTGATATAAGGGTTTAGCCAGTTCTGCGAACCCAAGTATCCATAGTCTGCAAAACCCCGCTGACCCCAGGAATTCCCTCACTTGTCGGGTGGATTGCGGCCTGGGGATCTGCAGAACAGTTTGTTTTCGGGCGTCTGTTAACCAGCGCTGCCCTTCTTTAAGCAGGTATCCTAGGTATGTTACCTCTGATTTACAGATTTGAGCTTTCTTTGCTGAGGCTCGGTATCCTAGATTTCCCAGAGCTTGTAAGAGACCTTTGGTCCCTTGGATGCAAGCTTCTTGGGTCTCAGCAGCAATCAGGAGGTCATCAACATACTGTAGTAAGGTTATTTCAGGGTGTTTGCGTCGTTACTCACCCAGGTCTTCATGGAGGGCCTCATCGAACAGGGTAGGAGAGTTTTTGAATCCTTGCGGCAGTCTGGTCCATGTCAGTTGGCCACTTATGCCTCTATCAGGGTCATTCCACTCGAAGGCGAAGAGCTTTTGGCTCTGAGGGGCTAAAGGCAAACTGAAGAAAGCATCTTTTAAATCTAAAACGGTGTACCATTGATGTTTAGGGTTTAGGGTACTCAGGAGGGTATATGGGTTAGGCACAGTTGGATGTATGTCCACAACCCTCTTATTGATTTTTTTTAAGTCTTGTACAGGTCTGTATTTTCCACTATTAGGTTTTTGTACCGGCAACAATGGAGTATTCCAGGGTGAGTGACATGAGCGGAGGACCCCTTGGTCAAGGAGCCGGCAGATATGCGGGGCAATTCCTTTCTTGGCCTCTAGGGGCATCAGGTATTGGCGTACCCGCACGGGGTCTGACCCAGGTTTAAGTTCAACAAATAAAGCAGGACGGTGTTTTGCTAGTCCTAAGCCCCCCATTTCCGCCCAAGCTTCTGGATATTGCTGGAGCCAGGTTGCTATGTCCTGGTCAGGGGCCGTTTGCTCCTGGTGGAGCCGGTACTCATCTTCTAGGGTTATAGTTAGGACGGACACGGGTTGATTGTGGGAGTTGGTCACGATGGGCCCCTCAGGGAGGAAATGGATCTGTGCTCCCATTTTAGTTAGCAGGTCTCTCCCTAATAGGGGACAGGGGCTCTCAGGGATAACCAGGAAAGAATGGGTTACATTCTTGGCTCTGAGGTTTACTGTTCTTTGTGTTGTCCATGGGTATTTCTTAACTCCTGTGGCCCCTTGTACCCACGAGGACTTGGAGGATAATTTTCCATTAGTTTTAACTAAGACTGAGTGCTGTGCTCCCGTATCGACCAAGAACTGGACCGGGGACCCCTCCACTTGTAAAGTTACCCTAGGTTCGGGGAGGGGATCCGAACCCCGTCTTCCCTAGTCTTCATCTTGAGTGACTAGTACGGGTGTAGACCTAGGGGGTCCCTGTCCTCGTTGTTTCTTTTTGGGGAAGTCTTTTACCCAGTGGCCAATCTCCTTGCAGTAGGCACATTGGTCTTTTTTCAGATTATTATGCCTGGGGGGCCGCCTGGGTTGGGTGTACTCTGGCTGTAGATGCTCTTTCTGTACTACTGCTGCCAGGACCTTGGTCATTTTTTCAGTGGCCTTAAATTGCCTTTCTTCTGGAGTATCTCTGTTATTGTAAACCCGCTGGGCTATCTGAAGGAGGTCTTGAATCTGCTTTCCTTCCAAGTCTTTTAATTTCTGGAGTTTTCTTTTAATATCTGGGGCTGCCTGATTTACGAAAGACATTACAACAGCTGCCTGACTTCCTGGAGCCTCTGGATCTATGGGGGTGTACTGTCTAAAAGCTTCCATTAATTTTTTTAAGTAGGTGGCTGGGCTCTCTGTCTTTTCTTGCAGAATAGAATATACTTTAGCCAAATTAGTGGGCTTGCGAGCAGCTGCCCGGAGACCTGCCATTAGAGTCTGGCGATAAAGGCGTAGCCGTCCCCTACCTTCTGCCATGTTGTAGTCCCATGCCGGCCTGGTCAGAGGAAAGGTCGTGTTTATGAGGTCAGGGTTGGCAGTCGGTTGACCGTCGTCCCCCGGGACCAGCTTTCTAGCTTCTACCTGTATTTTCTCTCGCTCCTCCGTGGTAAACAAGATTCGGAGGAGCTGCTGACAATCGTCCCAAGTGGGCTGGTGGGTGAACATGACACTATCCAGTAAAGCCAGTAGATCTTTGGGGTTGTCTGAAAACCGAGCACTCTGAGTTTTCCAGTTATACAGATTACTGGTGGAGAATGGCCAGTACTGGAGCCTGGGGATTCCTGTGTCATCTGGGGGTCCTATTTCCCAGAGGGGTAAAGCCACCGTGGAGTCAGGCAGCTGGGGGGGGGCTAGTCCGCGAAGTACGCCTTTGCGTCCGCCCCGCCGGCCCCTCAAAGTTACTTTCCCTTTCAGCAGGCCCGTGAGTGCCGGCTGCCTCCCCTCCGCCTGCTCTCTCCTGCTCTTTCATTCGCGCGCGCTCTCTTTCTGTCATCCCGTGTCCTTTCTCCTTCACACTCAGTCTCTTTTTCTTTCTGTCTCTCTCTCTCACTCTCCACGTCTGCCTTTTCCTCCCCTTTCTCTTTCCGATTTCCCTTCTCACTTTCTCCCTCTCCCGTCTCTTCTGGTCTCTCTCTCACTCATCTCTCCCTCTCCCCAGTCTCACTTTCTGTGTCTCTTTTTGTAAAGGAATGTGGGTTAGAATCCCTGTAAAGGAAATCTGCGCCGGAAGCCGGGAGCCCGGGGACCGGGGCCGCAGGCGCGGCGCGGGAAGCCGGGAGTCCGGAGACCGGGGCCGCAGGCGCGGCGCTGAAAGCCGGGAGCCCGGGGACCGGGGCCGCGAGCGCGGCTCCGGAAGCACGCGCCGGAAGCCGGGAGCCCGGGGACCGGGCCGGGAGCGCGGCGCCGGAAGCCGGGAGCCCGAGGACCGGGGCAATTCAGACAGCGAGCGCGCACCCGGGGACCGGGGCAATTCAGACAGCGAGCGCGCACCCGGGGACCGGGGCAATTCAGACAGCGAGCGCGCACCCGGGGACCGGGGCAATTCAGACAGCGAGCGCGCACCCGGGGACCGGGGTCAGATTCAGCTGTTGCCCGGATCGTGAACGCGCTCCGGCAACTCAGATCGCAATTTAAATCGGAAGAGAGCCAGGGGACGTCTCCCACCGGTCTCCACTGGCTGTCCTATAGCGCGTCCGCCAGGACTGTGCCAGCTTCAGTTTCAGACCTCGCGAGTCACAGATTCAGATTCAGAACAGACACTCAGACACAGACAGACAAACGGAGACGAGCCAGCTCACCTATCAGTAGATTGATCCCAGCAGATCCATTGACCAGGGGTCTGGTGGGCTTGGGGAATCCCGGACGGGCCCCCAGATGTTATGCCCAGACTGTTTGTTCCCCAAAGAAGACCACCAGAGTCCAGAGTCAAAGCCAAGCGGCAAGGATCTTTACTACAAGTTCGAACCTGGTCCCTCCTTTACACAGTATACAAGAGGGCCCTGAACAATGCGAGCGTTTGCTTTTTATAGCCCGAAAGTTGTAGGGGAACAAAGAAATTCTTTTGGCTCCTGCGCTTTCAGTAACCTTGAACGGCTGTCCCCTTATCGGAGACTTTCCAGGTGGTGTTTATACTGGGCTCAGGGAGTTTGAGAGATATATGGTGGTGGGATGGGAGGATGGGATGTGTTTGTGCTAGGCTCAGGGAGTTTTGAGCCCAGGGCTGAGGAATGTGCCCAGCTCCTTTCAGTTGCTTTCATGAGAGGAATATTATATGGGAGCTTCCTAGCCTGACATTTTGGTGATACCACACTGGCGATGATGTTTTTAATGTAACACCAATACCACAATCAAGGAAAAAAATGATATTCTGGACTTCATTCAATTTAAAACCTTTTGCTCCATGAAAGACATTGATAACAAAATGAAAAAAAGTCACACACTGAGACAGAGTATTTTGAAACATATATGATAAAACATTTGTATACAAAAGCCCTTAAAATTTTATGATTTAAAAAAAACACAAAAAAAGTCATTTAAAAATTATGCAAAGAACCGAACAGGTACTTCATCAAAAAAGCTATGCAGATTACAAATAAGCATATGAAAGAATGTTCACAGTCATTTGCTATTTAGGGAATTAGAATTAAATACATGAAATTTACTGCCTTGTATTTGGTCCCATTAAAGTAATTGGTATTGAATTTTATTTTTTTCTGTAAAAACCACACAAAGCAAAAACAAGAGACTGGACTAATAGATCAAATATATGAACAATTATTTCTAGACATTGTGAAACAAGCAACACACACTGGGTTATAAGTGCATAAATATTTAGGCTTATAATGCCTTCTTTATTAATTTGCTTTTCTTTTGAAACATGTAATTACCTTCTTTTTCTATGGTAATTATTCTTTTTTGAAATCTTTGTCTTATAGTAATTCAACCATTCTGGCTTTTGTGTGTTCAGTCTTTGCATAATATATATTTTTCCAGCATTATACTTGTAAACTATCTCTTTAGTTTAAACCACTTTAAAGTGAGTTTCTTATAGAATGCATAATTGAATGCAGATTTTTAATCTGAAAGTTTTTAGTTTTTAATTGCTTTGTAAATTCCACTGCTTTTTCATGCAATTTTTGGTGGTGGGATTGATACCTATTATTTTGCTATTTATTTTCCATTTTTCACCTGTTCTTTGTATTTTTACAATGTATTTTGTTATTTCCTATTATATGATTACTTTTTATGGTTATATCTTATATTTAATTTTGTCTTATTAGTAAACCTTTAAAAATTGCCTCTTCACTGAATTTAATTATATCACACATTGGTCATAAAAGTCTGCCTTAAAATAATATTATACTACTGCATGTATATATTAAGAATTTTATGTTATATATGTCAAATTTTCCCCTCCCATTTGTTTGAAGGTTTTTATACATTTTATTGCACATATGCTCGAAACCCACACTTCATTATTACTACTTTTGTTTTATGCGGTCAATTATCTTTTAGAGAAATTACCAAGAAAAAATATATTTTATGTTCATCTTCGTTTTAGCCATTCCCAGAGCTCTTGATTTTTTTCGTATAAATCCAACTTTCTGGATAATATCACATTTATTTGGATTAAGTAAATCAGTCAACATTTCCCATTTGTAATTAATTATTTAATCTCGTTTCCTGAATAATATTTTTCTTGAAGTTTTAAAAGTTATTTTCTCTGGGCGATGGTTCTAAGAAAATGTGTTTTATAAGTTTTTGAAGATATTATCTTCTGACTTTCATAGTTTTTTAATATTCTTCTGTTTTTCTTTTTAAACAGTTTGACACAGTTGCTCATATTTTTGGATAATGTAATATTTTGATACATATATACAATATGTAAGGATCAAATCAGGGTTATTAAGATATCCATGACCTCAAACATTTATTTTTACTTTGTGGTGAGAGCATAACAATTATCTTCTAGCTATTTTGAAATATAAAGTAAGTTATTGTTAACCATAATATTCTCATACTACTGAATATTAGAATTTATTTATTCCATCTAACTGTGTTTTTGTACCCATTAACAGACTTCTCATCATTGCTTTCTTTCCCCTTTTTCTTCCTAACCTCTGGTAACCACCATTCTACTCTGTGTCTCTGTAAGATCCACTTTTTCAGATCTCACATATGAGTGAGACCATGTGATATTTGGTTTTCTGAGCCTGATTATTTTACTTAACATAATGACCTCCAGTTTCATCCATGTTGCTGCAAATTACGTCATTTTATTTTCTTATGGCTAAATAGTGTTTTACTGAGTGTATATACCACATTTTCTTTAGCCATTCACCCATTGGTGAACACAGGTTAATCTATATCTTGGCTATTGTGAAGAGTGCTGTAATAAACACAGATGTGCAGATAGATGTATTTGATATACTGATTTTCTTTTCTTTGGATATTTACCTAGCAGTGAAATTGCTGAGTCATATGGTAGTTATATTTTTAGTTTTTTGAGAAACATTCATATGGTTTGGCTGTGTCCACACCTAAATCCCACTTTGAACTGTAATAATCCCCAGGTGTCAAAGGTGGGGCCAGGTGGATATAATTCAATCATGTGGGCAGTTCCCCCATACTGTTACTGTGAAAGGGAATAAGTCTCACAAGATCTGATGGTTTTATAAATGCGAGTTCCCCTGCACAAACTCTCTCTTGCCTGCCACCATGTAAGACATGACTTTCCTCCTCCTTTGCCTTTCACCATGATTGTGAGGCCTCCCCAGCCATGTGAAACTGTGAGCCATTTAAACTTCTATTCTTTATAAATAACTCAGTCTTGGGTATGTCTTTATTAGCAGAATGGGAACAGACTAATACACACATCTAGTGTTTTTCCTAATGGCCATACTACTTTCCCAACAACAGCATATGAGGGTTTTTCTTTCTCTATATTCTCACCAGCGTTTATTTATTTTTGTCTTTTTGAGAGTAGCCATTTTAAATTAGGTGAGATAATATTTCATTGTAATTCTTATTTGCATTTTCCTTATTAATAGTCATGTTGAGCATTTTTTTAATACCTTGTGGCTATTCATAAGTCTTGTTTTGAGAAATGTCTATTCACATCTTCTATCCATTTTTTAAATGAGATTATTATTAGTAGTAGTAGTTAATTATTATTGCTGTTGACCTGTTTGAGTTACTTATATATTCTGGTTATTACTGCCTTGTTGGATGGATAGTTTGTAAATATTTTCTACCATTCTATCGGTTATCTTTTCACTTTGTTAATTGTTTCCAATCCTAAACAGAAGCTCTTTAGCATAATGTTATCCCATTTGTCTGTATTTTGCTTTAGTTTCCTGTGCTTTTGAGATCTTATTCATATCATAGTTACTCAGATCAGTGTCCTGTAGTTATTCCTGAATGTTATCTTGTAATAGTTTCATAACTTGAAGTCTAACATTTACAGCTTTAATCCATTTCAATGGATTCTTTGCATAGGTACAATATGGAGAACTAGTGTTCTTCTTCTACATATGAATATCCAGGCCTCCCAGCACCATTTATTTAAAAGATTGTCTTTTTCCTAATGTATGTTCCTGGCACCTTTGTCAAAAATGAGTTGACTGTGTGTGGATTCATTTCTGAGTTCTTTATTCTGTTTCATTGGTCTTTGTGTTTATTTCATGCTAACACAATGCTTTGTCTAGTTTTGGTTACTATAGCTTTGTAGAATAATATGAAATCAGATAGTAGAATGCCACTAACATTTTGGTGGGGGCTTAGAATTGCTTGGATATTCATAGTCTTTCATAGTTTCATACACATATTAGGATTTTCTTTTTATTATGTAGAATGTCATTGGTATTTTCATAGCTGTTGCATTAATTCTGTAGATTGTTTTGGGGTAGTGTAGTCATTTTGAGAAAATTAATTTTTCCAATCCATAAGCATGGAAAAATCTTTCAGTTTTTTGTGTGTCCTTTTTAATTTCTTGTATTAGTGTTTTATAGTTTTCTTTGTAGAGATCTTTCACTTCTTTTGTTAAATTTATTCCTAGATATTTTATTTGTGTGTGTGCATGCCTATCTTAAAGTGGACTGATTTATCCTTTTTTTTTTTTTTTTTTTTTTTTTTTTTTTTAGATTTAATGCTGTTAACATATAGAAATGCCATGGATTTCATATTCTACAACTTTCCTGAATTCACTTTTCAGTTCTAAGATTTTTTTGGTGAAATCCAGATTTCTCTCTATATAAAATTATGTTGTCAACAAACAAGGATAATTTGACTTTTTTTTTTCCAATTTAGAGGCCATTTATTACTTTCTTTTGCCTAATTGCTCTGCTTAGGACTTCTAGTACTATGTTAAATAAAAGTAGTAAGGTAGCTATCTTTGTCTTATTGCAGATCTTAGTTGAAAGTATTTCAATTTTTCACCATTCAGTTTAATTTCAGCTGTAAATTTGTCACAAATGACATTTATCATATTGTTTCTTCTAAACCCAATTTTTAAGCTTTTATCATGAGGGGGAGTTTAATTTTACTGAATGCTTTTCAAGCATCTATTGAAATGATTATATAGTCTTTCTTCTTGATTCTGTTGATGTGTAATCTATCATATTTATAGATTTTCATGTGTTGAACCATTTTTACATCCGGGGAATAAATTCTACTTAAACATGATGAATGGTCTTATAAGTGAATTGTTGAATTCAGTTGTCTGGTATTTTGTTGAAGACTTGTGTCTATTTTTCATCAGCAATATTGGGCTTTTGTTTTCTTTATTTTTATTGTATTTGTCTAGTTTTGCTATCAGGGTATTGCCTGTCCGTGTAATGAGATTAGAAGTATTCCCTCGTCTTTAATTTTTGAAACAGGTTGAGTATAATTTGTGTTAGTTTTTTTTTTAATATTTGGTAGAATTCAGCAATAACATAATTAGGTCTCGAGCTTTTCTTTGACAACTTTTGTTATTCCTTTGATCTTGTTACATATTATTGACGTGTTCATGTTTTCTATTCATGATTCCATTGTGGTAGGTTGCTTTTATCTAGAAATTTAACTGTGTCTTCTAGGCTATCCAATTTGTTGATGTGTAGTTGTTCATAGCACTCTAATCACCGTTTGTATTTCTGTGGTATCAGTTGCAGATTTTCTTGTCTCTGATTTTATTTATTTGGTCCTCTCTCTTTTTATTTTGTTTTGATACAGGTTCTTGTTCTGTTGCCCAGGATGGAGTGCAGTAGCATGAACATAGCTCACTGTAGCCTTGACCTTCAAGGCTTGAGTGATCCTCCTGCCTCAGCTTCCTGAGTTGCCAGAACCACAGTTGTGTGTCACCATGCCAGACTAATTTTTGTAAATTTTTTGAAGAGATGGGACCTCACCATGTTGCCCAGGGTGTTCACAAAATCCAGAGCTCAAGCAATTTTCCCACCTCGGCCACCCAAACTTTTGGGATTACAGGCATGAGCCACTGCACTCAGCTTTTTTTTTTTCCTTAGTCTAGTAAACAGTGGTTGATTTTGTTTAACTCCTTAAAAACATATTTTCATTTTCTTGATCTTTTGTATTTTTTATGTCTTAATTTTATTTATTTAAAATAAAATTTATTTCCTTCTATTAATTTCTAGTTTGGTTTCGTTTTGCTTTTCTAGTTCTTGAGATGCACTTTTGCATTTTTTTTATTTGAAGAATTTCTATTTTATTGCCGTAAAATTCCTTCTTAGTACTGCTGTTATTGTATCCCATAGGTTCTGGTATGTTGTGTTTTCATTTTCTCTTGTTTTAAGAAAACTTTTAATGAATTTCTTAATTTCTTCATTTACCCATTTGTTGTTCATCAGCATGTTGTTTAATGTCTATATATTTTTACAGTTTCCAAAATGTTTCTTGTTGCAGATTTCTAGTTTTATTATCTTGTTATCAGGAAAGATACTCGATAATGTTCCATGTGCTGATAAGAATGCGTATTTTCTAGCAGTTAGATAGAATTTTCTATATCTTTTAAGTCAATTTAGTCTAGAGTATAACTTAATTCAAATGATTTTTGTTGATTTTCTTCCGGGATAATTTGTCCTTTGCTGAAAGGGGGGGGGGTGTTGGAGTTCCCTATTATAATTGTATTGCAGTCTGTTTCTCCTTTATGATCTATTAATACTTTCTTTATATATTTTGGTACTCAGATATTTGGTGCATATATTTACTATTGCTATGTCCTCTTGCTGCATTGACTCTTTTATCATTATATAATCACTTCCTTTGTCTCTCTTTGCAGATTTGACTTCCAACCCATTTTATTTGATATGAGTATAGCTGCTCCTGCTCTTTTATCATTTCCATTTGCATGGAACAACTTTTTTTCATACCTTCACTTTCAGCTTATATTTGTCTTTATATGAGACATGAGTTTCTTATAGGCAACACATAGTTGGGTCTTATATTTTTAGTCCGTTCAGGCTTTAAATATATTTTAATTGAAGAATTTGGCACATTTACATTCGATGTTATTATTGATAAATAAAGCCTTACTGTTGCCATTTTGTGACTTGTTTTCTTGTTGTTTGTCACTCCTCTCCTTTTTTCCCCTGTTTTCTTTTGTGTTTAAGTGATTTTCTCCGGTAGTATATTTCAAATCATGTATTGTTATTTTTAGTGTATTTATGACAGTTTTTTTTTTGTGTGCTAACCAAAAGACTTATGAAATAAATTCTATATTTATAACAAGTTATTTTAAACTGATAGAAACTTAACTTTAACTTTCTTGCACTGAATCCTTTTCATTGGAGGGAGATACTGCTTCTTTTTGAATTTGCTATTTTTTGGATGAAATTTTTAATTTTTTTTTCCCCTTGAAAGTACAACTGTGGCGTTTGTTGCATACAGTTGTTTGGCTACATTTCTGGGTGATTTCAGGGAGCCAAGGCTCTGTATGTGTTCCTTGGTTGTAGGTAGCTTCTATGAAGTAGCTTTCTCAGATGCTGCCTGTTGTGGCAATGTATCGGATGTACAAGCCCACACACTTTCTCCTGAGGGGCCGAAGGTGCAGAGGTCTCAGGAGGCTTGTGAACTAGCACTAAACCCTTTTTTAGTAGGTTTTTTATTTGGTGTTGTATTCAGGCTGTAGTCCAGTAGATGGCAATTAAAAGTAAGGTTTGGCTCACCCTCGGGCTGATATCCAGTGAAAGCACCTGCCCTGATGTAGAGTGATGGGAAGAGATTGTGTTGGAGTGTGCTGAGGTCTCAGGGTAAAGAGCAGGAGTCTACACCAGCTCCTCATCCTGAGGCAGCAAGAAAGTGACTTGCTCCCCTGTCATGCCCCTGTTGCAGGGCTCACGGCCTTCACTTCAGAAAGATTCCGTCCTGTGATTTCCAGCCACAGTGCATCTTTGGGTTGTGGATATGACTTAGGGATTACCACAAAAATGGGCCAAGGACAGAGCCATTTTCCCAGTTGAGGGCAGCACATTTTCTGACTTGTTTGTCCCCTGTTGCCAGGATGGAATTGCTCTGTGTAGGGAGGGACAGTTGGAGCCTGCACTTTGTGTAAGCCTCAGTGGAGCAGGCTTACTTACAGTGTGGATAGAGCTGCTGCAAAAGGTGCAAAAAACACCAATATATGGGAAGTGGAAGAGGGAGGTGACTCTTTTCACATCTGTTCCTGGGTGTCAGTGTTGCCCTCTTCAGTGATTGGCACTGTACCTGCATTTCCTTGTCCCAAGAGGGCTTTGGTAGATGAGTTCATTCCTCCTTACGGGTGAACCATAACAGGAGTTAGGTCTCCTGTTTTCTGGGGTCCCACAGTTTTCTGTGGACCCCCTGATCCCTTGTGTTTCCACAGTTGGAGTAAGCTATAAGCTATGTTTGGGGGGGACATGGTGTTGCAGTGACTCAAGGGCAGAGAATCTTTGAGCAGGACAGAGGTCCATCATGAGTGTATAACCCATATGGTACCCACCATCTCAGTTTGGTTTTGAGGTGGGCATGCCTTCAGAAACTGGCCACCTACTTCTCTGTCCCCAGGAAGTACCCAAATTGTCACTGATAGCATTGCCTTGGGTCACAAGAGCAAAAGGGTGTCTCAACAGTTTGGCAGTCAGCAGATTGTCAGAGGGGTGAGGGAAACAATCACTCTCACCCACATTTTCCACAGGGCCCTGAGTTCCTCAGAGATTAATCTCTACCAGACTCTTGCTGCCTTCCTCCTCTGTACCCCAACTTGTTCTCATGGGCATTCCAAAGAGTCCTGGCTCTCTTCACTCAGCTTTCTGTTCAGAACATGCCCATTTGCCAGTAATTTTGATCTCTCTGAAGAGAGCTGGCATCCCATGTCCCTAGTAAACCATCCTGAAAAGATTAATCTGCAAACATCATTATTTTAATTTTTATTTTTACATTTTCATGGGCACATACTAGGTGTATATATTTATGTGTTACTTGAGATAGTTTGATATAGACATGAAATGTGTAATAATTATATCAGGGTAAATGGGATATCCATTACATCAACCACTTTTGTGTTACAAGCAATCCAATGATAACTTTTAGTTATACTTAAATGTACAATTAAATTATATTTGACTATACTCGTCCTGTTCTGCTAGCAAATACTAGCTCTCTATATTTTTTCTACTCATTAACTGTTACCACTTCCCCCACACACTACCTTTCTAGCCTCTTTTCAACATCCTTCAAATCTCTATCGCCATGTGTTTCCTTGTTTTAATTTTTAGCTCCCACAAATAAGTGAGAACATAGGACGCCTGTCTTTCTGTGCCTGGCTTATTTCACTGAACAATATGACTTTTAGTTTTATGTATATTGTCGCAAATCACAAGATCTCATTCTTTTTTGCAGCTAAATATTAGTCCACTGTGTATATATACCATATTTTCTTTTTCCATTCTTCTGTTAAGGAGTACTTAGGTTGCTTCCAAAATCTTGGCTATTGTGAACAGGGCTGCAATAAACATGGGAGTGCAGATATCTCTTTGATATACTGATTTCCTTTCTTTTGGGTAAGTATCTAGCAGTAAGGTTGCTGTGTCATATAGTAGCTCTACTTCTAGATTGTAGGGGAATCTCCGAAGTATTCTACATAGTGGTTGAATTAATTTACATTCCCACCAACAGTGTGTGAAGCTTCTGTTTTCTCCACATCCTTGTTAGCATTTGTTATTGCCCGTTTTACAGATAAAGCAACTTTAACTGGAGTGAGATGATCGCTGTGGTTTTGATTCACATTTCTCTGATGATCAATGATGTTGAACACGTTTACATATACCTGTTTTCCATTAGTGTGTCTTCTTTTGAGAAATGTCTATTATGATGTTTTGCCCATTTCGTAATCAGACTATTATTATTATTTCAGATGGCGTTTCTCTCTTGTCACCCAGCTGGAGTGCAATGGCATAATCTCTGCTGACTGCAACCTCCACTTCCTGGGTTCAAGCAATTCTCCAGCCTCAGCCTCCCAAGTAAATGGGAATACAGGCGATGGCCAGCATGCCCAGCTAATGTTTGTATTTTTAGTAGAGATGGGGTTTCACCATGTTGGACAGGCTGGTCTCGAACTCCTGACTACAGGTGATCCACCCACCTCAGCCTCCCAAAGTGCTGGGATTACACACAGCCATAATTTTTTTTTTCCTATATGATCTTCCTATATACTGTGGTTATTAATCCCTTGTCAGATGGGTGGTTTGCAAATATTTTCTCCCATGCTGTGGGTTGTCTCCCCACTTTGTTAAATGTTATTTTTGTTTTGCTGTAGTTTTTTAAAATTGACATTATTTCATTTGTTCATTTTTTGCTTTGATGGCCCATGCTTGTGGGGTATTTCTCAAGAAATATTTTACCTGTCCAATGTTTTGGAGAGTTTCCCCGATGCTTTATTTCGGTAACATCATAGTTTGAGGTCTTAGATTTAAGTCTATAATCCATTTTTATTTGATGTTTTGCATGTGACATGAAATAGGGCTCTGATCTGATGAAACTGAAAAGGAATCTGGAACTTGAAGACCAGCTCTCTAAACTAACTCAGTCAGGCAAAAATAAAAGACAATAAAGAAGAAGGAACAAAACCTCTGATAAATATGGGATTATTTAAAGACTAACTCCACATCTCATTGGCATCTCTGAGAAAGACTGGGAGTAACCCAGCAATTTAGAAAACATATTTCATGATATCATTTATGAAAATTTCCCCAAATTCACTAGAGAGACCAACAGTCAAATTCAGGAAATGCAGAGAACCCCTGTGGAATACTACACAAGACACATATTCATTAGTTTTCCCAAGGTTGAAATGAAAGAAGACAATGTTAAAGATAGCTAGAGAGAACGGGCGGGCCACCTTCAAAGGGAACCCCTTTAGCCTAACAGTGGACCCTTTAGCAGAAACCTTAGAGGGCAGAAGAGATTTGGGGGCCTATATTCAGGATCTTTAAAGAAAAGAATTTCCAACTAAGAATTCCATATCCAGCCAAACTAATCTTCATAAGTGAAGGAGAAATCAGATCTTATTCAGAAAAGCAAATACTAAAGGATTTTATTACCACCAGACTTGCCTTACAAGTAGTCCTGAAGGGAGTGCTAAACATGGACAGGAAAAACTATTACCAGACACTGCAAAAACATCCTTAAGTACATAGACCAGTGACACTATTAAACAACCATATAAGCAATCTGCATAATAACCAGCTAACAACATGATGATAGGATCAAATTTATATATATCAATACTAACTTAGAATGTAAACATGCTAAATGTCCCAATTAAATGACAGAGTGTGGCAAGTTTAATAAAGCAGCAAGACCCAATAGTATGCTGTCTTCAAGAGATTTATCTTATAGGCAATGACACCCATAATGCGGGGATGGAGAAATTCTACCACACAGAAAACAGAAAAAAGCAAGGGTTGCTATTCTAGTTTCAGACAAAACAGACTTGAAACCTATAAAGATCAAAAAGGACAAAGAAGGTTATTACATAATGGTAAATGGATCAATCCAACAAGAAGACCTAACTATCTGAAATATATATGCACCTAATACAGCAGTACCCATATTCATAAAGCAAGTTCTTGGAGACCTACAAAGAGACTTGGATAACCACACAATAATAGTAGGAGACTTCAACACCCCACTGGCAGTATTAGGGAGCTAATCAAGGAAGAAAACTAACAAAGATATTTGTTAACTGAACTTGACGCTTGACCAAATAGACCGAATAGACATTTACAGAACACTCCACCCAGAAACAACAGAATATGTATTCTTCTCATCTGACCATTTCATATACTCTAAAAAATCAACCACCCAGTCAGATATAAAACAATCTTTAGCAAATTCAAAAAAACTAAAATCATACCAACCTTACTCCCAGATCATAGCAAAATAAAAATAGAAATCAATACTAAGTAAATTACTCCAAGTCATATAATTACATGAAAATTAAACAACCTGCTCCTGAATGACTTTTGGGTAAACAACAAAATTAAGGCAAAAATCAAAAATTCTTTGAAACTAATGAGAAGAAAGATACAACACACCAGAAAATCTGGAACATAGCTAAGGCAGTGTTAACATTTTCTTTAATCATTCAATACTTAATTCTACATATTCTTCTCCAAACTAAATTTCTCCCTCAGCCAAAATATTCCCTAAGGTTGTGTTTATCTTAGTCCATAGACCGGTACTGTTACACACTCTTTACCTCTCAACTTCAACCCATACATACCTTCCTAGTGTCCTCCCATTTCACATAGCCCCTACTTTTTCTTTACATGTAGCCTTATTGTATAATAAGTAAAACTTCTCTCTGTAATACTCTTAAAAGACTCTGTCAGTTGCAGATGTCCAATCTCTTCCCTTCTATCAATTTATGCTTCTATCCTCCAACAATATTTTTCCTCTTAAACTGGAGTTTCCTTCTCTATAAGTTGTAGTGTATCGTAGGTTCATGTAGGCACCCATGTTTGTACCCTTTTCTTGCTGACTATTGATCTTGGCTCCTAAATTTGTGGATCAGCATGTCAATACCCAGATATCTTGCCATCCCTGAAGTTGTTAGTTACTACTTTCAAACTTTGAGTGCAACTCTTTTCTCAGAGGCCATTGTCCTATCTAAATTATATATATATGATTATATATACAAATATATACTTTAGACTATATATACATATATAGTATTTTTATCCACTCATGTCTATTGTACATTTATTTAATTTTTAAAAAGTCAATTTAAATAAAATCATTATGTACATAATACAAGTGTTACTTGGATATGGCAGACGTCTTGGGTGGTAAACGCAATTCATTGAATTTGGCAAATACTATTTTTTAAAGTGCCTGACAGTGTTACACATTTATCAAAGACTCAGTAAAGCTAATTACTTTTCCTTCTAAAGTTTAGATTTAATAATTAAATATATTAGGATTACATATATAGGACTAGAAAATTGAAGCTTCAAGTTACATCTGCCATTTCCTCCACAAAGCTGGGGGATTTTTAGGGTACTCTTTTATTTGTAGCTCATTTTCAGGAAAGAGATACAATATAGATAAGAAAAAAAGAGTGAGAAAAAGATGAAGAAACAGTATCATGGGTAATTTTTAAATTGCTAGAAAGTCTGTCCAATTTCAAACCTAACATGGATGAGGGATGTAGAGAATAATTTCTGGGAGGGAAATTTTGTGAGGGAAAACTTTCTGTTATTTCTTCTTTCTTGTGAGGAACAGTGAATCTGATATATGTGTGTGTGTGTGTGTGTGTGTGTGTGTGTGTGTGTGTGTGTGTGTGTGTGTATATATATATTCCCTGATACCCAAGTTGTTCTAATGTAGTGTACTTGGGAAATACGCACTGTTGTGTATATCTATCCAGATATATAATATACAATTTTCTAAATGTGTTCCAAGTGTAAAGGATGCACTATTTTATGTCCAAATAAGAACAAAAGGCTCAGTCTGAAATAGTCTTTAGTGACATCTACAAAAGCCTGTGATAGCTTATTTTTTTTTTTTTTAACCTTGTAGCTATGATGTTTAAAGTTAGTGATTATCCATTTTCCTCTTCTGTTTCATTCAACACAGATTTCCCAGGTGATTTACTCTTATTAAAACAACTGTCTATGCCTCTTAATCACATTCAAGCTAATGATTTTGACGTTAGGTTGTGTTATTTCTGTCTGTGTCTGTTAATTGTTCTTGCCTCTTTTCTTTGTTACAAATTGTCTCAGATCAGTTTCACTAGGAAAAAGACTCTGAGTAGAGACTTACCTTTAGTATGATTTGAGGAAAGGGAAATGCCATGGGCAAGAACAACTGTGAATGTGAAAGAAGCAGGATTACTCATAGCGGGAGTTTGAACATAAAGGACTTAAAAGTCTTTAGATAATTTTGGGGGTGGGGGCTGGAGTTGAGGTGGCACTTCAGAGATGTTCTAAAATGCGGCAAGGTGGCCAAGTTTTTCACCCTATCGTTGGCCAGTAACTGGAGGTGTGCTGGCCCTGAAAAGAAATGTAACCTTGTGAGTGACAGTTCCCTTGGTTCAAAGCAATTATTAGGGATTCCACTGTATTCAGAAGGCAACAATTCTTGATGTTTGGGCAATGAGGGTCTCAATGTTTAAGAAGAGTATCTGAGTAGCATATCATAATATCCACTACAAAACCATGTCCTCATTTTTCTTTTCATTAACAGATTTTTTTGAAAATTTCTTTTATGCTTTTTTTTGGAGATGGGGTCTTACTCTGTTGCCCAGGCTGGAGGGCAGTGACACAATTACAGTTCACTGCAGCCTCAACCTCCTGGGATCAAGGGGTCCTCCCACTTCAGCCTTCTGAGTAGCTGGGACCACAGGCATGTGCCACCACCCCTAGATAATATTTTTATTTTTATTTTATGTCTCACTCTGGTGCTCGTTTTTATTTTTTATTTTGTGTCTCCCTATGGTTCCCATGCTGGTCTCAAATTCCTGGGCTTAAATGATGCTCCTGCCAGCCTCCCAAAGTGCTGAGATTACAGACAGGAGTCGCCGTGCCTATTTCTGTATGGTTTGTTTTTAATATCATCAATTGTCTCAGAGTCTAAGATAAAGCAAATATATATGATTCTTTCTATATATATGTGTGTGTATGTACATATATATGTGTACATATGTGTGTACGTATATGTGTACATATGTGTATGTATATATGTATGTGTGTACATATATGTGTGTATATGTGTGTACATATATGTGTGTATATATGTGTGTGCGTATATGTGTATATATGTGTGTACATATATGTGTGTATATGTGTGTACATATATATGTGTGTATATGTGTGTGTACGTGTATATGTACATATATAAATATACAAATAGATACATATTTGGACAAATGAATGACTCATATTTCCCTGGACAAATATGTGTTTATAATAAAGACTAGATTCTATAGATTATTCAACAGCATAACTATTCTATGAAGAATATATTGAGAATATGTATTTGTTGTTGTTACTCCATACTGTCTGTTGATATAATCACTCCCTAAGTGAAATCATTTAAAAATGTTTATAAGTACAGTTTCAAATTTTCACATAGTGCATACTTTTTGTGTTATTTGTGCAATGATATTTTGAATTATAGCATCTTTATTGAAAAAATCCAGTAAAACATCAGGAATAACTGAAAGGACAAACAGCCAAATGCTTAAAGATCCAAAATGCCATGCAATTCCAAATGTTTTGAAATCTTTTAGTAACTTACATATCAATATTGAACTTCTAATTTTCTCTACTCTCTATTAATTAATAAGTAGCCTAGTGTCTCTCAGTTAAATAATGCAAGTCACTTGCTTGCTTTTATTTTTGTGTCGTTCTTATTCTGACTGTCAGGTACTTCTAGGTGTTACTAAGAAGGAGCGAGTGTTATCATGAGAATATCTAGCAGAAGATAGTTTTCTCATAATAAGTTAGTGAAGGTTATTGTGTTTATATTCTATAAGCACAGATTCAGAAGCGAGACAGATATGTAACTTCCTCCATTCACAGAAGTGGCTCTTTCATGAAGCTGAGAATGAGAGATTTCAAAATTATCCCAGTATTTCTTTCATTAAGCTGTGTGCTTAGACATTCACACAAATACTTTATCCCAGCTAATAATGTTAAGCTCTCAAAAGATGGTGTAGTTTGAGTCTATTGAAAGAATAGAAAATGTCATTTAGTAAAAAATAATAAAAATTGTTTAATGGAATTTTATTCACCCAGCTCTCTTTCCAATATCAAAAATGATGATAGGTTTGACATTTTATCCTGCTTGTCAGCTAACAAGTTAACTTGCTGCAGTTTCAAAAGACATGGGACACTGGGTCAGAGAGAAAGGACTTGATTACTCAAGGGGCAGAGAAGGCAGCATGACCTTCATATTTGCATTGATTTCTCTTGCTCTTCAAGTCACATAAGGGTAACGCAGAGTGGCACAGGTAAATACTACACACAGTGAGTTCGTGTCACACACGAGGAACCTAGAGCTTAGGAAACTATCAATCATGTAAGGGGGCTGCTTGCAAACTTGCCCAACCTTTGCCCTTGAAGGAGACATTATCTTTATTATACTGGTTAGGAAAGAAATCTATCCTCTGCCCTTGGGTCCAGCAGGGAGACAGTATTTCCAGCTTCCGAGGTTGTTTGCTATACAAATACCCATTAAAAGACTGGATCAAAAGCTGTCAGTGTCTCTTCACAAGACGTGTAGCAACAACATGACACATTTTCTCTACCTACCTACCCATTCACTAGCATGGGCTATAATGAGTCTTAGAAAAGTTGGAGATTTTCAGATCTGAACCATGTTTAGGCTGATGTTTCCTTTCCTCTTCCCGAACCCAGGTAATTAGAATACAGCAAGGACAAGAAGAGTAAATAATCCTTTATCAAATCCATAGATAACCCTAATCATCACTTTAGTGCACAATAACTGGTTCTTATTTCCTAGCTGGGTACTAGATACAATAAATTGTAAATGCCTGGTTCCTCAAGTTTTACTGTTTCAAAAAAGAAAGTTTTATAAAATTAATATTAGTTGTTAGCGTCATACTATTCAAACATTTTAATAAAATGTATGGGTTGATTTAATATAATGATCTAAATCGTTTTCATTTCAAATAGACAATTGAGCAAATAACTACAGACTATATTTTCGCATATTGATGTATATTAAACTTGAACACTAAATAATAGAAGTCTAATTATTAAAGTCTGTTTTATAGGATATGAATAACTATAGTGCTGGATTCTTAGTGCATAAGTCCACAGTTTGTGGGCTTTTATCCCAAACCCTGATGCAACAAGGAATCCAAAAATCACACGTCATAGACAGTTACTCTATCTGTCCCTTTATTTCTATTGATTGAATTATCCAGGATTGGCTCTATGTAAAACTAATGGTATCAAACAATAAGTAGGCCCATTAAGAGTGAGAATAAAATCAAAAATTGTTTGGGAATTCACTTTTTAAACATAATTTTGGAAAATTTCCCTCAATGCTTTTCATGCTTTCAATTTAACTTTTAAGGTATCTTGCATAAGCCAGAATAAAATTACTATCACACATGTGAGGCAGTCTGATTTTTCCATAAACCTGAAATTCTTCTGGTTAAATATGTCTAAAACATAATTTATGAGGAGATATACAATGCACTGATGACACTGAAATGATAGGAGGCAAACAAAAAAAACTTTGTTGTAAGATAAACTTTCGAAATATAATTTTAAATTCTAACCAGTAAAAAATTGAGAACATTAAAATAGTAAAAGGCTGCCATCTTCAGGGTTCTATAATTTATTTCTCCTAAAAAATGTATTCTACTTTGTGTTGAGTATATCATTTTCTGGTCATTGTCATGTTGAAAGTAAGCTAATATTTTAGATGCTAGTTACTATGTAAATATGAAATAAAGTATCTTATACCCATATTTTATTTAAAAAAGTGAAACAATTATGAAAATTATTAATATAACCATAAATATACATGCTCGTTCCTACATTTTTAAGAAAAAATAAAGATATCTGTAAAGTGTTGAGTTGATTTGTAAATTAAAGAAAAAATAGAACACAGAGACAGGCACCGTGGCTCATGCCTGTAATCCCAGCACTTTGGGAGGCAGAGGTGGGTCGATCACTTGAGGACAGGAGTTTGAGACCAGCCTGGCCAACATAGTGAAACCCTGTCTCTAATAAAAAGACAAAAATTAGCCAGGTATGGTGGCACCCACCTCTAATCCCAGCTACTAGGGAGGCTGAGGCAGGAGAATCACTTGAACCCACGAGGTGGAGGTTGCAGTGAGCCGAGATCGTGCCACCGCACTCCAGCCTGGGCGGCGACAGAGTGAGACTCTGTCTCAGAAAAAAAAAATGAATAAATAAAGTAAAAAATAGAACACTTTATTTTTTTGAACATTGGACTGAATTATTCATGTTTTTTTTTAAGCAAAAGCATGGTTCCTCCACTTTGGTACTTATGAAAATCTTTCAAGTGGGCTGCTAGAGAAGGATAAATCTAGAATTGTTTAGTTTACATTTTTCGAATTTCTCCATTCTGACTTAATTCTAATTTTAATATGTCATTTCTAAAGTTTTAGCTAAATAGATGTCTTTGTAATTTTGAAAAAATGTGAAAATGTAAATACTATCGAGTTTAACTTTTTTTCTGCATTCAAATTATGTTTTCAAATTCTGTGGAGGTTTACCAGCAAATATATTGATTCTGTGGATGGTAATATGTCAGTGTTAAAACCCGTTTTTTAAATAGCAAGTGCTATTTTTCTTTCATCCCTAGTTAGGAAAAGTGAAAAAAAGAAGAATGTTTCTTTTTTATTTTTGTTAGTTTCTACCCGATGGCTTATATTTATGTAAAATTATGTTTCATATTCAAGAGCAAATGAGATAAAAAAAATGTCTAATATATTTTTAATGGAGAAATATTTTATTCAGTTTTTTGAATTGTCTTTGTTTAATTGTTTAATCCAATCCATTGCTCACACTGAATAATGGTATCTGGAAGCATCAAATTTTCCTCCAGATGAACAAATTTGACCTGTTGTAGATGTAGGTTAAGTATCCTCTGCTTCAAGTTTAGAATTTCTATAATACAGCATATCCATGGATGAAATAAATTCTATATGCTATTTCAAATATAAATGCATACATATTAAATAAGGCATAATATGCCAAAAGTGTTCTATTCAATTCCAGTTATATTATATCATGCAGTGGCAATAGCATGCATTTACTCTGTGACCTGGTAAAGTCATTCAATTTTCTAGAAACTCCTTCCATACATTTAATCATGCCATGAAAATTAAAAAATTTAAGATTGTTGCAAAGATTAACTAACACATAAAATTATGCTGGCATAGTGCTTCACATATAATGGGTACTCAAAGTATAAGTTGTATTATATAATATATACATATTATATAAAATACATGCATTGCATATGTATTACATATTATATTCCTATATTCATTACATATTAAATATAAGATATGGTAAAAATATGAGGTGTAGTTATAGATTCTAATTTTAATATTTGAGTATGCAGATCAAATAAAAGAAACAGATGTTTGAGCTGCAAGAACAAGATAAGGAACATCTTAAATATGTGTAGACATTTGTGCATGTTGTATGGAGGGGAAGGTAAAATTTGGGTGATGATTGTGAGCAATGGTGAATGTGCTATACAAGCAAAAAGATTTACAGTTATGCAGTATCAATTTAATATTTGTTCACTTTTACTTCAAATTATTTCACTTCTATCAAATGCTTTTTTATGAGTTTTGTTTTTATTTTGTATCATCAAAATGACCCAGGTATTCTGTATTTATAGTATGTTGAATCTTTTTATTCCAGACATAGGAATTTTTATCTAATTACAAATATACAATACAACTTTCTATGTCTCTTCAAATTGGTTTTTATTGAATATATGGAGAACATTTCAGATATTACATTTAGCAGAATCTCTGGAAACACCTGGTAGAACTTTGGCCCTCCAACATATCTTTGCTCTCTTAGTCAGGATCCTGTTAACTTGGAGTCTTTTATGTTAACAATAGTTATATCTACCAAAATTGATGTTAAGACAGTGAAAACATTTACTTGGTTCAATTACTGACTCAGTATAGATGACGGGTCTGATATTTCAATGATGTACTTGTAAAAGCAAAGTATAAACAGAGGTTTCCTCTCTCGCCATAGGTATTTCTTGCTGAGAATTACTATTAGTTTGTGTTTCTTTCTGCCTCTCCCTCTAATAATACTAAAATTTATGTTCATGCAATTTTGTCTTACTTTAGTAGTCAAATTATGAATTTTAGAAGTTACATTTTAAAATGAATTTACCCCCAATTTAACTTAATTCCCAGGAGAGCGGCATGAATGACGTCTTAATTCGAAGTAAGTGTTAAAAAGCCTTCCACAGATGGGACAAAAGTATTTCCAACCATTATTGGTGCTTATGATCATAACCTTCCTGGTATGGTTGTATCTCAATATATCCACAAAACCTTTTCTATTAAAAAGACTTTGAAGTTGCACATGTGACACAAAGAGCACAGATCTCACAATAGCACGGAATCTATATTTCCCTTTCATGTCAGTTGATTTGCAAAATTTTCCTGATGTCATTCTCTCAGTGAGGGGACGGTGGTAGCGCACCCTCAAAGGCCTTCTAAATATTACGGTTCTCTCGTGATGGGTGAAACTATTTGGACGGTAAAGACATGCTATATAATTTTGCTTTACCCACATAGTATCCTGACATTCTTCAGCCTGAGAGAAATATCTCTCACATAGCAGACGGAGAATCATACTTCTTATCTCATGATTGTTAATAAATGGGACTCTCCATGAAGTCGAAAGTCGAAAACGAATTTTGCGATTTACGGGGCAATTGTTTGCTTTCATCTCAGCTTTCTCTGAGTGAGATTTTGATCTATCATTTAAGGGCTTGTTTTGGTCAATTTTCACTAGGAGGATTCTCAGATAGTTACCTCTTCCTAATTCTGACATAAGAGAGATCAGTTTTCTAGGAATGGGGATCTGAAGGAGAAGAGGCTCTTCTTTTATATCTTCTTCTCGTTGATCTTTTTGGATCTCTGTTTCGAGCTCAGTGTTTGCTGCTGCTTGAGGAACAGCATCTTCCTGGGAGGTTGCTGTGCCTGGCTCCCTGTTTATTGAGTTGGTTTCTACCTGATAGATCATATTGGGATCAGCAGATGGAGACTCTATGTCTGTAGTACAGTCATTAGAAGGCTCATTTTCAGAATTTTTGTGAGCATTTCCAGCTGTATCACTTCCTTCTTTAGTAGGAGAACTCATCCTGGGTTCTATTTATGAGAAAGAAGACAAAGATTTACTACATGTATGTATGTTCCATTTTATAAGAAGTCAGTTCTTTGGTCATGGCAAAAAGCCTGTGAATGTGCTATTTCTGTGCCTTCTCACAACTATAAATATTGTATCAGAGTCACAAACCCACAGAATAAAGTGAAAACTGAGAGCAAATGTAAGCCTCCTATTAAATATGTTTTCTCATAACTTAGTTATGGAATTTGAATAAACTTGGAACAACATAACCTCTCATTTGGCTATTTTAGGTATATACCCTATGCACTAGAACACATTTAGTTCTGGATAGAAGGCCCGATTATTTCCTTTCAGATGGTGAATTATAAATAATTTTCATTGAATAAGATGGATCTCAATTACCTACCTGAGAATTTAAAACGGGGCTGAAATAGGAGGAAGGTATTATAAGTGTATATATTTAAAAGAGAATTAAGACCTATGTGAAAATGAAAATGATATGGTTGAATTTGTATAAGGTACAAGCCGTTCTTCCCCTGTAATTTTTACCTTTCTTAAAAACCTACCTTTTTAAAAGTAACATCTAGGCCAAGCGCGGTGTCCCATGCCTGTTATCCCAGCACTTTGGGAGGCTGAGGTGGGCAGATCACCTGAGGTCAAAACTTCAAGACCAGCCTGACCAACCTGGTGAAACCTTGTCTCTATAAAAATACAAAAATTAGCTGGGCATAATGGTGGGCGCCTGGTAGTCCTAGCTACTCAGGAGACTGAGATGGGAGAATTGCTTGAACCCAGGTGGCAGAGGTTGCAGTGAGCTGAGATCATGCCATTGCACTACTGCCTGGGTGACAGAGCAAGATTCCATCTCAAAATAAATTAAATAAATAAATAAATAAATAAATAAATAAAATAGATAAATAAAATAAAAGTAATGTCTGTACAAAGAAGTACAATTGTGAATCATGAAAAGGGAAAGTAGGGTAGATAAGAAAGTAGGAAGCTGATGAGTGAAATTCAAATTCTGAGTTCATTTATTAAAATATCTTCCAAATTCACCAATTTCTGTTCATTCTCAATGCCTCAGCACTAGTCAAGCTGAAATTTACCTCATGCTTGCTTTACTACTGATAGTGGCAGATTTCACTGATGGCAAACTACACTCACCACTCTCCTGTCACCCCTCTCTCCTCGTACTTTTTACTTTCCTTATGTCTTTTACCTGCGCAAACGCTTTCAGTGTACCCTAATACTCCGAACTCTGTGCTTCCAATTCTGCTCTACGAGAGGACTTTGAACAATCAACTTGGCAGATTCCTTCAGAGCAGAATTATGGGCAGGGAACATTCTAACTGAAGTCCATGGTGGAGAAAGGCGAATGCAAGTGGGCTGAAAAGAAATCTGGTGGAGTTTGAGAAATTGACTAATGTGGTTTTTATTTTTCATGGCTAGTTTTTATGAGCTAACATAGGCAGAATATATGGATAAGTTAGCAGGATTTAAAGATGTAGAATTACGTGGAACCTTATCTCATAATTGCAGTCTTCAGAGACCCTCTACAATCTGACTCCATCTCCCTTAACCAACTTTTTCCTCTATTCACTCAATATGCTTTCTCTGTTCCAATACTCCTGAACTTTTAGCATCTCATACTCCCTATTCCCTTCAATTTAATCTTCAATTATTTTTTAAGAGTTTAATATTAATTCAAGGGTGATGACTTTTCTTTTTTTTTTTTGTTTTTTTCATTTTACAGTTTTATTTTTAACCGACAATGACAATATATGTATTTATAGGGTATAATGTGATGTTTACATTGTGGAATGATTAAATCAAGCTAATTAACAAATCCATCATCTCACCTATTTATTTTTTTGTTGTGAAAACATTTTAAAATCTACTCTTTTAGAAATTCTGGAATATGCAATGCATTATTAGTTATTACACTCACCATTTTGTGCAATAGCTCACTAAAGCTTATTCTTCCTCTCTTACTGAAACTTCGATCATGTTCCCTTTCCCCACCTAACTGCCTCCACCAGCCTCTTGTAATCACCATTCAACTATCAGAACAAATCGTATTTCTATAAACTAAGAGCAAACAATCAGAAATTTAAATGAAAGCAATTCTAACAGCATTAAAAATATGAAATCTGTTGAGCTTGTAAATGTCCTATACATTAATTTTTTTTAAAATTTATTTATTATTATCATACTTTAAGTTGTAGGGTACATGTGCATAACGTGCAGGTTTGTTACATATGTATACTTGTGCCATGTTGGTGTGCTGCACCCATCAACTCGTCATTTACATCAGGTATAACTCCCAATGCAATCCCTCCCCCCTCCCTCCTCCCCCCTCCCCATGATAGGCCCCGGTGTGTGATGTTCCCCTTCCTGAGTCCAAGTGATCTCATTGTTCAGTTCCCACCTATGAGTGAGAACATGCGGTGTTTGGTTTTCTGTTCTTGTGATAGTTTGCTAAGAATGATGGTTTCCAGCTGCATCCATGTATTTTTATTGAAGGTAGTGACCTACTGTCAATAATAGAAAATTAACAAGGATATTCAGGACTTGAACTCAGCTCTGTATTAAGCAGACCTAATAGACCTCTACAGAACTCTCTACCCCAAATCAACAGAATATACATTCTTCTCAGCACCACATCACACTTATTCTAAAATTGAACATATAGTTGGAAGTAAAACACTCCTCAGCAAATGCAAAAGAATGGAAATCATAACAAACAGTCTCTCAGACCACAGTGCAATCAAATTAGAACTCAAGATTAAGAAACTCACTCAAAACTGCACAACTACATGGAAACTGAACAACCAGATCCTGAATATGACTACTGGGTAAATAACGAAATTAAGGCAGAAATAAGTAAGTTCTTTGAAACCAATGAGAACAAAGTAACAACAAACCAGAATCTCTGGGACACAGCTAAAGCAGTGTTTAGAGGGAAGTTTATAGCGCTAAATACCCACAAGAGAAAGCAGGAAAGATCTAAAATCGGCACCCTAACCTCACAATTAAAAGAATTAGAGAAGCAAGAGCAAACAAATTCAAAACCTAGCAGAAGACAAGAAATAGCTAAGATCAGAGCAGAACTGAAGGAGATAGAGACACAAAAAAAACCTTCAAAAAATCAATGAATCCAGGAGCTGGCTTTTTGAAAAGATCAACAAAATAGATAGACTGCTAGCCAGACTAATACAGAAGAAAAGGAAAAGAAGCCAATAGCTACAATAAAAAGTGATAAAGGGAATATCACAACCGATCCCACAGAAATACAAACTACCATCAGAGAATACTGTAAACACCTCTACACAAATAAACTAGAAGATCCAGAAGAAATGGATACATTCCTGGAAACACACACCCTCCCAAATCTAAACCAGGAAGAAGTCGAATCCCCGAACAGACCATTAACAAGTTCTGAAATTGAGGCAGTACTTAATAGCCTATCAACCAAAAAAAGTCCAGGACCAGACATTCACAGCCAAATTATACCAGATGTACATAGAGGAGCTGGTACCATTCTTTCTGAAACAATTCTAAACAATAGAAAAAGAGGGACTCCTCCCTAACTCATTTTATGAGGCCAACATCATCCTGATACCAAAACCTGGCAGAGACACAACAGAAAAACAGAATTTCAGGCCAGTATCCCTGATGAACATCGGTGCAAAAATCCTCAATAAAATACTGGCAAACCAAATCCAGCAGCACATCAAAAAGCTTATCCACCATGATCAAGTTGGCTTCATCCCTGGGATGCAAGGCTGGTTCAACATACGCAAATCAATAAAGGTAATTCATCCTATAAACAGAACCAATGACAAAAAACACAGGATTGTCTCAATAGATGCAGAAAAGGCCCTTGACAAAATTCAACACCTCTTCATGCTAAAAACTCTCAATAAACTAGGTATTGATGGAACGTATCTCAAAATAATAAGAGCTATTTATGACAGACCCACAGTCAATATAATACTGAATGGGCAAAAACTGAAAGCATTCCATTTGAAAACTGGCACAAGATAAGGATGCCCTCTCTCACCACTCCTATTCCACAGAGCACTGGAAGTTCTGGCCAGGGCAATTAGGCAAGAGAAAGAAAGAAAGGGCATTCAAATAGGAACAAAGGAAGTCAAATTGCCTCTGTTTGCAGATGACAAGATTGTGTATTTAGAAAACCCCATTGTCTCAGCCCCAAATCTCCTTAAGCTGATAAGCAACTTCAGCAATGTCTCAGGATACAAAATCAGTGTCCAAAAATCACAAGCATTCTGATACACCAATAATAGTGATCACAATTAAAGTTTATCTTGTATCTTTGTCTGTCTTGTGCTGTTTCTGAGTCATGGAGTGGTATACATTTCATTTCCCCCCAGCTTTTAAGTATGTCATTCTTTTGCTTCTGTTACTATGTGATACTTTCTTATCCTGCTTTATCTTTATTTTACTTATGTTACTTTGTACGTGCATTGTAAAACTCTAACATTTAAATATACGTTTTTCTCAACACTCATTTCTCCATTCTCTAGTCTATTTTTGTTTTACTTTCTTCTTCAGAGTCCTCACACACTCTGATCATTTCACAGGCATATTTTTGGGTCCTTGCTAAGCTTTGCTGAGTTTTATGTTTTTAATATTGGCAATTAGAAAATCTCTCTACATAAACATCTCAGCATCAGTAGTTAGCATCAAGGTAAAACAATAAACAGAGTCTACATTTTAGAGGCTTTCTAAAGTAAATTGAACTCACAAAATTTGAGGATAGTATGACTGGCTGCTTCTCGGTAAGGCCGAAATTTAGAAATTTGGTGAGAACTGAAGTTGCTGGCGGTCATCTAAGGCTTGTCAGATGCACCCTGAAAACAAATCAAGATATTTTTATAAAAGAAAGGAGAAAATAACTCCTGCACCTTCTTTCCCCAAGAAAAGCATCTATGCTGCTCTGCTGTTTGGTAGAATCTTTCACTTCCACATTTCAGGATAACTATGAGATTCATTGTTCCCTTCTACATTCTGAATAGGATTGTATATAAGAAATATTCAGTGTTCATTGTGAATATACTCATATATTTATCTCATATATTTATGTCATTCAACTATGTTAAGACTGGTTTTTCAACAAACATAATGTATGTGATATCTAAAAGCTTATTGCCTTCTGAAATATAATTACATCACAAAGCTATACACTTAAGGTTATTATTACTCATTAAAAGATAAACGCTCCCTGGAATTGCACAAGAAGGTTATATGTATTCTGTCAAACCTCTCAATCTTTATTATTTAATGTTTGGGCATAGGTTTGGAAATAGCCAAGAGTCATATGTCTTTCTTATTTAATCATTTTTTTTTTAAATAACACAGCCAAATGACTGCTTACCACCGAGTCTGCTATTTTCTTCTGTTTTCTGATATTTTTAAAGTATTTGGTGTTCTATACTTCATTTACATAGAGCATTATAAATATATGTATTAAATATAAACATTAAAATATATATACATTAAATATAAATTTTAATATATATTAAAAATAAACCAAAATGCTTCAGTGTATGTACATACATACACACACACCCACACACACAGAGAGAACATTTCACTGTTTATTATACTGAAAACCAAAATCATTTTTCCACAAAGATAAATGTAGATGTATGTGCCTGATAGTTTTTAAAATTATAATGTTTAAAATCCTTAAAATAAATGACTTTTGAGTTGATAATCAGGGCCCTGAGGAAGCACAATATTACACTTTATTCTAAATACCAGGGTTGTGTTTTCAAATATTCTCTTCTGATTAAGATTTGTACATAATGACCTGTTGAAATTCAAAAGATATATATGGAGTTTTAAAAGAACCTGACTGTTTTGAATCTTTCTAAATCAGTTTTGATTATTCTTTATATTGAAAGTAGTTTATTTGTATTCTATTTATACTGTATCCTCCAATGTCCACATGCTCTGGAGAAAGACGTGTATTACTTCCAACAAAACTTTAAATATTTTACACTAAATTACATTAATGACTCATAAGCTCAGTCAAACTTATTTACGTAAATGTCCCATCTTTACCTGCTGACAAACCCCTCCAACACACAACTTCACTTCACCTCAGATGGAAGAGCTTCAACCAACATATGCCTTCTGATTCCCATGCACTCATGACTGGCAAGAAATCTCCACCATACCCTAATTTCCTCAATTGAGGGACCTTATCTTCTGTTTCTTTCAAATTTGTTAATTTCACTTTAAAATGATTCCATCGCTCAAAATGTTGTGACAAATGAAACCAGGAACTTTTCTGTATATGTTCATATCAAACATATGTGAACATCCTAAATCCCTTACCCAGAGGGACAACTCTCAGAATAGTATCCACATCAACAAATGATAAATCAAGAAACCAAAGCTAACTTTAAAAATATTTCTTAAATATATTCTAAAATGGATACACAAGCTAAGAAGTACTTATTAAGATCCCTTATGCTTTCCCTTTCACTATCAACTCACAGTTTATCTTCATTCTCATTCGTCAAAATCCTTAGGAAAGGTGTGCTTCACGGGATCCTGCCTTCTTGACCCCTTTTCTTCTGCCCTCTGCCTCTCCACTTATCCCTCTTTCACAGCCCTTTTGACTGCATCACAATGCCCACAAAACATGGAAACCTAGCAACCTAGAACCCTCTTCAGACTGTAGGGGGAGGGAATAACTGACATGGCAAATTTGAAATCTTCTTTAGATGACAGGCAAAGAGTTAAGGCTGGCAACACCCATGAGTTTATAACTCTTGCCTTATCACACGCAAAATCCTAACTATATGCAGTGTGCCCAATATTGAAACAGTGTGAAGACAGGATTGCCAGATGTAATACAAGATACCAGTAAAATTTGAATTTCTTATAAACAATACTTTTTTAGTATAAATATGTACAAAATATGATAAAATATGTTTAGGGATACTTTTTGTTGTTGTTGTTGAGACAGAGTCTCTCTTTGTCACCCAGGCTGGAATGCAGTGGTGCGATCTTGGGTCACTGCAACCTCCGCCTCCCAGGTTCAAGCAATTGTTCTGCCTCAGCCTCCCGAGTAGCTGGGACTACAGGTGCCCGCCACCATGCATGGCTAATTTTTGCATTTTTAGTAGAGATGGGGTTTCACCACATTGGTCAGGCTGGTCTCCAACTCCTAACCTCGTAATCCGCCTGCCTTGGCCTCCCAAAGTGCTGGGATTGCAGGCGTGAGCCACCATGCCTAGCCCCCCATAAATTTTTAATAAAAATGTTGTTAATCTGAAATTTAAATTTAAGTGGGTATTTTGTATGTTTATATGCTAAATCTGGTAACCCTAAATGATGATAATATATGATTGATTGCTCCATTTTATGAGGTTGGTTTACAGACTTTACACCATTTTCCTGTTCTTCCTTTTGTTAGTGTTCTGAACTGTTTTCCTTTATTTTCTTAGCTTTCAAATATCAAAAAATAGGGAGCTATATATTATTTGATTACATAACCAAATATAATGTGGGTTTTTTTTTTGACACTTTTCAACATACTTTTATTTTCATAATTTCTCCAGCACACTTCTAATTTCCACCTTCTGTTGGTTTGGGGCAAGATGAGAGGGTTTCCTGGTACATGTGAGCCCCATGAGACTCAGAGCAGGTATTAGAGGTAAGTGTCTCTTATCTTCACAGATGGAATCCATCCAGGAGGAACTGTCAAAAGTGAGTGATAAGACATTCTTAAACCAAAGGGTCAATATTGGGCCTAGAGAGAGACTGGGACTCAAATTGTGCCATCAAAATTGGACTGTTAGTTCAGAAATAAAGAAGTAATAGAATAAAGAAATAAAAGACAAACCTCAGATAAGGACAGGTGAGCACATTCGTTCTCTTTCAGGTATGAGCTTGCACGAACATGCTAAATACTATAAAAGGAGCCTAAGCAAATTACACTGTTGATTCGCTTTCCTTATTTTATTTAATTAGGTATTTTTGCATCTAATATTTATTTTCTTCCTTTTTTCCTCGTGTCTATTGCTGCTACAACATTTAGTTGTGAGGGCTATAGAATGTGAGCTAAAAATATAATCTCTAAGGATTCAGATATGTTATGATATTCCTAGAAATCTTGTGAGGAAGTTCTTCCAGTAGTTTATTTTTATAAAAAACTAAAGAGCTTCATGAGAAACCATTTACATCAAAGACAGAGCCAGAGCACCTAAGCCTAGGCTAAGCAATTAAGCAGTGATTTTGAATATAATAGAGTCTATCTATATCTCTATCTCCTATCTATCTATCTATCTATCTATCTATCTATCTATCTATCTATCTATCTATATCTATCTCTACCTACCCACCTATCTATCTACTATCCTTGTTTTAATCCAGTTCTTTTAGAGATATATGTTGGAAACTTAAGAACCAAATAATACAGAAAAGGTGATCAATTTTTGTTTATGACACAAACTTTCTTCACTGAGTTGACTGTCAAAACACATCATAACTTAAAATAATAAATGGTTACCCACCGAAAGTGTTGGTCTGAGAGGACAACGATATCTTAATCGATAGCCAGAAAAAAATGAAGGAGGTCTAACAACTGGTAAGACAAATTTACACAAAGCCAAAATCAAATGCTGCTCTTTCACACACACACACCACAAGGCATTACGCTATGTACCTTAATTTGGGTGAAATAGCCATAGCATTAGAATCAGGTTGCTACAGTAAAGCTTAGAGGAACACAAACTCAATACCAGCAATACCAGGAAAAGGAAAGAACAAATCTTGTGTGTGGAAGCCAAAAGGGCCTCATTCAGTAACAGAAATGAAACAACTCCTGGGGATTTCCTAAGTTAGTAGAAGAGAGTTGAGAATAATATACATTAAGCATTTGTGGATGTATAATATCCACAAATTTGTGGATGTAAAATATTGTTGATAGGAGCCTATAGTAACATTTTTTTCTTTACATTATTGAGCTGAATTTATTTTTTCTTTTACGTTTTTGAATAATCCCACACTATTCTGATTTCTTATTTTCCAGACATTTGTGTAGTGGCTAACTACTGCATATTTCTAATATTAAAATGCACTATTTGCAATTGTCATTATCTTAGGCATGTCACGTATTTTGCGTGAATTTTCTAACAGTGGAGTATGGTACAGGATGAGGCAATAATTGTCTTTTGCTGATGATAATTATACAAGTAGTTCTGTGTCACTTATTAATTTAGCTAAATTTTGGTAACTCCATATATGGTTTATGAACAGAAATGGAGTGAAGAGAATAGATGTTTTCCTTCAACTTTTATCTGAAGAATTAATTTATACTACTTCTTAAACAAATCTCTTTACTTTTTATGTGCTAACAAATCAGGCTTTTTAGCATTTGATACACATTGGCTGCAAGACTTCCTTCTTTTCCTTGATAAATGTCTTTGCTTCTCTCTCCCAAACTACTTCAATATCCTACAAAAAATAGAATTCAAAAACAATATAGCTCTGGGTGAGAGCAGAAATTCTCTAGAAAAAAAAAAAAAGGTTACAGACAAGAACCATTTCTAGGTGTCTTATATCTTTGTCTCTGAACAAAACTGGATTCAGAGTGGCACAACCAGGATCATGATCAGCTCTTATAAATCATTTCTTCAAGATGTGCTAAGGTTGTTTCTGGAAGCAATGGTAAAAAGTAATTTGAAAGTAACTTCTGTCTTACAACTGTAGCCAATCCTTTTTGTCAGATGGTTTCAGTGAGTTCTTTGTATCCTTCCTCTTTTCTCCCCATTCACTTCCACAGATATAGCCTGGCACAAAGTCATTATTATTATCATTATTATTACTATTATTTTGAGATAGAGTCTCGCTCAGTTGCCCAGGCTGGAGTGCAGTGGCGTGATCTCGGCTCACTGCAAGCTCCACCTCCCAGGTTCCCGCCATTCTCCTGCCTCAGCCTCCTGAGTAGCTGGGACTACAGGCGCCCGCCGTGACGCCCGGCTAATTTTCTGCATTTTTAGTAGAGACAGAGTTTCACCGAGTTAGCCAGGATGGTCTCGATCTCCTGACCTCGTGATCTGCCTGCCTCGGCCTCCCAAAGTGCTGGGATTACAGGCGTGAGCCACCGCGCCCTGCCCATTATTGGAATACATGTACATTCACTCATGTACACACGAGGGGTCCTTGAAAAGTTTATGAAAATGCATATTACATAAAATTATTCATGAATTTTAATATAGCTTATTAAAGTTATATTAAATTTATTTAATAATTAAATTAAATTAATTTTTATTATATATTATATATAA
This sequence comes from Macaca mulatta, assembly GCF_049350105.2. Classification (NCBI taxonomy): domain Eukaryota; kingdom Metazoa; phylum Chordata; class Mammalia; order Primates; family Cercopithecidae; genus Macaca; species Macaca mulatta. The sequence goes on along the minus strand of NC_133426.1, from coordinate 95,140,240 downwards.
ATTTAAATAATAAATAATAAATTAAATTTATTAAGTTTATTAAAATTATACTATATTAAATTTTAATATAATTTAATATAGTTTGAATATTTGTTCCTTCCAAATCTCATGTGAAAATTTTATCCCTGCTGTCAGATAACATGTCCAAATTTCATTTTGAAATTTGATTGCTGAGCGTAATGGGAGGTGTTTGGGTAATGGGGGCAGATCCCTCATAAATGGCTTGGTGCTTACCATCCCCTTGGTAATGAGGAATTCTTTATTAGTTCACTTGAGATCTGGATGTTAAAAGAGTCTGGGACCACTCTCCTGTCTAATTCTTGCTCCTTTTCTCACCAAGTGACAGTTGGTATCTCTTCTCTTTCCACCATGATTGTAAGCTTCCTGCGGGCCTCACCAGAAGAAGACAATGATGCCATGCTTCTTGTACAGCCTGCAAAACTATTAAGCAAATAAATTTCTTTATAAATTATCAAGCCTCAGTAATTCCTTTATAGCAACACAAAATGGAATGACATAGATAATTTGTACCGAGGAGTGGAACATTACTATAAAGATACCTGAAAATGTGGAGGTGGATTTAGAACTGGTGATGTGCAGAAGTTGGGGGAATTTGGAGGACTAAAAATAAAAACCAGAAAGACGAGAGAAAGTGTGAAACTTGTTAGAGACTGCTTAAGTGGTTGTGACTACAATGGTGCTAGAAATATGGGTAGTGAAGGTCAGGCTGATAAGGTCTCGGATACAAATGAGAAAGTTATTGGAACCTGGAGCAAAAGTTACCTTTATTATACCATAGAAAAGAATTTGCCTGCATTGTCCATCTTTGAAGACTCTATGGAAGGTTGAACTTAAAAGTGATGATTTAGGGTATCTGGCAATATACGTGTGTGTGTGTGTGTGTGTGTGTGTGTGTGTGTGTGTGTGTGTGTGTGTAGGAAAGCACTCAAGAAGTGATGTGGCTGCTTCTAAGAGCTTATGATTGGATATGGGAGTAAAGCAATGACCAAGTTGTTACTTATAATAGTTAAAATGGAAACAGAGCCTAAACATTTAAAACATTCACAGGGTAGCCATGTGGCAGAAAAGGAAAAACTGTTTTCAGGGAAGAGAGCCTGTGGAGCAACCACTTGCTGGAGAGAACAGAGTGACTAAATAGGAGCCAAGTGCTAATAGTAGAACAATAGGGAAAAAAAAAATTCTAGAGACATTTCAGAAATGTTCAAAGCAACCCTTCTTATTATGGGCCCAAAAGCCTAATAGAAAAAACTGGTTTCAGGAGTCAGGTTCAGAGCACTATTGCCCTGTGCTGCTTTGGGCTGCTGCTCCCTACATTTCCACTGCTCTTCTTAAAGGGCCCTGGGTACAGGTTTGGCTGTTGCTTCACAAGGTACAATCTATAAGCCCTGATGGCTTCCACATGGTGTTAAGCCTGCAGGCACAGAGAATGCAAGGGCCACAGAGGCTTGGCAGCTTCCACCCAGATTTCAGAGGAGGTATGGGAAAGCTTGTGTGCCTAAGCAGAAGACTGCAGTAAGGGCAAATTCCCTGCAGAGAGCCTATACTAAGTCATTGTCAAAGAGGAAAAGTGTGAACTTGGAGCCCCCACAAGTTTCTCCACCAGGGCACTGGCTAGTGGAGCTGTGGAAATAGGGTCATCACCCATAATGAAGAATGGTACAATTACTGACCGTGTACAGCCTCAGCCTTGTAAAACTGCAGACATTTGATTCCAACCTGGGAGAGCAGCCAGGTGGGCTGTGCCCAGCAAAGCCATAGAGATATAGCTAGACAAGGCCTCAGGAGCTCACCTGTGTCCCCAGGATGTGGGAAATGGAGACAAGGGAGATGATTTTGAAGTTTTAAAACTTAATGTCAGCTGGTCACGGAGGCTCACGCGTGTAACCCCAGTGCTTTGGGAGGCCATGGCGGGCGGATCACGAGATCACGAGGTCAGGAGTTTGAGACAATCCTGTTCAAAATGGTGAAAAATGGCTGTCTCTACTAAAATGAGAAAAAAATAGCTGGGTGTGGTGGCAGGTGCCTGTAATTCCAGCTACTCAGGAGGCTGAGGCAGGAGAATCGCTTGAACCAGGGAGTCGGAGGTTGCAGTGAGCCAAGATGGCGTCACTGCATTCTGGCCTGCGACAGAGCGAGACTCCATCTCAAAAAACAAAACAAAGCAAAACATTAATGTCTGCCCTGCTGGGTTTCAGACTTGCTTGTGGGCCGACTGCCCCTCTTGTTTGCCTGATTTTCTGCTTTTGAAATGAAAATGTTTACCTAATGCCCATGCCACCATGATATCTTGGAAATAAAAAACTTAAAAAAAATATCTTACAGGCTTATAGGTAAAAGTAACTGGCTTTGCATCTCAGATAAGACTTTGAACTTTTGACTTTTCAGTTGATGCTTTAAATAAGTTAATACTTTTAGGGTCAAATACAGGGCTAGTACCTATAATCCCAGTACTTTGGAAGGCCTAGACAGAAGGATCACTTGAGATCAGGTGTTTGAGACTATCCTGGACAACAAAGTGAGACCCTCCTCTCTACAAAAAATAAAAATAATAAAATAGCCAGGCGTGGTGGCACACTCCTATAATCACAGGTAGAGCTACTCTTCATTGTTATTAGAAATTACAAATCCATTAATATTTCGTCTTACAAAAAGATAGGTTTTATTTATTGTAATATTTCATATCTGTTAACATATTACCTTTAAATCATTATAGTGAAGTAGTCTAAAAACTATAGTTTACAGATAAATTATAAAGGAAGATGTAATTAACATTTTCAAAGGTACTAACTTTTTAATTAAAGGACTAAATAAAAATCTTTCTGGTTCTCAATCATGTATTTCTTCTATTAGACTACACATTGTTTCCATTTCAGATGAATTCTTCTGGGGGATAAGGTGAATTCACACTCAGCCTCAATTCCAGCATCTTTCTTGTGTTTCTTTGTATACTTTGTAGACTGGAAAGCTAAAAACTACATTTGTAATGTCCTTTGGAACTAAAAATCTAGATATAAGTTAGGTTCCATCAATTGGAAAGTCAGTTTAAAATTCTTTTCTAGAGGCTTTGTGGGGAGAACGACTTTTCTGACAACCAGATTTTAGACTTTTGGCATTCAGAACTGTGAGAAAACAAATAAATTTAATTTTGCCATGCAGATTGTGGTAATTTGTTAAACCCCCCTAGGCAACTACTACAGACAGAAAATGATATATGGATACTCTCATGGATAATCTGAAAACTAAAAAGAAAATGAAAATAGTGAATACCAGGTTAAATAAAATATATTGCCTTTTAATTACATAATTTTTAATGCAAATCCTTATTTAATGCAAATATTAGAGCATTTTATTGTGGGATTAATAACTATTGAAGTAATATATAAAAGGGAGCATAACGTATGAGGAGTATCAATAGACCCATAGAGTTGCAAAAATTGTGGAGCTTATATGAGGTTATAAGGTAATACCACTGAGTAGAAAGAGAAAAGTTAAGGATGCAAATTGTAATCTATGCAGCAACCTTATAATAGAATGCAGAGATGTAGCTAAATGCTAAAACATATGATATGGTTTGACTGTGTCCCCACCCAAATATCACCTTGAACTGTAATAATCCCCACATGTCAAAGGTGGGACCAGGTGGAGATAATTGAATCATGGAGGTGGTTTCCCCCATATTGTTCTTGTGGTAGTGAGTGAGTCTTATGAGACTTGATTGTTTTAAAAATGGGAGTTTCCCTGAACAAGCTGTCTTGCCTGCCACCATGTAAGACATGACTTTGCTTATCCTTTGCCTTCTGACATGGTTGTGAGGCCTCCCCGGCCATGTGGAACTGTGAGTCCATTAAACCTCTTTACTTTATAAATTACCCAGTCTCAGGCATGTCTTTATTAGCAGCATGAGCACAGACTAATACAACATAATTTCAGTTGCATTTTAATAAATTATTCATTTAACCCAAAGTAATGCCAGAAAATAAAGCATAAAGTAACAACGAAGAAACAACAGCTACAAAAGAAAAAACAGCAAAATGTTAGACCTGATTTTAATCATACCAGTAGTTCCAGTAAATAAAATTATGTCACTTAATGCAGAGTGTTTTGAGTGAATAAATATAAATATCTAACTCTGTTGTCTATAAGGCATGTTCACAGATAGGTTGAAAATAGATTGATTGAAAATCGGTCAAAATTCCCATGCTGATCAGTACTGGGATTGCATCTCTGTATAGCCACTGCACTCTAGTCTAGGAAACATAAGGAGATCAATCTCTAAAATCAATAAACACTTTAATAAATTGATAGGTTATAGTGACGATATTATCAGTTGGAATATACTTAAACTGTATTATCAGTGATAAAGATGATCAGTTCATAAAGGTAATTTCAATTCATCCAAAAGACAAAATAGTCCCTAATGTGTATGTATATACTAACATAAATTCAAAATCATAAGGCAAGTAGACTGAATTCAAGGGAGAAATTGGCAATTATGAAATCATAATTATACCACTTCCTTGATTTGGAAGTGTGAGTCACCACATCCTTCCTGTGCAGAGATCCTGGTGCAGGGAGGGCCCCTCTCTGTTCCATACCCAGGCGTATCTCCAGGCATTTGGTGGGCCTGCTTGTCCAGATTGACAGCCTAAGTCACACAGTATCTTTTGTGCAAAGATATAGGAGCACTGAGGTCTCCTCCACTGCATGCCCAGGCAGATCTCCAGACAAGTAGAGCACCCACTCACCTTTTTTAGCACTCTCAGTTGCCCACCCTTCCTAGGCAGAGTCCATGATGCAGCCACGTTCTCTCTGCTCCATGCGCAGGCATTTCTCCAGCCATGCAAAACACCTGCTCACTTGGATTGGCAGCCTGAGCTGCCACACTCATCCTGCACAGAAATCATTGTGCAGTGGGGCCCTCTTTGCTACACACCCAGACATATCTCCAGGCACTCAGAGCACTTACTCACCTGAACCAGTAGCCTGAACTCGCACCCTGTTTTTGCAGAGATTGTGGTGAAACATGACCCTCTCCATGCACAGGCATATCTCCAGGTATTTGGAGCACCCACTCACCTGAATCAGCAGGCTGAGTTGACCCACCCTTCCCGTACAGAGACCATGGTGAAGTGAAACCCTATATGTCTCATGCCCAGGCATATCTCAGGCAGTTGGAGCATACATTCACCTGATTTAGCAGCCTGAGCTGTTTCACCATTCCCTTGGGGAAAAAAATGCAGTTCAGTGGGGCCATGTATACTCCACACCATGGCAGATCTTCAGGCATATAGAGCACACACTCTCCTGGATTGGGAGCATAGGCCACCCACCCTCCCCAGACAGAGAACTTAGGGCTGAGAAGGTTTCCAGCTGCATGGATGCTTGGCCTCTGAGTGCTTGGAGACCACCATCAAGATTCTCCCTTGGTGATGGTACTTGTGTCTGCCACCTGGGGACCTGTAGGTGGGCATGCTGAGTCCAGCCCCACCCATCTTGACCTCTAATGCCATGGGGCTGAGAGGATAGCTCAGAACACTGTGCACTCCATGGATTAGTTTATTCCCTGAGGCAACAGAGAGCTTTCCCAGTAAGCAAGAATTAAGTATATACCTAGCTACATTGGCCACATACAGCTCCTCCACATTACCACCATTTACTGGCTTGTAGGTCAGAATGCACAGCCCAATATAAAACCTGATGACAGAAGTGCACAGGGCTAAGAAACAGCTGAAATACCCTACCCAACATTCTCTGTAATCACAATCCCCAGGGACGGAAGGAAAGGGAAAAGAAACAAATAACTAAACAATAATATTGTAGGAAAAGAATGAAAAAAAAAAAACCTTCTATCCTCATGAAGATAATAACAAAATGTAGAAGTGCTAGCATCACCAGATGAGAAGGAACTAGTGAAAGAATTCAAGCATCATAAAAAAATCTAAATGTAGTGACACCACAAAAGGATTACACTGGATCTTCAGCAGTGGTCCTTAACCGAAGTGAAAACTCAGAACTGACAGATAAATAATTCAAAGCACGGATTGCAAGGAAACTCTATGAGATCCAAGACAAAGTAGAAAATTAAAGACACACACACACACACACACACAAAACTTGCAAGGCAATCCAGAACATGAAGAAACACATCTTGTTTTTTTCTTTTTTTTAGATGGAGTCTCACTCTGTCACCCAGGCTGGAGTGACGTGCCATGATCTCAGCTCACTACAGCCTCTGCCTCCTGGGTTCAAGCAATTCTCCTGCCTCAATCTCCCTAGTAGCTGGGATTGCAGGCACCCACCATCACACTCAGCTAATTTTTGTATTTTAGTAGAGTAGGAGTTTTACCATGTTGACCTGGCTGGTCTCAAACTCAACCTCAAACAATCCATCTGCCTTGGCCTCCCAAAGTGCTGGGATTACAGCCGTGAGCCACCACGCCTGGCCAAGACACACATGTTAAAAATAAATCCATCAAAGCTTCTGGAATTAACAAACTTGCATAAGGAATTTCAAAATACAATTGAAAGTTTTTTCAATAGACTAGACAAAGCAGTAGAAAGAATTTCAGAACTTGAAGACCAGTCTTTCTGTTGTCAGAAAAAAATTTAAAACCCAGCCAGGAAAAAAAAAATTAAAAATAAGAAAATGAACAAGTCTACACAGGTAATATGGGATTATGCAAAGTGACCAAACCTATGAATTATTGGCATTCCTGAGACAGAGCAAAAACAGGTAAACAACCTGGAAAACGTATTTAAGAGAATAGTTCAAAAATATATTTAATCCTGCTAGAGAGGTGGAAATCCAAACAAAACAAAGCCAGAGGACACTTGAGACATATTATACAAAATAAACATTGCCAAGGTATATAGTCACACTGTCCAGGGTAAATGCAAAAGAAGAAAATTTCAAGGAAACTAAAGAAAAACATCAAACATGTACAAAGGGAATGCTGTCAGACTAATAGCAGATTTCTCAGCAGTAACTTTACAAGCCAGGAAAGGTTGGGGGCCTATTTTCAACAACAACAACAACAACAACAAAAAATTGCAACCAAGAATCTCATATCCCAACAAGCTAGGCTTAATAAGTGAAGAAGAAATAAAATCTTTTGCAGATGAGCAAGTGCTAAGGGAATTTCATCACAAGACCAGAATTACAAGACCTAGTTAAGCTATTCTCAACATTAAGTCAAAAGAATAACACTTGCTACCACAAAAAAGCATCTACGTAACCCTCAGAACCAATAAAGTAATGACAAAATAAAAATTATGAAGCAACCAGCTATCAACTTAACGACAGGGTCAAAACCTCACGTATCAATATTAACCTTCAATGTACATATTATAAACACCCCACTTAAAAGGCACAGAGTGGTAAGTTGAATGAAAAAAAAAATGCTCATCTATCTATGAAACATCTGTCTCATATGAAACAACATTTATAGATCTATTATGCAAACAGTAAACAAAATAAGCAAGAGTAGCTATTACTATATCAGGTAAAATAGAGTTTAAACCAAAAGCAGTTAAAAGGACAAAGTAGGGCATTACATAATCACAATGGGTTTAATTCAACAGGAAGACTTAAATATTCTACCTATGTAAGCACCCAACATTTTAGAACCCAGATTAATTTAAAAAGTACTTCCAGACCTACAAAAAGACTCAAACAGTCACACAATAATAGTGTGGGACTTCAACACCCCACTGACAGCATCAGTCGGATTATTGTGTCGGAAAACTAATACAGAAATTTTGGACTGAATTTCTGTATTGAACCTAAGAGACATCTACAACATACTCTACCAATTAACTACAGAATATACATTCTTTTTATCACCGCACATAACATACTCTATCAACCAAGTCATTGACCTCATAGCAAGTCTCAATGAATTTTTTCAAAATTAAAATCATACCAACAATCTTTTCAGAACATTGTGGAATAAAAATAGAAATCAATACCAAGATTTCTCAAAACCATAAAATTACATGGAAATCAAACATTTTTGTCCTGAGTGAATTTTTGGTAAAAAATTAAAGCAGAAATAAAAAATATTTCAAGTAAAAGAACAGACACAACATACCACAATCTCCGTGATGCAGCAAAAACTTAAGAGGAATGTTTACAACACTCAACATCTACATCAAAAAGTCAGAAAGATCTAAAATTAATGATCAACATCACACCTAGGGGATCTAGAAAAACAAGAACAAACTAACTCCAAAGCCCACATGAGAAAAAATAAATAACTAAAGTCAGAGCAGTACTGAACAGAAGTGAAACCTAAAATTTCCTACAAAGAATAAATGAAACTAAAAGTTGGTTCTTCGAACATACAAACAAAATCAATGGAACACTAGCTATATTAACAAAAATAAAAGAGAAAAGATACAAATAAACACAATCAGAAATGGCAAAGGTCACATTACAACTGATCTCATGGAAATCCAAAAGATCCTCAGAGAATATTATGAACATCTCTATGTACACAAACTAGAAAATTTATAGGAAATGGATAAATTACTGAAAGCACACAATCTTCTAAGATTGAACTGGAAAAAAAATGAGACTGTGAACAGGCAAATAGTTCCAAAACTGAATTAGTGATAAAAAATCCTATCATCCAATAAAAGCCACAGACCAGATTAATTCACAGTCAAATTCTAGCAGATGTACAAAAAGACATAGTACCAATCCTATGGAATATCTTGTAAAACCTGAAGGAGAAGGGACTCCTTCATAACTCATCCTGTGAAGCCAGAATCACCCTCATATCAAAACCTATCAAAAACACACACAAAGAAGAAAACTATGGGACAATATTCTTCATGAAGATAGATGCAAAAATTTTTACAAAATATTAACAAACTTAACCCAGCAGCACATCAAAAAGTACGTTCATCATAATCAGGTAGTCTTGTTTTATGGGATGCTCTGTAGGTTTAACATAGACAAATAAATTTTATTTACCACATGAACATAATTAAAAATAAATCATATACAAGCATCTCAATAGATGTAGAAAGTTTAAAACAAATACAAGCATCTCAATAGACGTAGAAAGTGTTTTTTTTAGTTTCCAGATCTTATATTTTTATTTTTAAGTTTTTTATTTTTAATTTTTGTGGGTATAGAATAGGTGTATCTATTTATAAGGTACATGAAATGTTTTGATACAGGCATGCAATGTAAAACAATGATATCATGGAGAATCGGTTATCCATCCCCTCAAGCATTTATCCTTTGGCTTACTAACAATCCAATTACAGTCTTTGTTATTTTGATATGTACAACTAAGTTATATTGACTATAGTCATCCTGTTGTGTTATCAAATAGATCTTATTATTTCTTTCTGTTTTTCACACCCAATAATCCTCCCTATCTCCCCCACATCAACTCCACAACTACCTTGCCCAGCCTATGGTAACCCTTCTACTCTATATGTCCATGAGTTCAATTGTTTTGATTTTAGATCCCTTAAATAAGTGAGAATACATGATGATTGACTTTCTGTGCCTGGCTTATTTCACTTAACATAATGATCTCCAGTTTCATCCATGCTGTTGCAAATGACAGGATCTCATTGTTTTTTTAAGGCTGAATGGAACTTCATAGTGTATGTTCTTTTCCTTTCTTCTGTTATTGGGCACTTAGGTTGTTTCCAAATCTTAGCTATTGTAAACAGCACTGGAACAAATATGGGGGTGCAGATATCTCTTTGATATACTGATTTTCTTTTTCGGGGGGTTGGGAGCATGGATTTAAACCCAGCAGTGGGATTGCTGGATCATATGGTAGCTCTATTTTTAGTTTTTTGAGGATGCTGCAAACTTTTCTCCATAGTGGGATACTAATTTACATTCCCATCAACAGCGTCTGAGGAGTCCCTTTTCTCCACATCTTTGCCAGTATTTGTTATTGCCTGTCTTTTGGATATAAACCATTTTAACTGGAATGAAATGGGAAATACATAATAGTTTTGATTTGCATTTCTCTGATGGCCAGTTTTGTTGATATCTTTGTCATATGTCTGTTTTCCATTTGTAGGTCTTCTTATCAGAAACACCTATTCAAATCTATTGACCATTTTTTGATCATATTATTGGATTATTTTTCTTATAAAGTTGTTTGAGTTCCTTATATAGTCTTGTTATTAATCCCTTGTCAGATGGGTATTTTGCAAATATTTTGTCTCATTCTGTGGACTGTCTCTTCACTTTATTAATTGTTTACAATGGTGTGCAGAAGCTTCTTATCTTGATGCAATCCAACATGTCCATTTTTGCTTCTGTTGTCTGTGCTTATAGGATATGGCTCAAGACAATTTTGCCCAGACCAATGTGCTGAAGAGCTACCCCAATATTTTCTCGTAGCTGTTTAATAATTTAAGGTTTTCCATTTAAGTCATTAGTACATTTTGATTTGATTTCTGTGTATGCTGAGAGATGGGGTGTAGTTTCATTCTTCAGCATATAGATATTCATTTTCCCTGCCACCATTTATTGAAGAAGCTGTCTTTTCCCCAGTGTATATTCTTGGCACCTCTGTTGAAAATGAGTTTAGTGTAGGTGGGTGGATTTGTTTTTGGGTTCTCTATTTTTTTTACATTGGTCTTTCTATCTGTTTTTATACCAGTACCATGCTTTTTGGTTATTGCAGCTCTGTAGTATAATTTGAAGTCAGGTAATGTGATACATCCCACTTGGTTGTGATGAATGATGATTCTAAAGATGATTGCTCATCTATACCATGATCATTCTTAATGTATTGTTGAATTTGCTTTGCTAATATTGTGTTGAGGATTTTTGCACCAATATTCATTGGAATTAATGACCTGTAGTTTTCTTCTTCTTCTTCTTCTTCTTTTTTTTTTAACTGCCTTTTTCTGGTTTTGGTATCAGGATAAAACTGGCCTTGTAGAATACATTTGAAATTATTCCTTTCTCCTCTATTTTTCAGAATAGTTTAAGTAGAATTGGTACTAATTATTCTTTAAATGGTTGGTAGAATTCAGCAATGAAGCAATCGGTTCCTGGGCTTTTCTTTACTTGTAGACATTTTATTATAGCTTCAATGTCATTACTTGTTATTGTTATGTTCAGGTTTGGGATTTCTACATGATTCAGTCTTGGTGGGTTGTGTTTGTTTGGAATTTGTCCACTTCTTCCAGGTTTTTCAAATCATTGGCATGTGGTTGCTCATAGTAGCCACTAATGATCCTTTGAATATCTGCAGTATCAATTGTAATGTTTCCTTTTTCATTTAAGATTTTATTTATTTGTATCTTCTTTCATTTTTGTTATGCTGGCTAAAAAATTGTCAGTTTTGTTTCACTTTTGAAAGAAACAACTTTTTGTTACACTGGTATTTGTATTGTTTTCTTCATTTTAATTTTATTCATTTCAGCTCTGATTTCTATTCTTATACTAATTTGGGGTTTGGCTTACTCTTTCTTCTCTTATTATTTAAGATGTATTGTTAGGTTGTTTATTTAAAATGTTTCTCTTTTGTGATGTAGGCACATATAGCTATAAACTGCTAAAAAGTAAAAGTATAAAAGGACTGCTTTTGCTATATTTCATAGGTTTTGGTATATTGTGTGTCTATTATCATTTGTTTTATGACATTTTTCAATTTTCTCCTTAATTACATCATTGACCCACTGGTCATTCAGCAGCTATTGTTTAAATTACATGTATTTGCATAGTTTCCAAGATTTCTATTGTTGCCAATTTCTAGTTTTATTCCACTGTGGTCAGAGAAGATACTTGATATCATTTTAATATTTTGAGTATTTTGAGACTTGCATTTTGACTTAACATATTGACTCTCCTTGATAATGATCCATATGTTGAGAAAAAGTGCATGTATTCTGCAGCCATTGGATACAATGTTCTTTATATATCTATTAAGTCCATTTGGTCTATGGTACAGATTAAGTCTGATGTTTCTTTGTTGACTTGAATATATATCCAATGCTGAAAGTGGGGTGTTGAAGTCTCCAGCTATTATTGTGTCAGAGCTTATTCCTCTCTTTATTGCTAATAATATTTCTTTATATATCTGCATGCTCTAGTGTTGGGTGTATATATATTTAAAATTGATATATCCTCTTGCAAAATTGATCTCTTTATCATTATATAGTAACCTCATTTGTTTCTTATAGTTTTTGTCTTGAAATCTATTTTGTTTGATATATATATATATATCTGATAGTAATATGGACAATGAAAGACAACTGATGAGACCTCAGATAGAAATAAGGAATGCATTGGGACCTAGAGCCAGTGTCACGCATGTTATGACTTAGCAAAAAGTGTGGCTGCATTGTGCTCCTGCCCTAAGAATCTGTGAAACTTTGAACTTGAAAACAAAAATTTAGGGTATCTGGGGGGAAAAATTTCTAATTGGAAAAGCATTCAAGATGTGGCCTGGCTGTTTAGCATCCTATGCTAATATGTATAAGCAGAGAAAATATGTAAAACTCAAACTTATATTTAAAAGGAAAGCAGAGAGTTAAAGTTTGGAAAATTTGCACCCTGGCCATGTGGTAGAAAAGAAAAGCTAATTTTTAGGGGAGGAATTCAAGCAGGTTGCAGACACATGCATAAGTAAAAAGGAGTCAAGTGCTGATAGCCACGACAATGGTTAAAAGGCCTTGAAGACATTGCAGAGACCTTTGCGGCAGCCTCTCCCATCAGAGGCCCAGAGGCTTAGAAGAAAAGAATGGCTTCCTGGGCCAGGCCCAAGGCCCTGTTGCCCTGAACAACTTCAGTACATGGCTTCTTGCATCCTCTGACTGCAGCCTTGACTCAGAGGGCCCTGCGTACAGCTAGGGTTGCTGCTTCAGAAAGTGCAAACAGTAAGGCTTGGCAACTTCCATGTCGTTTACGCCTGCAGGCGCACAGAATGTAAGATTTGAGGCTTTGGAGCCTCTGCCTAGATGTCAGAGAATATATAGAAAAGCTCGGATGCCCAAGAAGAAGCCTGCTGCAGGAGTGGAGCTCTCATGGAGAACTTCTACTAGGGCAATGTGGAGGGAAAATGTGGGGTTGGAGGCCTCACACAGAGTCTTCACTGTAGCACTGCCTAGTGGAGCTCTGATAAGAGGTCCATCATTCTCCAGAACCCAGAATTGTAGATCCACCAGCAGCTTGTACCCTCAGCCTGGCACACAATGACAGCCCTTGAGAGCAGCCTTGGGTTCTGAGCCCTGCAAAACTACAGTGGTGGAGCTGCCCAAGACCTTGGAAGCCTACCACTCAACTATTCTGCCCTGAATCTGGACATGTAATTGAAGAATATTATTTTGGAGCTTTAAGATTTAATGACTACCATCCTGGGTTTCAAAACTCCATGGGGTCTGTAGTTCTTTTCTTTTGGCCCATGTCTCCTTTTTGAAATAGGGGTATTTACACAATGCCTGTACCCCTATTGTGTCTTATGAGTAACTAACTTGTTTTTGACTTTACATGCTCATAGGTGGAAGAGACTAACCTTGTCTCAGATGAGACTTTGGACTTTAGACATTTGCGTTAATGCTGAAATAAGTTAAGACTTTGGGAAACTGTTGAGGAAGGTATGATTATAATTTGCAATGTGAGAAAGAAATGAGATTTGGGAGGGGCCAGGGCCAGATTGATATGTTTTGAATTAGTGCCCCCACAAAATCTCTTGTCAAATTGTAAACCCAATGTTGGAGGTGGGGTTTGATTGGAGGTGATAGAATAGTGGGGATGGATTCCTCATGAATGCTTTATCACCATCTCTACTTGGTACTGTTGTCATAATATTGAGTGAGTTTGTATGAGATTTGATTGTTTAAAAGTGTGGAGAACCTCCCCCTTCCCTCTCTTTTGCTCCTTCTCTGGCCACATGAACTGCTTCTCCCTCTTTGCCTCCTGCCATGATTGTAAGTTTCCTGAGATTGACCCAGAAGCTGAAAAGATGTTGTGAGCAAATTAAGCCTCTTATTTAAATAAATTGCCCAGTCTCAGATATTTGATTATAGCAATGTGAGAACAAACTAATCAGTGTTTGTTTGTTTTTTTTTCTCTTTTGTGTACTTACTATTTCAGTCAGTTTTATACCTTAAGGTGATTATTTACTGCCCATTAACATCCTTTTCTTTCTGATTGAAGTACTCCCTTTAGCATTTCTTGTAGGACAGACCCGGCGTTAATGAAATCCCTTAGCTTTTGTTTGTCTGGGAATGTCTGTATTTCTCCCTCATGTTTGAAGTACATTTTCACCAGATATACTCTTTCAGGATAAATGATTATTTTTTCCTTCAGCATTTCAAATATGTAATGTCAACCTCTCCTGACCTGTAAGGTTTCCAATGAAAATTCTTCTGCCGGATGTATTAGATCTTCATTATACTTTATTAGTTGCTCTTCTCTTGCTGCTTTTGGGGTCTTTTCTTTACACTTGATTTTTGGGAATTTATTACACGCCTTGAGGTAATGTTCTTTGGGTTAAATCTCTTTGTTGTTCTTCTTGTACTTGGATGCTGATATCTTTGTCTATGTTTGGGAAGTTCTGTTATTATCACTTTGAATGAATTTGCACCCCTATCTCTATCGCTACCTCCTCCTTAATGCCAGTAACTCTTAGATTTGCCCTTTTGAGGCTATTTTCTATGTCCTGTAGGCGTGCTTTTTTTTTTTTATTCTTTGTTCTTTTGTCTCCTCTGACTGTGTTTTTAAGAAGACTGTCTTTAAGCTTATTAATTCTTTATTCATCTTGATCAAATTTTCTCTTAAAAGACTCTAATTCTTTAGTATGTCAAATGCATTTTTCAGCCCCCACATTTCTTCTTGATTCTTCTTAATTATTTCAAGATTTGTGTTTAATATATCTGATAAAATTATGAATGTCTTCTGTGTTATCTCGGATTTCTTTGAATATTCTCAGCACAGCTATTTCAAATTCTTGGTCTGAAAGGTCACATATGTATGCTTGTTCACGATTGGTCACTGGTGACTTATTTAGTTAATTTTGTGAGGTCATGTTCTCTTTGATGGCGATGATGCTAGTAGATGTTTTTCAGCATCTAGGCATTGAAGAATTCAGTATTTATTGTGGTCTTCTCAGTCTGGACTTGTTTGTACCTATCCTTCTTGGGAAGGCTTTCCAGATATTTTTAAAAACTTGGATATTGTGATCTAAGCTGTGTCTGCTTTAAGGGGCACCCCAAGCCCAGTAACACTGTAGTTCTTGCAGACTCCTAGAGATATTGTCTTGATGGTCACGGACAAGGTACAGGAGAAACCTCTGAAACACCAAGCAGAGACTCTTGTTCTCTTCTCTTCCTTTCTTCCAAACAAATGGAGTCTCTCTCTATGTTCTGAGCCACCTAAAGCTGGGGGTTCAGTGACACAAGCAACCCTGATATTCTCTGGCTACAGCCAATTATTGCTCAAATCCTGCAGCTCTACAATAAGAAGGTGGCAAAGTCAGCTGGGCCTGTGTCACTTCCTTCAGCGCAGCAAGTTCACCCAAGCCGTGGGTGGGTCCAGAGGTGCTGTTTGGGAGACAGAGACTACAGTCGAAAACCTTAGAAGTCTACCAGTTATTCTGTTGTACTGTGCTAAGCTGGCATTGAAACTGCAAGATGCAGTCTTTCAAACTCTTTCCTTTTGCCAAAGGCAGAGAAACCTCACCAAGTAGCTACTGCCAGTACAGACCATGGGGACTGCTGTCAGACTACCACCAGTGTTCCTTAAAGCCCAAAGGCTCTTAAGTCAGCTTGTGGTGAATGCTGCCTGGACTAGGACTCACCTCTCAGGGCAGTGGGCTCCCCTCTGTCTCAGGGAAGATCCAGAGATGACATCCAAGAGTCAAGTCCTGGAAATGGAGACTCAAGAGCCTGCATGATGCTCTACCCCTCTGTGGCCTTGCTGGTACCCAAAGTCAGCAAGTTTCAGTGTTTCACTCATGGTCTTAGACATAGTACGTGACTATTGCTGCTGGTTATTCAAGGTCTAAGGACTCCTCAGTTAGCAGGTAAGGAAGTCTGGAAAGATTGGGTTCCTTCCTTCAAGGCAGCAGGTTCCCTTCTGACCCAGGCTGTGTCTAGAATTGTTGTTTGGGATGGGGTCCAGACGACTCTGACCAATGTTCTATCCTGCTACTGCTGAGTTCATTTCCAAGATGTAAGTAAAAGTCCTCTCACTCTTCCCTCTCCTTCATAAAGTGGATGGAAGGGGTCTCTTTTGGAGGTATGAGGCATGCAGCCTTGGGTTACGGGGAGGGCTGATGCCAGCACTTCCTAAGCCTCCCCATCTGGTATCTCAGTAGGTCATGTGTTCCCCTAGTTCACTGTCTGTGGGCCTATTTTAGCACAAGGACTTGCCTAAGAGTTGCAATCCTTCTAATCCAGACTGCCTTTCAAATTTACTTAAGAGATCCAGTACACTTTCGCCATTGGTGGCAAGATTTATGGGAGCTCAAGTTACAACCATTGGGATCCATTATTCCCCGCTAGCTAGAGCTTGTTTAAATGCTACCTCTATGGGCAGCCATCAGGTTAGGTGAGTTCAGTTTTCCCTTCTGCTCTAATAGGAAAGCACTGAGTTCAGTGTCGCACAGTTGCTCTGCTCTCCCTACTCCAGTACCCAGAGATGCCCTCAGTACCACACTACTGTTTCTGGTGGTGGCAGAGGGGTGGCATCCATGATTCAAGACTGTTTTGTTCTATCTCTTCAGTGCCATTTTCAGTGATATGATGTCACAGCCAGGTACTATGAAGGTTCACTTGATTTTTGGTACTTACAAAGGTTTTTTTTTTTTTTTTTTTTTTTTTTTTTCCTGTGTAGATAGTTGTTAAATTGGGGTCCATGTGAGGGGGATGACCAGTGGAGCCTTCTATTTTGTCATTTTCCTCCACCTCTTCCTTGAAAACACTTTCAGTAAAATCAACATCCCTTCATGATAGAAACCATCAACAAATGAAGCAAAAAAGGAACAAGCTTCAAAATATAAAAAGCCATTTATGACAAACCCACAGCCAACATTATACAAAATAGAAAAAAGCTGGAAGTTTTCCTCTTGAAAACTGAAACAAGACAAGGATGCTCATTCTCACTACTACTCTTCAACATTCTGGAAGTTCTTCTGAAAAAGATCTGGAAGTTCTAGTCAGAGAAATCTGACAAGATAAATAAATAAAAGGAATTTCAAATTTTAAAAATGTCAAATTATTTCACTTCACTAACGATACTATTCTATACCTGGAAAACCCAAAAGACTCAATGAAAAGGCTCCTGGAACTGATAAACGACTCAGTAAAGTCCCATGATTAAGAAAATCAACGTACAAAGATTAGTGGCATTTCTATTACACCAGTAATAGTCAAGCTGAGATCAAAATTAAGAAAGCTATCCCATTTACATCTTCCATAAAAAGTAAAATGCCTGGGAATACATCTAACCAAGGAGATGAATGAATTCTATAAAGAGAACTACAAAATACTGCTAAAAAAAATCACAGATAACAAAAAGAAATGGAAAAACATTCCATGCTCATAGATTGGAAGAATAAATATCATTAAAGTGGCCATACCACCCAAAGCAATCTACAGATTCCACGCTATTCCGATCAAACTACTAAAGTCATTACTTTTCAATGAATTACAAAAACTAATTCCAAAATTTATATGGAACCAGTAACCTGTATGGCCAAGGAAATCCAAAGCAAAAACAAACAAATGGAAAATGGAGTCATCACACTACCTGACTTCAAACTTATATATTATAAGGCTAGAGCAATAAAATGGTACTTTACATGCATGGTACTATTACTAAAACAGACACTTAGACCAATGGGAAAAAATAGAGGACCCAGAAATAAAGCCACAGACCTACGGCCATGTGATCTTCGACAAAGTCAACAACAATCAGCAACTGAAAAGGGACTCCTTATTCAATAAGTGGTGCTGGGATGACTGGCTAGCCATATACACAATGAAACTAGATTTCTATCTTTCAGCACACATGAAAGTTAACTCAAGTTGGCTTAATGAATTAATCCAACTATGAGTCCTATGAGAAAATAAACAAAAACTATTCTGGACATTGGCCTTAAAAAAGAATTTACAAGTCCTCAAAAGCAATTGCAACAAAAACAAATATTCACAAGTGGAACCTAATTAAACTAAAGAGCTTCTGCACAGCTAAAGAAACAATCAAGAGAGTAAACAGACAACCTACTGAATGGAGAAATTATTCACAAACTATGTGTGATGGTTAATACTAGATGTCAAGTTTACTGGATTGAGTGATGTCTAGATGGCTGGTAAAGTATTGTTTTTGGGTGTGTCTGTGTGGGTGTTGCCAGAGGAGATAGACATTTGTGTCAGAGGACTGGGAGAGGATGACCTATCCTGAATGTGGGTGGGCACCATCCAGTTGGCTGCCAGTGTGGCTAGAACAAAGCAGGCAGAAGAGGGTATAAGCTGGCTTGCTACATCTTCTGGCTCTCTCTTTCTTCCTGTGCCAGATTCTTGCTTCCACTCCTCCTGACCTTGGACATCAGACTTCAGGTTCTTAGGACTCTGGGACTTGTACCAGTGATTTCCTGGAGGCTCTTGGGCTTTGGCCACAAACTGCAAACTGCACTGTCAGCTTTCCTGGCTTTGAGGCTTTTAGACTTGGACTGAGCCACTAACATCTTTTCTCTTTCCTCAGCTTGCAGACTGCCTGTTGTGTGATTTCGCCTGGTAATCATGTGAGCCAAATCTCCCTAATAAACTACTATTGGTGATTTCTCTCTGGCATATCCTGGCTAATAACCTATGCCTCTAACAAACATATAATATCCAGTATCTATAAGAAACTTAAAGAATTCAGTAAACAAAATACAAATAACCCCATTAGAAAGTAGGCAAAAGACATGAACAGACACTTTCAAAAGAAGATGCACAAGTGGCCAACAAACACAAGAAAAAATGTTCAGCATCACTAATCATCAGAGAAATGCAAATCAATACCAAATGGGATGCCATCCAATACTAGTCAGAATGACTATTGTTGAAAAGTCAAAAAACAAAAGATGCTGGTGAGGCTACAGAAATAATGAGACACTTATACACTGTTGGTGGGAATGCCAATTAGTTTAGCCACTGTGAAAAGCAGTATGGAGATTTCTCAAAGAGCTTAAAATGGAATTACCATTCAGCCCAGCAATCTTATTACTGGGTACATTTCCAAAAGAAAATGAATTGTTCAACCAAAAAGACACATGCACTTGCATGTTGACATGGCATTATTCACAATAGCAGAGACATGGAATCCACCTAGAGCCGCATCATTGGTGGTTTGGATAAAGATATTGTGATACATATACACCATGGAATATTAAGCACTCATGAAAAATAAGAAAATTATATCCTTTGCAACAACATGGATGCATCTGGAGGCCATTATCTGAAATGAATTAACACGGGAACAAAACCTAATACCACATGGTCTGACTTATAAGTGGGAGCTAAACATTGGGTACTCATGGATATAAAGATGGCAAAGGAGACACTGAGGACTACTAGGCAGGAGAGTGCAAGAGTGGGGCAAGGTTTGAAATACTTATTGGACACTGTGCTCTCTTTCCGGGTTATAGGAATAATCATGCATTGAACATCAGCATCATGCTGCACATATACCCTCCGAATATTAAAAAAAATCCTTGGAATTAAAAAAAATTATAATTGTATAATTTAACAAGACTTTGTCCCTAATTAATGGAACATTCCGAAACATAGATATTAAAAAAAATAGTATGAGCAATTTTAACCCAATTGGTATCTATAGAACATGGCATTCTAAAATTGCATAATACACATTTTTGAAATGTACATTATATGTTAATTAAGATGGACCTTAGTTTGTTCCATAAAACAAATCTCAGTTCATGTATAAGGATTTAAATTGGAGAGACTGTTCTCTTTTAAAAACAGGATTGATTAGAACTGTATAATATTGGGAGACAGTTATTCATGGGTTAATTACCTTTATTCCTTTATTCTGAGCAAAGGAATTAACCATTTTTATTATTCTCTATCTTATCAAGGATGCCTACTTGCAAACAGCCTGTGCAAAAAGATAATTATTACCTTCATGGTAGATGGAACATTTATTTTCTGACTAGCAGAATTAAAAAACAAACAAAAAAGGTATCACTCCAGAGCGAAGACTGGGCATCTTTTCTAGCCATCACCTACAAGGTTAGGGTTTCCTAGACTCTGAGTTCTTCAGCTGTGAACATAAATTCACTACTTGCACAGCATCCAACTGGGTCTGCCACCACATGTCCTCTGTATGGTAGGGAGAACAAGGGGGGGGACCCTTGCAAACATGAAGGTCATGCTGCCTGCTCTGCCATTAGTAATCTATTCTTTTGTCTCTGACCTGGGACTCTTGTCTTCTCTCAGCGTCTATTTTCTCTCTCAGCGTCTATGAAACAAATTAATATGTGTGCTTTTAGGTAGAGTAAAATCTAAAAGTCTTCACAATTCTTGTTAGTTTTGGTAATGAAGATGGTATCTAAATTACGACATGACTTTCTGCAAGAGAAAAGATTCGCAGACATGAGAAATCCTTCTGGGATCAGGTAGTACATGTTCTTGACAAGAGGTGAGTAAGTTAAGAGTAAAGGTATCTTGGTGTTCTACCTTTTAATGAGGCTGAGTTTGGGTAGGTAGGATAAAGACAGGCTGCCTAAATTTTCTTTTTCACTATTCTCCAGGCAGGGAGAGAATGCTTCCATGTGTCTCTAATGCTGATATAGAGCTTTAGTTTGACCAATAAAACAGTTCACTTGCTTGCATTGTTAAGAGGTGAATAGGCTCCTGAAAAAAGTGAATTTGTGTTAATTACTGGTGCAATGTCGTTCTCTTTGTTCATGCCCTCTAATCTCTCATTCTTCCTCTACCACAACCTCAGTTTAAGGAAAACAAGAACAACAACAACAAACGAGTATTCTGGAAACTTGAGAGAATGTGTAGACTAAAACTTTTGTGATTATGTTAGATTCAGGTGCCTCAGTCACCATCCTATCTGTGTCCATGGAGAATAGAAACATCCTAATTCAACAAGTGATCTTTGTGCAGTATTTATAGTAGGGGAGGAAAACGAACATAAACTTGTGGCTGAAGCCTTTTGACTCATTCAATGTGTTTCTTTCAGTTTCTTCCAAATCTGAATATATAGTAGAAATGAATATGCTTTATTATTGCACTTCGTGCCATAGAGGATTAACTTTTGGGAGTAACAGCTACAAATAGAGGAGTGCTAGGAAGACAAACTCCCCTTCTATTTCTGCCAGTTGAGTTTGTCAGTATTTAACGTAAGTGTCTCTTACTTCTAATGTCCAACATTTTCAATATATAGAGAATATCCTGCCAATTAAGAAAACTCAGTCTTAATAGCACTGACTGTGATATTATTTTATCTCTGCCAAAAGGATAATCTGATAAACCTCGTCAAGCACCTACTTGCCTAATATATTTTCTTGGGACAACGTGAGTGAATTCACAATACTCAATCCCTATCACATGCCTTAAAAAGGCTTTCTCTTCACTTCCTCTACCCTTCTACCAAAACAAGTCCTAGCATCTTATTAAGCTTTTTGAGTCTTAGAAGCTATACCCAAAAAGTCAAGGTTCTCCAGAGAAACAGAACCAGTAGTGCTGAGACAACTGTAGAGCTGCGTGTGAAAGAATGAAGTTGACCCCTTACTTCACACCATATACAAAATAAATAAATAAAAACAAAAAAAAAACTCAAAATGAATCAAAACCTAACTTCAATGTAAAAGTTAAAACTGAAAAAAAAAATTCCTTGCAAAAAAACAGGGGTAGCAATGTTAGTTTCATATAATGCAATTGGTTGAGATATATTATAGCTCACTTGATTTATGGATAACTCTAGTTACTTCTTCCTGCCTTCACTTTTTTTTTTCTTTTTCTTTTTCTTCTTTTTTTCTCTAGAGTATCCCACAATCTGAATTTTTGTGGTCTCGATATTCTAGTGCTATTATATAATATCCTATCCTGTAAATGTTTCTGGCAAATTTATGTCCTACATGAATACTCAGACTCAGAGATGGTTTTTGACTCTTAATTACTTCATAGGTGGTGTTGCATTCTTTCATTATTAAATGTGTGAACTCTAGTTGCTCTTTTGTGAACTTAGCAGCCATTTATGATCAATGTCCAAGTAAATTAATTCATTAAAGTTCACAAAATTGTGGTACTAAAATTGTTTCAACAATAAATATAAATGTATTCCAGTTTCCTCTTGCTGAAACTGATTTGTATATCTTAATTGTTAAGTTTGGTCATTGCTTTGTGAAATTGATAATTTTGGTACCTTTAGAATCATGTCCAATGGTTATTTTTTTACTTGTATTTATTTACTTTTTATTGTTTTAAATCATTGAATGGTACAGCATCATATGTTAAAAGACCCAAGGCCAGGTGCGGTGGCTCATGCCTGTAATCCCAATGCTTTGGGAGGCCAAGGCGGGCAGATCACCTGAGGTCAGAAGTTCGAAACCAGCCTGACCAACATGGTGAAACCCCATCTCTACTAAAAATATAAAAATTAGCTGGCTGTAGTGGTGGGCACCTGTAATCTCAGCTCCTGGGGAGGCTGAGGCAGGAGAATCTCTTGAACCCAGGAGACGGAGGTTGCAGTGAGCCAAGATCGTGCCATTGCACTCCAGCCTGGGCAACAGAGCAAGACTCCATCTCAAAAAAAAAAAAAAAAAAAGACTCGAAAGAAATAGGCAAAATGAGGACTAATAAAATATTTTGCAAACTTATATAATGAATAACTTAATATAGAATATATAAATAACTTTTATAATTGGGGATGGTTATTATGTTTAAAAATATCTAGTTATAAAGAATGACTAAGACCTAGTATTTTATATACAGCAGAGTGGCTACAATTAATAATAATTGAATTGTACATTTTAAAATAAATAAAAAAGTATATATAATTAGATTGTTTGTAATAAAAAGGATAAATACTTAGCAGATAAATAACCCTTTTTCATAATGTGATTATTTCTCATCACATGACTGTGTCAAATTATTTCATATACCTTATGAATATATATATACCTACTCTGTACCCACAAAAATCAAATATATAAATACATGCATTAATTTTAAAAATAAAATTATAAAATGAAAACTAAAAAAAAATCTGAGAATGGAGTGTAAAGCCTGCAAACACAATTTTGGAGTTGAGGGGAATTACGCAATCCCTACATCATGTCTTCTTTAAATTTTCTGGTTTGTTTTGTGACCACGATTCTATTTTATTTACACTTATACATATCAGGTATTGTAGGAGAGAGGAATTGAGCAGAACAATTGACTTTTTGTTGCTTAAAATTTAAAAAAGGAAATGGATTCAGGAAGAAGGTAGAATTGATAAACTCTTCAAAGCAGTGTGGGTTTTTCTCGTCATGGATATCACATTACTAAAATGCCAGGAGAAGGCATTGCTTATATTTTCTGCATGTTACGCTCTCCTGCTCCCCTAAAGCACACATACAACAACGACCTCCTAAAGAAAAGGTCTAAGGACTGAGTATTATGTCTAAGGCTAAAAGTCCATGGTCAAGATGCCAGCTAATTTAGTTTCTAATGAGGGTTTTCCTCATGGCTTGTAGACAGCTTCCTTATCTCTGTGTACTCACATGAACTCTTCTCTCTGGATCTGTGGAACTTTCTGGTGTTTGTTTTATAAGGACACTAATCCTGTTGAATCAGCAGCCCATCTTATGAACCCATTTTGGAGTAACTACCACCTTATGAGCCCTATTTCCAAATAGACTAACATTTGGGGTTAGGTCTTCAACATAGAGAGTGGGAAGGGGCACAATTTAGTCCATAGTGAAGTCCAAGATGAAGTTACACATATAGAAGTCATAAGCATTTTATTTTTTTTGCTTTACAACTTTAAAAAAATTGTATTGATACATAATAGTTGTACACATTTATGGAATATGTATATAATTTTGATACAGGCATATACTATATAATGGTCAAATATGAATCATTGAAACATCCACCACCTCAAACATTTATCATTTCTTTCCATTGGAAACACTCCAAATCTCTTCTAACTATTATAAGCATTTAGTTTTTGAAGCCATATTAATAGATAAGATGGTCTAGGAAAAACAATTATTTAAAGAGAGAAGAGTGGAGTGCCTTTTGCAGAAAACTGAGGAACATCAAGATGTAATGGAAGATCAGAATACAAGTAGAACACAAAATATAGAGTAGAAGCAGTTTGGAGGTAATTTTATTATTCAACCTATCATTATGTGAAATTTATTAAATAGTAACTACTGTTACCATCAGTGCAGGTCATACATTTCAGATTAGTGACTCAGATTACTGCATAGTCCCTGCACACACAGGGTTTGTGTTCTAGTGAGGAAAAGAGAAAGAATAAACAAGTCAATATATAATACACTTTCAAATATTAAGTACAAGGAAAGCAAAATCATAGAGTGTGGTTATCAATAATATATGAGATATGGGATGTTTTATTCAAAGTGATCAGGGGAGATCACTCTGGATAAGTAACATTTTAACAGAGATCTAATTATAAAATGAGGGTAGGAGCCATGCAATATTTTAGAAAACGGGAACCTTGCAGAAGCAACCTCATGTGCAAAGATCCAGAGATGAGAGAATACTTGGTATGCTAAAAAGAAAACAAGAAATATAATGTGAGTGAAGTTGGGGAGTTATTGGAAGAATTGTAGAGAGTATAGTTAGGAGGTAGTCTGGAGCATGTCGTACTAGAGCCTTATAAGCCAAAGCATGTTTGGGATATTCTATTCTGAGTTTGATGGAACTTACTTTATTAAAATTTTTTTAAAACCATACTTTAAGTTCTGGGATACATACGCAGAATGTTCAGGTTTATTACATAGGTATACATATGCCATAGTGTTTTGCTGCACCCATCAACCCATCATCTACATTAGGTATTTCCCCTAATGCCATTCCTCCCCTTGTCCCCCACCCTCCAACAGGCCCCTGTGTATGATGCTCCCCGTCTCGTGTCCATATGTTCTCATTGTTCAACTCTCACTTATAAGTGAGAACATGTGGTGTTTGGTTTTCCGTTCCTGTGTTAGTTTGCTGAGAATGATGGTTTCCAGCTTCATCCATGTCCCTGCAAAGGACATGAACTCATTCTTTTTTATGGCTGCATAGTATTCCATGGTGTATATGTGCCACATTTTCTTTATCCAGTCTAACAATGGTGGGCATTTGGATTGGTTCCAAATCTTTGCTATTGTGAATAATGTTGCAATAAACATACATATGTGTGTGTCTTTATAGTAAAACGATTTATAGTTCTTTGGTTATATACCCAGTAATGGGATTGCTTTTTCTAGTATTTCTAGTTCTGGATCCTTGAGGCATCGCCACACTGTCTTCCACAATGGTTGAACGAATTTACACTCCCACCAACAGTGTAAAAGCGTTTCTATTTCTCCACATCCTCTCCAGCATCTGTTGTTTCCTGACTTTTTAATGATCACCCTTCTAACTGGCATGAGATGGTATCTCATTGCGGTTTTGATTTGCATTTCTCTAATGACCAGTGATGATGAGGGTTTTTTTTAATATGTTTGTTGGCCGCATAAATGTCTCCTTTTGAAAAGTGTCTGAACAGGAACTTACTTTTTTAAAAAATCAGCATGCCTCCTCTAGAAAATCAAATGAATGTGTGTACAGGTAGCGAGGCCAGGAAGAGTTGTAAGATCTAGTGAGTTCTGATAGAAAGTACTATCAGATTATAAATAGTGCAAGTTCATGTGATGCTGGCTTGAGCCAGAGTAATATTAAAATAAAAGTGGAGTCATTGGTGTTGGGATATATTTTGGAAGCAAAATGAAGAGACATGTGAATAAATTGGATATAAGATGTGATGCAGAGAGGAGGCGAGGATGAGTTAAATTTTGGGCCTGAGTAATTTGGTGTATAGCAGTAGCATTTACATTAGAAGTGAAATAGTAGTATAAGGGTATATGTGCTAATTTTGAAGGAGAAAGCAATATTAACATATTGGACCTGAGAAGTTTGAGGTTTCCATTAAAGTAAAGAAGTCTAGAGCTCAGGCAAAAGAGAGGGGCCAAAGATATATATTTTGGAAATTATCAAAATGAACACGCTATTTGAAATCATTCAAATGATGAGAACACCTATGGTGAAAGTATGTACAGAGAAAATAAGGGAGTTTAGTGGTTGAAGAGATAGTCTAAATTTTGCAAAGGAGGCTAAGGTGGAACAACTAATGAAGAGGGAAGTAAAAAAGAGGATGATGTTCTGGAAGGCAATGGAAGAAAAATGTCAAGAAAGGGTGACAGATCAACTGTGTCAAGTGTTATGAGACTAGGTAAGATAAAAACAAAGGTGACTCTTGTGTTTTGTCTTCTAGCAGCTTAAATAATTGTTAGGAGAAAAGCATAATGAATATAGTTGTGCCTCACCTTGAGGAAAGCAATCAAAATTATATCTAGGCAAATAGTATACTGGTCCATAGATTGATATGTACAGGATTATTTCCAGAAATATTCAACATTAGTATTAGTAACATTATTTCATATTAATATAGTTGTATTGATATTTACCATTGACACTTGAATAGGAGTATATCTTAGATAGGTGGAAAAGAATGAAGAGATTCTTTCAGGAAGGAAGGTAAGAATTAAGAAACAATATAGACGAACTGAGCCACAAGTTTAACTTTCACATTCTAATATATAAGAACCAAAACAAGAAAATTTCACTGAAATACTATGGACTATAAACTCTTCATTTATAATTTCTTTCTCATTCTAATGCACTTTTCTACAGCAACTCTCTAGAAAAAAAAAAAGGAAAAAGAAAATGGAACATTACTCTTATTTTTCCCAAGGCTAATCAGAAAAAACGGGTACATTTAGTTAACAACCCAAAAAACTGTTAGCTATCTTATGCTGTATAAAGCGGTGCATTGTTTTATAATCACACCCAAATATTTAGTTGCGGTATGCTCAAATTTTTCACTGCACAGAATATAACTCATTCAATTCCAAGCATACAACTCATCTGTTACTATAATATATGTTTGATTAAAATGCAGGTCATTGTAGCTCCTTTATCTTCACGAAGTGCCAAAAGAATTTATAAGCATGGAAATGGTATTCAAAACAGATTAACATTTATATTGGTTCTAATTCACCTCCTAGGTTTAATATCTTCATTTAAAATTGCCTCTGGTTAAAGATTATGCAGGCTCACACACTTTAAGGATGTAGAGCTTAAAGCCATAATGACTACTTCAAATTAGTGCTATTCATTATCAGTTCCTTATATTTACAGTAGTGAATTGTTTGACATAAAACAAGAACAGATAAGAGTATCTGATTAAAACTATCAGGCAATGTTGTAAAACTTCCAAATTGAAGCTTATAAGGCAATATTGATCTTTTTTTTTTCTCCACCAGTATTTAAGAATTTGCTGATGCTAAAGATCAAAAGGATATTTTTTTCCATAAGCTTTAAAAAGCAACCAATCTAAAAATAGAATATTCTAGATTGTATACATCATTGATGCCATGTTTGCCCAACTACATATAAATTTAGAAGATTGTCTTTTAAAAAGATTGTGTAAGAAGTAACTTTATTAAACTAATCCATTGACATTGATCCTGAGGAAGTGATTCCTAAGTTAATTATTTACACAGCAAGTTAGAAAAAAATCTTCTCTAAACCTCATTCTTAAAACACTCGCTACAAACCATATTAGACATTCTATTTACTATAAATTGTTTTTAATGTCAGATTTTACCTTGCTTGTTTTGTATGAGAAAATATTAAAGATTATGATACATACTTTTTCAAAATGCAGCTTATTTTACATTGGGACAGACAGCTATCACAATAACCATGAAATGTCAATATAATTTGGAAATCTGACTTAAAGTACATGAAAAACTTATGATTGGGATTGTTTAAAATATATTATGAAAACATAGCTTTTATAGTGTGCTGATATGAAAAGGAGAATCAGCAAACATGCACATGCTAACTTGTTATTATTTAAATTTACTTTTATATCTTTTTTTTTTTTTTTTTTTTTTTTTTTTTTGAGACAGAGTTTCGCTGTCGTTGCCCAGGCTGGAGTGCAATGGCACAATTTTGGCTCACCACAACCTCTGCCTCCTGGGTTCAAGCGATTCTCCTGCCTCAGCCTCCGGAGTAGCTGGGATTACAGGCATGCGCCACCACCCTGGCTAATTTTGTATTTTTAGTATAGACGGGGTTTCTCTATGGTCAGTCTGCTTTTGAACTCCAGACCTCAGGTGATCTGCCTGCCTTGGCCTCCCAAAGTGTTGGGATTAGAGGCGTGAGCCACCACGCCAGGCCCATTCGTTTTAATATTAAATAAGCTTATATCATAGGAGTATATTTAGTAAACCCTGATTTGATAGTACTCTTAGTGACCTACTAATAAAAGTGAAAAACAAAAACATTGGCTACAGAAATCAGTATGACTTGAATATCGTTATACAGTATTTTCTTAGATATTCAATGGTGATTGAAGGAAAATATTCCACCATAAATGAGGGCAAGTCAGCAGTCTAAAACAGAGGTCATATTTGTACCTTTCAGAAAAAAGAAATTAACTGAAATAATGCACTGGATAAACCTGATGAGAAGTCAAAATGTTCACTCATGCTGAAGTAGTATGAGAAAAAGTTGTATACACCTATCGAGTATCAGTAATTGCATTCTGAGATTCAAGGAGCAATAATTAACCTAAGAAAGTGGTAAATACGTAGTTATATGTAAATAAATATTTACATCTTGAAACACTAATAAATTTGCTTTTTTAGGATAAAGAAAAAAATCAGCAAATAAAACCTAAAATTTATTAATGAAGAGGTTAATTATTGTTGTTCCAATGTTCTTAGGAACTTGTATTGGTTTTGCATTGAAGTTCACTATTTTGATTCTATATGCATGTTAAACTGTCAAGGACAACCATCAAAAGAGAAGAAAGAATGTAACTTCCAAACAAGCAGAAAGACAAAAAATAAAATGAGAAAAAAGTAGGGAAAAAGGAGGTTAAAAGAGATACAAATGGCAGGAAATTAAAATACAAAATTAAATGGTTGAAATAAATAAAAATACTTCAGTAATTTACCTAAGTATGAAGACTTCAAGACTCATTACAAAATAAAATCTCACCATAAGCTTTTTATAAGAATTTTTTTTTTTTTTTTTGAGATGGTCTCTGTCACCCAGACTGGAAGGCAGTGGTGCCATTCTGGCTCACTGCAACCTTCCCCTCACAGGCTCCAGAGATCCTCCCGTCTCACCCTCCCAAATAGCTGGGATGACAGGCATGTGCCACCATACCTGGCTAATTTTTATATTTTTTGTGGAGACAGAATTTTGCCATATTGCCCAGGCTGTTCTCTGACTCCTGGACTCAAGTGATCTGCCTGCTTCAGCCTTCCACAGTGTTGGAATAAAAGGCATGAACCATCCCACTAGGCTTCCAGAAACATATTTAAACATAGGGTATATAAAAGTAAAACATGAAAAAGTAAAAAAGAAAGCTTAGATACAACTGTTAATAGCACAGTGAAAAACAAATCAAACTCTTCAAGGAAAAAAAACATTGATAGAAATAAAGAGGGACTCCACAACGCACACACATTTTCAATTAAGAATATATAGAGGATATATAACACACACACATGTATCTGTATAGCTGGTGTACTGGAGTCTCCTGTTGTTGGCTTATGAGAGCTGATCGTTATCTTTTTCTCAGCTCAGCATTATTGACCTCAGCTTATATCTTGGGGAGATTATTTGTGCTACAGAAATGGATAAACACTATAAATCAGGGCATCTTTTTCCTTGAAGAGAGCTGAACTTCAAACATTTACCAGTATGCCACTCATTTGTATGCATCTAAAAATATACAGAGTGGAAATTGACACGACTAGAGCTACAAGGAAAAAATAAAGACATCAATATAGTAGAGGATTCTAACACTTCTTCCTATAATTGATGTTTTAAACAAATAGAAAATCAGTAAGTATAAAAAGGATTTTAATGACACAACAATCTCACTATAGTAGATACATTCAAAACACTGCAACAATAGTTGAAAATACATAATATTTAAAGCATATACTGTACATTTACGAAACTAACCACATATAAAACCACAGACTGAGTTCCAATAAATATCAAAAGCCTATTATCATACATTCCACATTCTTGGATGATTATGCAATTAAGTTAGAAATCTAAAAAAGATAACTTTAAAAATGTACATATATATGAAAGTAATAAGTGCACTTCTAAGTAACTTACTATGAAAGAAGAAATTATACCGTACATCAGAAAATATTTACAGCTGAAAACAGAAAACAACTTATAAAAATATGTCCAAAGCAAGTTTACCTTAGAAGGCAGGCTGAAAATCAATGAGTTTCCAAACACAAAAGGATCAAAACTATTTATTAAGAAATAAGAAAGGCAGGGAGCGGTGGTTCACGCCTGTAATCCCAGCACTTTGGGAGGCCGAGGCAGGCGGATCACGAGGTCAGGAGATCAAGGCCATCCTGGTTAACACGGTGAAACCCTGTCTCTACTAAAAATACAAAAAAATTAGCCGGGCGTGGTGGTGGGCGCTTGTAGTACCAGCTTCTCGGGAGACTGAGGAAGGAGAATGGTGGGAACCCAGGAGGAGGAGCTTGCAGTGAGCGGAGATTGCACTGCTGCACTCCAGCCTGGGTGACAGAGCGAGACACCCTCTCAAAAAATAAATAAATAAATAAATATTAGAAAATAAATTTATAAAACAGGAAACTAATATATAATAGAGAATATAACTTAATCCAAATATCTTCCATTTTAAAAGATAGATTAACAAATTTCTGCCAAGATGGATGCAGAATAAAAGAGAAAATAAGTATTTTTAGAAACAAGAAATAGAAAATAAAACTTATTCTGCATAAATATAAAAGAAGATGCAATGAAGAATATGACAATAAATCTGAAAATCTATACAGACTACATTTCTAAAAAATATTTTCTCAGAAGAAAACACTCTCTAACATGTAAAGAGACTAGAATATCCTTGATATGAAATGGTATAAATAGAACAAAAATTAAGCCATTACCAATATTTTTTTTTTAGGCATTATGCAAGTGAGAGTAGTGATAGACTAAACCTTCAAGAGCAGTAGGAACTGACTGCCTGACACGAAATGTCAAGGTATCAAAATCATTAAATATGAGTAGAGTTACTTTAGAATCATTTCATTACAATTATGACTTTATTCATTTTAAAAATTTTTGGATTAATTTATTTTATGATACATAAAATATTGCCTATAATCTCCAACTTAACATTTTATACTTGCTGAATTACATTCTGATAATCATGTTCAAAATTACACTTTATGGCCGGGCGCGGTGGCTCAAGCCTGTAATCCCAGCATTTTGGGAGGCCGAGACGGGTGGATCACGAGGTCAGGAGATCGAGACCATCCTGGTGAACACAGTGAAACCCCGTCTCTACTAAAACTACAAAAAACTAGCCGGGCGAGGTGGCGGGCGCCTGTAGTCCCAGCTACTCGGGAGGCTGAGGCAGGAGAATGGCGTGAACCCGGGAGGCGGAGCTTGCAGTGAGCTGAGATCAGGCCACTGCACTCCAGCCTGGGCGACAGAGCGAGACTCCGTCTCAAAAAAAAAAAAAAAAAAAAAAAAAAAAAAAAAAAAAAAAAAATTACACCTTATGAAAATATCTAAAGCATGACCATTCTAGGATGATTGTGGTTAACTATAATATTGTATATTTTTTAAAAAGCTTGAAGAGAGGATTTTGAATGTTCACAACACAAAGAAATGATAAATGAGGTGATGGGTATGCTACTTATCCTGATTTGACTATTATACCTTGTATATACATATCAAAATATCACTATGTATCCCCAGAATATTTAAAATTATTACATGTTAACTAAAAATAAAATAAGTCATGTTCAAATCATATACAGTTTCATGATATATATGCATATGTATAAAATCATATATAAAGATATGTAAAAATCATAAATTATAAAGAAAGAAAGGGCATCCAAATAGGATGAGAGGAAGTCAAACTATTTCTGTTTGCAGATGACATGGATCCTGTATTTAGAAAACCCCATAGTCTTGGCCCAAAAGTTCCTTAAGCTGATGAAGAAATTCAGTAAAGTCTCCAGATACAAAATCTATGTACAAAAATCAATAGCATTCCTATACAACAACAAGAGTCAAGTTGAGTACCAAATCAAGAATGCAATTCCATTTGCAATTACCACAAAAGAATAAAACACTTAGGAATAAAACTAACCAGGGAGGTAAAAAAATCTCTACAAGAATAACTGCAAAACACTGCTCAAATAAATCAGAGATGACACAAACAAATGGAAAAATATGCCATGATCTTGGATAGGAAGAATCAATATGGTTAAAATGGCCATAATGCCCAAAGCAATTTATAAATTTAATGCCATTTCTA
This sequence comes from Macaca mulatta, assembly GCF_049350105.2. Lineage (NCBI taxonomy): Eukaryota > Metazoa > Chordata > Mammalia > Primates > Cercopithecidae > Macaca > Macaca mulatta. The sequence continues at coordinate 95,107,599 of NC_133426.1, read as the reverse complement.
TCAAACTGCTAATTACATTCTTCACAAAACTTGAAAAAAATGCTATTTTAAAATTCATATGAAACTAGAAAAGAGCCTGAATAGTAAAGGCAATTCTAAACGAAAGAATAGAGCTAGAGGCATCATGCTATCTTACTTCAAAATATAATACAGGGCTACAGTAACCAAAACAGCATGGTACTGGTACAGAAACAGACACATAGACCAATGTAACAGAATAGAAAGCCCAGAAATAATACAGCACACATACAGGTATCTGATCTTTGACAAAGTCGACAAAAACAAGTAATGGAGAAAGGATTCCCTACTCAACAAATGATGCTGAGATAATTGGCTAGCTATATGCAGAGAATTAAAACTGGTCTTTTTACTTACACAAGATAAAAAAAAAATAATTCAACATGGATTAAAGACTTAAATGTAAAACCAAAAATTATGAAAACGCTGGAAGACAACCTAGGCAATACCATTCAGGACACAGGCATGGGCAAAGATTTCATGATGAAGATGCTAAAAACAATTACAACAAAAGTAAAAACTAACACATGGAATGTAATTTAACTAAAGAGCTTCTGCACAGCAAAATAATCAACAGAGTAAACAGCCTACAGAATGGGGAAAAAAAATTTGCAAACCATATATTTGACAAAAATCTAATATCCAGCATCTGTTAGAAACTTAAAGAGATTTACAGCAAAAAAAAAAAAAAAAACAAACATTAAAATTGGGCAAAGGACACGAACATTTTACAAAAAAAAAAAAAAAAAAATATATATATATATATATATATATATATGGCCAACAATCATATGAAGAAAAGCTCAACATCACTGATTATTGAAGAAATGCAAATCTAAACCACAACGAGATACCATCTCACAGCAGTCATAATGGTGATTATTAAAAAGTCAAAAAACAACAGAGGCTGACAAGGTTGTGGAGAAAAAGGAACACTTACATATTGTTGCTGGGAGTGTAAATTAGTTCAACCATTGTAGAAGAAAGTATGGTGATTCTCCAAACACTTAAAGACAGAAATACCATTAGACCTACAAATCCCATTACTGGGTACATACCCAAAGGATTATAAATTATTCTTTTATAAAGACACATGCACACATATGTTGATTGTAGCACTATTCACAATAGTAAATACATGGAATCAACCTAATGATAGACTGGATAAAGAAAATGTTGTACATATACACCATGGATTACTATGCAGGCATCAAAAAGAACAAGGTCATATCCTTTGCAGGGACATGGATACGGTTGGAGGCCATTATCCTTAGCAAACTAACACAGGAACAGAGAGCTAAATACAACATGTTCTCACTTATAAGTGGGAATTAAATGATATGAACACATGGACACATAGAGGGGAACAACACACACTAGGGCCTATAAGACAGTAGAAAGTGAGAGGTGGGAGAGGATCCGAAAAAATAACTAATCAATACTAGTCTTAATACCTGGGTGATGAAATAATCTGTACAACAAACCCCCATGACACAAATTTACCTATGTAACAAACTCTATGTATGAATTTACCTATATTACAAACCTATGTACCCCTGAACTTAAAAGTTAACTTAAAATATTCATGATACAAAATCTTCAATTTTAATTTCATTTGCCATTTTAATCTACATTTGATTTTATTATTTGTATTATGTTTTAATTTTTAACTTTTATTTTAGGTTCAGGGGTATATGTGAAGTTTTGTTACATAGGTAAACTTGTGTCATGGAGGTTTGTTGTACGGATATTTCCTCACTCAGGTATTTAGCAGAGTACTCAATGGTCATCTTTTCCGTTCTTCTCCCTCCCTCTTCCCTCGACTCTGAAGTAGAGACAATGTCTGTTTACTTCTTGATGTTCATGAGTTCTCATCATTTAGCACAAATCATTGCAACAAAAGTAAACTTATTGGTAAAGAAATGCAGTATTTGGTTTTCTGTTTCTGCATTAGTTTGCTAAGGATAATAGCCTCCATCTCCATCCATATTCCTGCAAAATACACCATCTTGTTCTTTCTTATGGCCACACAGTGTTCAATGGTGTATATGCACCATTTTCTTCATACAGTCTGTCATTGATGGGCATATAGGTTGATTCTATGTCTTTGCTATTGTGAATAGTGCTGCAATGAACATTCACGTGCACGTGTCTTTGTGGTAGAATGATTTATTGTGTCTATTTTTAAATAAAATAATTTTAAAATACTGATAATCTAAATGAGATTCATCAGTTCATATAGTCATTCAAGGCAAAAATAACCTAAGTATAACCAAATAATTTAGTATAAAAAATATGTTTTTAAGAACAGTTTGCAATATATGTTTATCTTAATCGGGTACTGATGTTTTCAGAAACCTGGCAATAATAATTTCCTTAACCTAAGTTCCCCATACTATGACAAATAAAACCTACCGTGAGGCTGATTAGATGAAAATCTGTTTCTCTCTTAAGAAGAAATCTGATAATCAGAAGAAATTGATAGTTTTCAGATTAATAAAGGAACAAGAGTTACATACATGCAAAAATAACATAGTAGAAAAGTTCTAATGATAAGCAGAGATATACACAAATTGGTATTTTGTATGTTTTATTGGTATTTTGTGTGGTTTGTTCATAGTTTTTGATATTTTATAAAACACTTTAAAAATTGTGGCTAAATTGGATCGTATTAATATTCTTTCCTGAGTGTAATCTATACTCCTGTAAAAATTAACAATTATATTTTATGATCATTATGGTTATTTTCTTTTTCATCTTATTGTAGTGTTACAAACTGGAAGAAAACCTCCCAAAGTGAAGATTTTCGTGTAGACAAAATTTCAATTTTTCCCTGGCAAATATTTAGGAGTGGACTGACTAGGCCATATTTTAGGTTATGTTTGACATTGTGTTTTAAATTTCCATTTTTCAGAGTGGTTGCAGCATTTTACATTGCTACTAGTAACGTATGAGAGTTTCAGTTGCTCTGCATTGTCAGCACTTTCTGTTGCCATTGGTTTTTAATTTTAGCGATTTTAATAGATGTATGGTGGTATTACATTGTGTTTTCATTTTGCATTTTGCTGACAATGATGTGTAACATCTTTTCACATGTTTATTTTCCATCTATATATCAACTTGGGTTAAACGTCTGCTCAAATCTTTTGCCCATTTTTATGTAAACTTTTTATTTTGAGACTACAGACACACGTGCAGTTGTAGGAAATAATACAGAGACATGCTCTATACCAAACACTCACTTTTCCCAATGGTAACTTCTGGTATACTTATAGAATAATAACACAACCAGAAAAATAACATTGATAAAATCCATTGACCTTATTCAGAGTTCTCATTTTATATGCACTTGTGCATGTGCACACATGCGTATGCACATGCATGTGCATTTAGATGTACGTACTTTTATTAAAAAACAATTTCAATAATTTTGTTACAATGATTCCTCATGACACTCTATTGTAACTTCAGACACCTCGCTTTCTTCCTGAAGACATCCTTGTGGCCACTCATCTCTTCTTTATCTCTGTAATTTTGTCATTTTGAGAATGTTATAAAATTGAACAATAAGTATGGAAGCTTTTAAGATAGGCTTTTTCTCACTGAGGGTATTTCATTAAGATTTTTCCAAGTTATTGTGTAAGTCAAGAGTTTGTTTCTTTATTGTTGAATATTGTTTAATGGTATGCATATATCACAGTTTGTGTATGTATTGACTCACCGAAGGGTAGGGCATATGGCTTGCCTCCACTGTTTGGCTATTATGAATTAGTCTGCTATAAATATTCACGTAAATACTTTGTGTCAACATAAATTTTCATTTCTTGGGTAATGCTCAAAACTACAATTGATAGGCATATGGGAAGCACATGATTAATTTCTAAGAAACATGACATACAATTCTCCAGATTGGTGGCATCTCTTTACGTTCCCACAGCATTGCATGAATGATGCAATTTCTCTCCATCTCCACCAGGATATGGTATTGTCACTATGTTGTTTTTAAGCCATCTGATAAGAGTGTAAGGACATCTCATTGAGGTTTTAATTTTAATTTTCTTGTAACTAGTAATGCTGAACATCTTTCAAGAGCTTATTTGCCGTTGCATGTTTCCTTCAATAAAATGTCTGTTTATATGTTTTGCCTTTCTTATTAGAGGTTTTTTTAGTTTCTTTTTTTTTTTTTTTTACTCTTGAATTTTGAGAGCTCTTTAAAACTCTACTCACAAGTACTGTGTCATGTATGTAATTTGCAAAAACATTTCTGTCAATCAGCTTGTATGTTCATCCTTTTAATAGGACCACTTCACAGCAAAAGCTTTTTAATTTGACGTAGTCTAATTTACAGATTTTTCCTTTTATGGCTCATGTCTTTAGTGCCAAGTGTAAGAATTATTTGCCTTGCTCCAGATTTTAAGCATTTTCTCAAATTAATTTTTGAAAAACTTTTGTTGTTTACATACTATGTTTAATCTGTGATCTATTTTGAGTTAATTTTTATAACAAGAGTAAGGTTTATTGAATTATTTTCCCACATTGACAAAAGAAAATTGGCATCACTGTGTGGCTTTCTCATTTTTCTGTCTTTATTTCTTCTTCTAAAAGATAATGGGATACATGTGCAGAACGTGCAAGTTTGTTACATAGGTATACATGTGCCATGGTGGTTTGCTGTGCCTATTGACCTATCCACTAAGTTCGCTCCCCTCAGCCCCCATCCCCTCACAGGCCCTGGTGTGTGTTGTTCCCCTCTCTGTGTCCATGTGCTCTCAATGTTCAACTTCCACTTATGAGTGAAAACATGCGGTGTTTGGTTTTCTGTTCCTATGTTAGTTTGCTGAGGATGATGGCTTCCAGATTCATCCATGTCCCTGTGTAGGACATGATGGGCATTTGGGTTGGTTCCATGTCTTTGCTATTGTGAATAGTGCTGCAATAAACATACGTGTGCACGTGTCTTTATAGTAGAACGATTTATATTTCTTTGGGTATACACCCAGTAATGGGATTGCTGGATAAAATAGTATTTGTGGTACTAGATCCTTGAGGAATGGCCACACTATCTTCCATTATGGTTGAACTAATTTACATTCCTACTAACAGTGTAAAAGTGTTTCTGTTTCTCCACAGCCTCGCCAGTATCCATAGTTAGCTGACTTTTTAATAATCGCCATTCTGACTAGATTGCTTGTTCACTCTAATGATAGTATCTTTTGCTGTGCAGAAGCTCTTCAGTTCAATTAGATTCCATTTGTCAATTATGGCTTTTGTTGCAATTGCTTTTGGTGTTTTAGTCATCAAGTCTTTTCCCATACCTATGTCCTAAATGGTGTTGCATAAATTTTCTTCTAGGATTTTTATCATTTTTGGTTTTACATTTAAGTATTTACTCCATCTTGAGTTAATTTTTATAAGGTGTAAGGAAGGATCCAGTTTCAGTTTTCTGCATATAGCTAGCCAGTTTTCCCAGCACCATTTACTGAATAGGAGATCCTTTCCCTGTTGCTTGTTTTTATGGGATTTGTCGAATAACAGATGGCTGTAGATGTATGGTGTTATTTCTGAGGTCTCTGTTCTGCTTTATTGGGCTATATATCTGTTTTGGTGTCATGCTGTTTTGGTTACTGTAGCCTTGTAGTATAGTTTGTGGTTACTGTAGCCTTGTAGTATAGTTTTATGTCAGGTAGTATGATGCCTCCAGCTTTTTTCTTTATGCTTAGGACTATCTTGACTATATGGGCTCTTTTTTGATTCCATATGAAATTTAAAGTAGTTTTTTCTAATTCTATGAAGAATGTCAATGGTAGTTTGATGGGAATACCAGTGAATCCATAAATTACTCTGGACAGTATGGCCATTTTCATGATATTGATTTTTCCTATTCATGAGGATGAAATGTTTTTCCATTTGTTTGTGTCCTCTCTGATTTCCTTGAGCAGTAGTTTGTGGTTCTCCTTAAAGAGGTCCTTCACATCTCATGTTAGTTTTATTCCTGGGTATTTTATTCTCTTTGTAGTGATTACAAATGGGAGTTCATTCATGATTTTGTTCTCTGCTTCCCTATTGTGAGTGTAAAGGAATGCTTGTGATTTTTGCACATTGATTTTGTATCCTGAGATTTTGCTGAAATTGCTTATCAGTTCCAGAAATTTTGGGGCTGAGATAATGGTTTTTCTAAATGTAAAATCATGTCATCTGCAAACAGAGACAACATGACTTCCTCCCTTCCTATTTGAATACCCCTGGGCCTGAGCCCCTAGAAAGAGAGGTGGCCGCAGTCTCTGTGGAGCACCAGAATGGTAATTCTGTGGAATATGGGCAGCCAAGACAAATGAGTTTCCCCCAAGGAAAGCACACCCTCTCTGCCAAGGAACAAAATGCTTCGTTAAATGGGTTCTGCTCCCAATGCCATCCTACTGGGTGAGACCTTCCAACGGGGTTGTCAGGCACCCTATACAGGAGCAATCCTACTGGCATCAGGTTGGTGCCCCTCAAGGTCAGAGGTCCCAGAAGAGGTAACAGGCACCCATTTTTGCTGTTTTCCAGTCTCCTTAAGTGACATCTCCAAGCACATGAGAGAATTCATTGAATAGGGCCCAAAGTGAACCCCCAGAAAACAGCAGCCCCTACTGAAGAGAGACCTGGCTATTGAAAGAAAAACAAGCAAGCAGAAAGCAACAACAACAAAAATGCCCCCACAAAAACCTCATCCGAGGGTCAGGAGCCTCAAAGACCATAACTAGACAAATTCATGAAGATGAGAAAGAATCAATGAGAAAGTACTGAAAACCCAAAAGGCCAGAATGCCTCTTCTCCTCCAAATGATGACAACGTCTCTCCATCAAGCACACAGAACTGGACAGAGGATCAGATGGGTGAATTGACAGAAATAGGCTTCAGAAGATGGGTGATGAAAACCTACGCTCAGCTAAAGGAGAATGTTCTAACCCAATGCAAAGAAACTAAGAATCGTGATAAAAAGTTGGAGGAATTGCTAACTAGAATAATTAGTTTATAGAGGAACACAAACGACCTGATGGAGCTGAAAAGCACAGCACAAGAATTTTGTGAAGTATACAAAGACATCAACAGATGAATTGACCAAGTGGAAGAAAGGATATCAGAGTTTGAAGACCACCTTACTGAAATAAGACATGCAGACAAGAAAAGAGAAAAGAGAATGACAAGGAATAAACAAAGCCTCCAGGAAATATGGAACTTCATAAAAAGACTGAACTTATGAGAGTCCTACAAAGAGACTTAGATTCCTACACAATAATATTGAGAGACTTTAACACCCCACTGTCACTTTTAGACAGATCAACAAGACAGAAATTAACAAGGATATTTAGGACTTGAACTCAGATCGGGATCAAGTGGACCTAGTAGATGTCTACAGATCTCTCTACCCCAAATTAACAGTATATACATTTTTCTCAGTGCCACATGGCACTTATTCTAAAATCAACCACATAATTGTAAGTAAAACACTCCTCAACAAATGCAAAAGAAAGGAAATCGTAGCAGTCTCTCAGACCACAGTGCAATCAAATTAGAACTCAGGATTAAGAAACTCACCTAAAACCACACAATTTCATGGAAATTGTAAAACCTGCTCCTGAATGACTCCTGGGTAAATAATGAAATTAAGGGAGAAATGAAGACGTTCTCTGAAACCAATGAGAACAAAGAGACAACATATCAGAATCTCTGGGACACAGCTAAAGCAGTGTTAAGAGGGAAATTTATAGCACTGAATGCTGACATCAGAAAGCTAGAAAGATCTCAAATTGATACCCTAACATCACAATTAAAAAAGATAGAGAGTCAATCTAATCCAAAAGCTAGTAGAAGGCAAGAAATAACTAAGATTGGGGAAGAATGGAAGGAGATAGAGACACAAAACCCCTCCAAAAAATCAACAAATCCAGGATCTTCTTTTTTTTTTTTTTTTTTTTTGAAAAAATTAACAAAATACACTGCTAGCTAGACTAATAGAGAAGAAGAAAGCGAAGACTCAAATAGACACAATAAAAAATGCTAAAGGAGATATCACCACTGACCCCACAGATATACAAACTACCATCAGAGAACACTATAAACACCTCTATACAAATAAAGTAGAAAATCTAGAAGAAATTGATAAATTTCTTGATGCATACACCCTCCCAAAACTAAACCAGGAAGAAGTCTGATCCCTGAACAGATTAATAACAAGTTCTGAAATTGAGGCAGTAATTAATAGCCTACCAAACAAACAAACAAAAAAAGGCCCAGGACCAGACAGATTCACAGGTGAATCCTACCAGAAATACAAAGAGAAACTGGTACAATTCCTTCTGAAACTATTTCAATTGAAAAGGAGGGACTCCTTCTTAACTGATTTTATGAAGCCAGCATCATCCTGATACACCAAAAAGAGATACAACAAAAACAGCAAAACTTTGAGCCAATATCCCTGATGAACATCAATGCGAAAATTCACAATAAAATACTGGCAAACTGAATCCAGCAGCACATCAAAAAACTTATCCACCATGATCAAGTTACCTTCATTCCTGGGATGCAAAGCTGGTTCATGCATGCATCAATAAACATAATTAATCACATAAAAAGAACCAAAGACAAAAACCACATGGTTATCTCAATAGATGCAGAAAAGGACTTTGATAAAATTATTTTGTTTTGCTCTTACAGTTTTCAGTAGGAAATCTGTGATTATTCTTACATTTGTTTATATGTCAGGGGTCTCATAGCCAATCCCCACACTTTCTGTTTCACTAGAATGACTCAGAGGAATCCGAGACAGTTGTATTCATGAAACAATTTATTACAATGGTCAGCAAGAGAGAAATTTGGAGGGTAAATATATTCAGACACTGCATGTATTTTTTTTTTTTCCTCCTCTGAGGGTCCACATTTGAGTGTGTGTTTTCTGCAGCAACAAAAATGCAGTAATACATGTGCAATGTTTCTGCCCTGGGAAGTCCATCAGAAACTCAATGCCCCCAAATTTGAATAGAAGCCAGTCATGGAGGTATTCCTTGCCAGCCACAATTATCACAACTTCAGACTCCAAAAAGTAAAATAAGTTTTTGGTGTTTGAGGAAGGCAAAACAAACTTACCAGTTTAAGGAAACTTCTGGCATTTGGGTTCACAGATTACAGCCAAAATATAGCCCTGTAAGTAAACTCTTCAAAAGATCAACCCTGCTATGTTAATTCCTATTTGCACTTTGTCTAATATGTCCTTACTTGAAAACTATTATCAGAATTTTTTCAGGTGGCAAGATAAGGCCAATCTGCAGTATTAACATTAGTCACATCTTCTAATGGCCCCGAGTTTCACCAGATAAAACAGATCCGATTAATGATATAAATCTTTATTAGGAACCAAGTGGCCTTCTCATGTTTCTATATTAACCTTTTCCCCTGTCCTAGAGCATTAATTTAGATACAGATAATATGCTAATAATTTATACAGACGTCAGCTTAGCATGCAAGGCACATGTCTATGGCAAATTGTAATATCTGTAACAATTCTGGTGAGTGAATTGATGTTGATTTGAATATTTTCAGAGCTAAGGCAATAGCATGGTCACTTAGCTAAAGCCAGGGAACACAAGCAAGAATCATAATTCCAGAAGACACACATGATACCTCCAGCACAGGTATCCTTTGTAAATACTTTTTTAAATTGATATGTAAAAATTTTAAATATTTTTGGAAAGCATGTGATATTTTGATACCTTTATACAATGTGCAATGTTCGAATCAGGGTAGTTGGGATATTTATCACCTCAAGTATTTATCTTTCTTTGTGTTGGGAGCATTAAAAATCTTCTAGCTGAGGCGGAGCAAGATGGCCGAATAGGAGCAGCTCCAGTCTCCAACTCCCAGCGCGAGCGACACAGAAGACCGGTGATTTCTGCATTTTCAACTGAGGTACTGGGTTCATCTCACTGGGGAGTGCCGGATGATCAGAGCTGGTCAGCTGCTGCAGCCCGACCAGCGAGAGCTGAAGCAGGGCGAGGCATTGCCTCACCTGGGAAGCGCAAGGGGGAAGGGAGTCCCTTTTCCTAGCCAGGGGAACTGAGACACACAACACCTGGAAAATCGGGTAACTCCCACCCCAATACTGCGCTTTAGGAAACAGGCACACCAGGAGATCATATCCCACACCTGGCCGGGAGGGTCCCACACCCACGGAGCCTCCCTCGTTGCTAGCGCAGCAGTCTGTGATCTACCGGCAAGGCAGCAGCGAGGCTGGGGGAGGGGCGCCCGCCATTGCTGAGGCTTAAGTAGGTAAACAAAGCTGCTGGGAAGCTCGAACTGGGTGGAGCTCACAGCAGCTCAAGGAAACCTGCCTGTCTCTGTAGACTCCACCTCTGGGGACAGGGCACAGTAAACTAAGACACACAGACACCTCTGCACAGACGCAAACGACTCTGTCTGACAGCTTTGAAGAGAGCAGTGGATCTCCCAACACGGAGGTTGAGATCTGAGAAGGGACAGACTCCCTGCTCAAGCGGGTCCCTGACCCCTGAGTAGCCTAACTGGGAGACATCCCCCACTAGGGGCAGTCTGACACCCCACACCTCACAGGGAGGAGTACACCCCTGAGAGGAAGCTTCCAAAGCAAGAATCAGACAGGTACACTCGCTGTTCAGAAATATTCTATCTTCTGCAGCCTCTGCTGCTGATACCCAGGCAAACAGGGTCTGGAGTGGACCTCAAGCAATCTCCAACAGACCTACAGCTGAGGGTCCTGACTGTTAGAAGGAAAACTATCAAACAGGAAGGACACCTACACCAAAACCCCATCAGTACATCACCATCATCAAAGACCAGAGGCAGATAAAACCACAAAGATGGGGAAAAAAGCAGGGCAGAAAAGCTGGAAATTCCAAAAATAAGAGCGCATCTCCCCCGGCAAAGGAGCGCAGCTCATCGCCAGCAACGGATCAAAGCTGGACGGAGAATGACTTTGATGAGATGAGAGAAGAAGGCTTCAGTCCATCAAATTTCTCAGAGCTAAAGGAGGAATTACGTACCCAGCGCAAAGAAACTAAAAATCTTGAAAAAAAAGTGGAAGAATTGATGGCTAGAGTAATTAATGCAGAGAAGGTCCTAAACGAAATGAAAGAGATGAAAACCATGACACGAGAAATACGTGACAAATGCACAAGCTTCAGTAACCGACTCGATCAACTGGAAGAAAGAGTATCAGCGATTGAGGATCAAATGAATGAAATGAAGCGAGAAGAGAAACCAAAAGAAAAAAGAAGAAAAAGAAATGAACAAAGCCTGCAAGAAGTATGGGATTATGTAAAAAGACCAAATCTACGTCTGATTGGGGTGCCTGAAAGTGAGGGGGAAAATGGAACCAAGTTGGAAAACACTCTTCAGGATATCATCCAGGAGAACTTCCCCAACCTAGTAGGGCAGGCCAACATTCAAATCCAGGAAATACAGAGAACGCCACAAAGATACTCCTCGAGAAGAGCAACTCCAAGACACATAATTGCCAGATTCACCAAAGTTGAAATGAAGGAAAAAATCTTAAGGGCAGCCAGAGAGAAAGGTCGGGTTACCCACAAAGGGAAGCCCATCAGACTAACAGCAGATCTCTCAGCAGAAACTCTCCAAGCCAGAAGAGAGTGGGGGCCAATATTCAACATTCTTAAAGAAAAGAATTTTAAACCCAGAATTTCATATCCAGCCAAACTAAGTTTCATAAGTGAAGGAGAAATAAAATCCTTTACAGATAAGCAAATGCTTAGAGATTTTGTCACCACTAGGCCTGCCTTACAAGAGATCCTGAAGGAAGCACTAAACATGGAAAGGAACAACCGGTACCAGCCATTGCAAAAACATGCCAAAATGTAAAGACCATTGAGGCTAGGAAGAAACTGCATCAACTAATGAGCAAAATAACCAGTTAATATCATAATGGCAGGATCAAGTTCACACATAACAATATTAACCTTAAATGTAAATGGACTAAATGCTCCAATTAAAAGACACAGACTGGCAAACTGGATAAAGAGTCAAGACCCATCAGTCTGCTGTATTCAGGAGACCCATCTCACACGCAGAGACATACATAGGCTCAAAATAAAGGGATGGAGGAAGATTTACCAAGCAAATGGAGAACAAAAAAAAGCAGGGGTTGCAATACTAGTCTCTGATAAAACAGACTTTAAACCATCAAAGATCAAAAGAGACAAAGAAGGCCATTACATAATGGTAAAGGGATCAATTCAACAGGAAGAGCTAACTATCCTAAATATATATGCACCCAATACAGGAGCACCCAGATTCATAAAGCAAGTCCTTAGAGACTTACAAAGAGACTTAGACTCCCATACAATAATAATGGGAGACTTCAACACTCCACTGTCAACATTAGACAGATCAACGAGACAGAAAGTTAACAAGGATATCCAGGAATTGAACTCATCTCTGCAGCAAGCAGACCTAATAGACATCTATAGAACTCTCCACCCCAAATCAACAGAATATACATTCTTCTCAGCACCACATCATACTTACTCCAAAATTGACCACGTAATTGGAAGTAAAGCACTCCTCAGCAAATGTACAAGAACAGAAATTATAACAAACTGTCTCTCAGACCACAGTGCAATCAAACTAGAACTCAGGACTAAGAAACTCACTCAAAACCGCTCAACTACATGGAAACTGAACAACCTGCTCCTGAATGACTACTGGGTACATAACGAAATGAAGGCAGAAATAAAGATGTTCTTTGAAACCAATGAGAACAAAGATACAACATACCAGAATCTCTGGGACACATTTAAAGCAGTGTGTAGAGGGAAATTTATAGCACTAAATGCCCACAAGAGAAAGCAGGAAAGATGTAAAATTGACACTTTAACATCGCAATTAAAAGAACTAGAGAAGCAAGAGCAAACACATTCGAAAGCTAGCAGAAGGCAAGAAATAACTAAGATCAGAGCAGAACTGAAGGAGATAGAGACACAAAAAACCCTCCAAAAAATCAATGAATCCAGGAGTTGGTTTTTTGAAAAGATCAACAAAATTGACAGACCACTAGCCAGACTAATAAAGAAGAAAAGAGAGAAGAATCAAATCGACGCAATTAAAAATGATAAAGGGGATATCACCACCGACCCCACAGAAATACAAACTACCATCAGAGAATACTATAAACACCTCTACGCAAATAAACTGGAAAATCTAGAAGAAATGGATAATTTCCTGGACTCTTACACTCTTCCAAGACTAAACCAGGAAGAAGTTGAATCCCTGAATAGACCAATAGCAGGCTCTGAAATTGAGGCAACAATTAATAGCCTACCAACCAAAAAAAGTCCAGGACCAGATGGATTCACAGCTGAATTCTACCAGAGGTACAAAGAGGAGTTGGTACCATTCCTTCTGAAACTATTCCAATCAATAGAAAAAGAGGGAATCCTCCCTAACTCATTTTATGAGGCCAACATCATCCTGATACCAAAGCCTGGCAGAGACACAACAAAAAAAGAGAATTTTAGACCAATATCCCTGATGAACATCGATGCAAAAATCCTCAATAAAATACTGGCAAACCGGATTCAGCAACACATCAAAAAGCTTATCCACCATGATCAAGTGGGCTTCATCCCTGGGATGCAAGGCTGGTTCAACATTCGCAAATCAATAAACATAATCCAGCATATAAACAGAACCAAAGACAAGAACCACATGATTATCTCAATTGATGCAGAAAAGGCTTTTGACAAAATTCAACAGCCCTTCATGCTAAAAACGCTCAATAAATTTGGTATTGATGGAACGTATCTCAAAATAATAAGAGCTATTTATGACAAACCCACAGCCAATATCATACTGAATGGGCAAAAACTGGAAAAATTCCCTTTGAAAACTGGCACAAGACAGGGATGCCCTCTCTCACCACTCCTATTCAACATAGTGTTGGAAGTTCTGGCTAGGGCAATCAGGCAAGAGAAAGAAATCAAGGGTATTCAGATAGGAAAAGAAGAAGTCAAATTGTCCCTGTTTGCAGATGACATGATTGTATATTTAGAAAACCCCATTGTCTCAGCCCAAAATCTCCTTAAGCTGATAAGCAACTTCAGCAAAGTCTCAGGATACAAAATTAATGTGCAAAAATCACAAGCATTCTTATACACCAGTAACAGACAAACAGAGAGCCAAATCAGGAATGAACTTCCATTCACAATTGCTTCAAAGAGAATAAAATACCTAGGAATCCAACTTACAAGGGATGTAAAGGACCTCTTCAAGGAGAACTACAAACCACTGCTCAGTGAAATCAAAGAGGACACAAACAAATGGAAGAACATACCATGCTCATGGATAGGAAGAATCAATATTGTGAAAATGGCCATACTGCCCAAGGTAATTTATAGATTCAATGCCATCCCCATCAAGCTACCAATGAGTTTCTTCACAGAATTGGAAAAAACTGCTTTAAAGTTCATATGGAACCAAAAAAGAGCCCGCATCTCCAAGACAATCCTAAGTCAAAAGAACAAAGCTGGAGGCATCACGCTACCTGACTTCAAACTATACTACAAGGCTACAGTAACCAAAACAGCATGGTATTGGTACCAAAACAGAGATATAGACCAATGGAACAGAACAGAGTCCTCAGAAATAATACCACACATCTACAGCCATTTGATCTTTGACAAACCTGAGAGAAACAAGAAATGGGGAAAGGATTCCCTATTTAATAAATGGTGCTGGGAAAATTGGCTAGCCATAAGTAGAAAGCTGAAACTGGATCCTTTCCTTACTCCTTATACGAAAATTAATTCAAGATGGATTAGAGACTTAAATGTTAGACCTAATACCATAAAAATCCTAGAGGAAAACCTAGGTAGTACCATTCAGGACATAGGCATGGGCAAAGATTTCATGTCTAAAACACCAAAAGCAACGGCAGCAAAAGCCAAAATTGACAAATGGGATCTCATTAAACTAAAGAGCTTCTGCACAGCAAAAGACACTACCATCAGAGTGAACAGGCAACCTACAGAATGGGAGAAAATTTTTGCAATCTACTCATCTGACAAAGGGCTAATATCCAGAACCTACAAAGAACTCAAACAAATTTACAAGAAAAAAACAAACAACCCCATCAAAAAGTGGGCAAAGGACATGAACAGACATTTCTCAAAAGGAGACATTCATACAGCCAACAGACACATGAAAAAATGCTCATCATCACTGGCCATCAGAGAAATGCAAATCAAAACCACAATGAGATACCATCTCACACCAGTTAGAATGGCAATCATTAAAAAGTCAGGAAACAACAGGTGCTGGAGAGGATGTGGAGAAATAGGAACACTTTTACACTGTTGGTGGGATTGTAAACTAGTTCAACCATTATGGAAAACAGTATGGCGATTCCTCAAGGATCTAGAACTAGATGTACCATATGACCCAGCCATCCCATTACTGGGTATATACCCAAAGGATTATAAATTATGCTGCTATAAAGACACATGCACACGTATGTTTATTGCAGCACTATTCACAATAGCAAAGACTTGGAATCAACCCAAATGTCCATCAGTGACAGATTGGATTAAGAAAATGTGGCACATATACACCATGGAATACTATGCAGCCATAAAAAAGGATGAGTTTGAGTCCTTTGTAGGGACTTGGATGCAGCTGGAATCCATCATTCTTAGCAAACTATCACAAGAAGAGAAAACCAAACACCGCATGTTCTCACTCATAGGTGGGAACTGAACAATGAGATCACTCGGACTCAGGAAGGGGAACATCACACACCGGGGCCTATCATGGGGAGGGGGAGGGGGGAGGGATTGCATTGGGAGTTATACCTGATGTAAATGACGAGTTGATGGGTGCAGCACAGCAACATGGCACAAGTATACATATGTAACAAACCTGCACGTTATGCACATGTACCCTACAACTTAAAGTATAATAATAATAAATAAAAAAAAAAAAAAAGATAAAAAAAAAAAAAAATCTTCTAGCTCTTTTGAAAACTACAATACCACCTTTTTTTATCCATTTGTCCATTGACTAATTCTTAGGTTACTTTCATATCTTGGCTATTGTGAATAATGCTGGAATAAACACGAAAGAGAAAATATGTCTGGAATATACTCATTTCCTTCTTTTGAATATATACCCAGCAGTAGGATTATTAGATAATTTATTATTAGATATGAAATTTAAAGTAGTTTTTTCTAATTCTGTGAAGAAAGTCAGTGGTAGCTTGATGGGGATAGCATTCAATCTGTAAATTACTTTGGGCAGTATGGCCATTTTCATGATATTGATTCTTCCTATCCATGATCATGAAATGTTTTTCCATTTGTTTGTGTCCTCTCATTTCCTTGAGCAGTGGTTTGTAGTTATCCTTGAAGAGGTCCTTTGCATCCCTTGTAAGTTGCATTCCTAGGTATTTTATTCTCTTTGTAGTAATTGTGAATGGGAGTTCACTCATGATTTGGCTCTCTGTCCATTATTGGTATATAGGAATGCTTGTGGTTTTTGCACATTGATTTTGTATCCTGAGACTTTGCCGAAGTTGCTTATCAGCTTAAGGAGATTAGGGGCTGAGACCATGGGGTTTTCTAAATATACAATCATGTCATCTGCAAACAGAGATAATTTAACTTCCTCTGTTCCTATTTGAATACGCTTTGTTTTTTTCTCTTGCCTGATTACCCTGGCCAGAACTTCCAATATATGTTGAATAGGAGTGGTGAGAGAGGGCATCCTTGTCTTGTGCCAGTTTTCTCTCAGCATTTGCTTGACTGTAAAGGATTCTATTTCTCCTTCACTTATGAAGCTTAATTTGGCTGAATATGAAATCCTGAGTTGAAAATTATTTAAGAATGTTGACTATTGTCCCCCACTCTCTTCTGGCTTGTAGGGTTTCTGCAGAGAGATCTACTGTTAGTCTGAAGGGCTTCCCTTTGTGGGTAAGGGAAGCTGCCCTTAACATTTTTTCTTCATTTCAACCTTGGTGAAGCTGATGATTATGTGTCTTTGGGCTGCTCTTTTCGAGGATTATCTTTATGGTATTCTCTGTATTTCCTGATTTGCATGTTGACCTGTCTTGCTAGGTTGGGGAAGTTCTCCTGGATAATATCATGAAGAGTGTTTTCCAACTTGGTTCCATTCTCCCCATCACTTTCAGGTACACCATTAAAATGTAGGTTTGGTCTTTTCACATAGCCCCATATTGCTTGGAGGCTTTGTTCATTCCTTTTCATTCCTTTTTTCTCTAATCTTGTCTTCATGCTTTATTTCATCAAGTTGATCTTCAATCTCTGATATCCTTTCTTCTGCTTGGTCGATTCAGCTAGTGATACTTGTGTATGCTTCACAAAGTTCTTGTGCTGTGTTTTTCAGCTCCATCAGGTCATTTATGTTCTTTTCTAAACTGGTTATTCTAGTTAGCAATTCCTGCAACCTTCTTTCAAGGTTCTTAGCTTCCTTGCATTGGACTAGAATATGTTCCTTTAGCTTCGAGGAGTTTGTAATTACTCAACTTCTGAAGCCTACTTCTGTCAATTTGTCAAACTTATTCTCCATCCAGCTTTGTTCCCTTGCTGGTGAAGAGTTATGATCCTTTGGAGGAGAAGAGGCATTCTAGTTTGTAGGATTTTCAGCCTTTTTGCGCTGGTTTTTCCTCATCTTCATGGATTTATCTACCTTTGGTCTTTGATGTTGGTGACCTTCAGATGGGGTTTTTGTGTGGACTTTTTTTTGTTGATGTTGATGGTATTCCTTTCCATTTGTTAGTTTTCCTCCTAACAGTCAGGCCTCTCTGCTGCAGGTCTGCTGCAGTTTGCTGGAGGTCCGCTCCAGACCCTGTTTTCCTGGGTATAACCAGCTGAGGCTGCAGAACAGCAAAGATTGCTGCCTGTTTCTTGCTCTAGAAGTTTCGTTCCAGAGGAGCACCCACCAGATGCCACCCAGAGCTCTCCTGTATGAGGTGTCTGTTTACCCCTGCTGGGAGGTGTCTCCCAGTTAGGAGGCACGGGGTCAGGGACCCACTTGAGGAGGCAGTCTATCCCTTAGCAGAGCTAACGTGCTGTGCTGGGAGATCCGCTGCTCTCTTCAGAGCCAGCAGGCAGGAAAGTTTAAATCTGCTCAAGCTGCGCCCACAGCCACCCTTTCCCCGAGGTGTTCTGTCCCAGGGAGATGGGAGTTTTATCTATAAGCCCCTGACTGGAGCTGCTGCCTTTCTTTCAATGATGCCCTGCCCAGAGAGGAGGAATCTAGAGAGGCAGTCTGGCTACAGCGGTTTTACTGAGTTGTGGTGGGCTCATCCCAGTTTGAACTTCCCAGAGACTTTGTTTACACTGTGAGGGGAAAACTACCTACTCAGGTCTCAGTAATGGCAAACACCCCTCCCCCCACCAAGCTCGAGCATGCCAGGTCAAATTCAGACTGCTGTGCTGGCAGTGAGAATTTCAAGCCCGTGGATCTTAGTTTGCTGGGCTCTGTTGGGGTGGGATCCACAGAGCTAGACTACTTGACTCCCTGGCTTCAGTCCCCTTTCTAGGGGATTGAACTATTCTGTCTCACTGGCATTCCAGGCACCACTGGGTTATGACAAAGAAAAAAAGAAAAACTCCTGCAGCTTGTTCATTGTCTACCCAAAAGGCCTCCCAGTTTTGTACTGGAAACCCAGGGCCCTGGTGGCATAGGCACCCGAGGGAATGTCCTGGTCTGCGGGTTGTGAAGACCGTGGGAAAACATAATGTCTAGGCCAAAGTGCCCTGTTTTTCATGGCACAGTCCCTCACAGCTTCCCTTGGCTAGGGGAAGGAGTTCCCCAACCCCTTGCACTTTCCAAGTGAGGCAATGCCCCACCCTGCTTTGGCTCACCCTCCGTGCGCTGCACCCACTGTCTACCCAGTCCCAATGAGATGAGCCAGGTACCTCAGTTGGAAATGCAGAAATCACATGCCTTCTGCATTGATCTCACTGAGAGCTGCAGACCGGAGCTATTCCTATTTGGCCATCTTCTGGCTTTACTCTTATACTTTACCTTCCCACTAACAGTGTATGAATGTTTCCCTATTTAGGCATCCTCATCAGCACTTGTTACATTTTTGTCTTTCTAATAATAACCATTTTAAATTAAGTTAGACAATATCTCATTGTGGTTTTTGATTTGCATTTCCTTGATGATTAGTGATGTAGAGCTTTTTAAAATATACCTGTTAGGTATTTGTGTGTCTTCTTCTGAGAAATGTCTATTTAGGCTTTTTGCACATTTTATGAATTGGATTATTTCTTTTACATTATTGAGTTGTGTGAGTTCTTTTTATATTCTATTTATTAATCCCTTGTGGAATAGATCGTTTATAAATATTTTCTTGCATTCTGAAGGTTTTGTCCTCACTTTGTTGAAAGCTTCCTTTACTTTGCAGAAACTTTTAAGCTTGATGCAATCTCATTTGTCTACTTCTGATTTTGGATTTTGTTGTCTGTTCTTGTAGGCCTCACCCAAAAACTTTTGCCCAGATCAATGTCCTGAAGTGTTTTCCTAAAATTTTTCTTAAGTAGTTTCTTAGTTTCAGGTGTTCCATTTAAGTTTTTGTTTGTTTGTTTGTTTGCTTGTTTAGAGATGGAGGCTTGCTCTGTGGCCCAGGCTGGAGTGCAGTGGCACGATCTTGGCTCACTGCAACCTCCCCCTCCTGAGTTCAA
Source organism: Macaca mulatta (assembly GCF_049350105.2). NCBI lineage: Eukaryota > Metazoa > Chordata > Mammalia > Primates > Cercopithecidae > Macaca > Macaca mulatta. Next base: position 95,087,848 of record NC_133426.1, on the reverse strand, counting down.
GCAGTTCTCCTGCCTCAGCCTCTCAAGTAGCTGGGACTACAGGTGCGGGCCACCATGCCTGGCTAAACATTTAAGTTGTTAATCCATTTTGACTTGATGTTTGTATATGGTAACAGATGAGAAATCCAGTTTTATTATTAAGTGTATGAATATCCAGTCTTCCCAGCACCATTTATTAAAGAGACTATCTTTTCCATGTTGCACAGTTTTGGCACCTCTATTGAAAATTAGAGAGTTGTAAAAGCATTGATCTGTATCTGTGTTACCTATTCTATTTACATCGTCTGATTCTATTCCATTGCTCATGCTTTTTCTTATGCTAGCACCATGCTGTTTCAGTTAATATAACTTTATTGTATAATTTGAAATTAGGTTGTGTGATTCCTCTAGCTTTTGTCTCCAACCGCTGTTGCTTTTTGGCCTCTGTGGTCGCATAAAAGTTCTACTATTTTTTTTTTATGTGAAGAAAGCCATTGGCATTTTCATATGAATTGTATTGATTTTCTTTTTTATTTCAAATTCATGGGTACAAGTTTGTTACATTGATATATTCTGCAATGCTGAGGTTTGATCTTCTCTTCAACCTGTCAAATAGTGAACATAGTAGCCAATAAGGAGTTTTTCAACCCTTGCTCCCCTCCCTGTCTCCCTGCTTTGAATTCCCCAGTGTCTATTGTTTTCATCTTTATGTCTGTGTGTACCCATTTTTTAGCTCCCACATCTAAGTAAGAACATGTGATATTTAATTTTCTATTTCTGTTTTAGTCCCCCTAAGATAATGGGCTCCAGCTGCATCTATGTTGCTGCAAAGAACATGCTTTCATCATTTTTTTTTTTTTGGCTGCATAGTATTCCATGGTGTACGTATACCACATTTTGTTAATTTGATTGAATGTTGATGGAACCTAGGTTGATTCCATGACTTTGTTATTGTGAACAGTGTTGCAATAAACATGAAAGTGCAGGTGTATTTTTGATAGATTATCTATTTTCTTGGCTCTAAACTTAGTGATGAGACTGCTGGGTGGAATTGTGGTTCTACTTTTTATTCACTGAGGAATCTCCAAACTGCTTGTCATGGGGCAGAACTAATTTACCTTCCCACAAATACTATTATTGAGAGGTGAAGCCAGCTGGGCTTCTGGGTCCCGCGGGGACTAGGAGAACTTTTCTGTGTAGCTAAAGGATTGTAAATACACCAATCAGCACTCTGTAAAAATGCACCAATCAGCACTCTGTGTCTAGCTAAAGGTTTGTAAACCACCAAACAGCACTCTGTAAAAACGCACCAATTAGTGCTCTGTGTCTAGCTAAAGGTTTGTAAACGCGCCCATCAGCACTCTGTAAAAACACACCAATCAGCACTCTGTAAAATGGACCAATCAGTGTTCTGTAAAATGAACCAATCAGTAGAATGTGGGTGGGGCCAAATAAGGGAATAAAGGCTGGCCACCTGAGCCAGCAGTGGCAACTTCCACCCTGTGGAAGCTTTGTTGTTTAGCTCTTCACAATAAATATTGGTGCTGCTCACTCTTTGGATCTACACTACCTTTATGAGCTGTAACACTCACTGCAAAGATCTGTGGCTTCACTCCTGAAGTCAAGGAGACCACAGACCCACCAGAAGGAAGACCTTCTGGACACATCTGAACATCTGAAGGACCAAACTCCAGACACACCATCTTTAAGAACTTAACACTCACCAGGAGGGTCTGCAACTTCATTCTTGAAGTCAGCGAGACCAAGAACCCACCGTAAGGATCCAATTCCAGACGCATTATATGTTCCCTGCACCCCTGACAATATCTATTATTTTTTGACTATTTAATAATAGTTATTCTGACTGGCATGAGTTGTTATCTCATTGTGAGTTTAATTTCCATTTCTTCAATTATTAGTGATGTTGAGCTTTTTTTTCAATATACTTATAAGCCACTAGTATGTCTTTTTTTGAGAAGCATCTTCTCATATCCTTTGCTCACTTTTTCATGGGGCTATCTGTTTTGTTTCTTGTTATGTTTAAGTTTCTTGTGAATTTAGGACATTAGTCCTTTGCTAAATGAATAGTTTGCAAATATTTTCTACCATTCTGTAGGCTATGTGTTGACAGTGTGGATAGTTTATTTTGCTATGTGGAAACTCTTTAGTTTAATTAGATACCGTTTGTCAATTTTTGCTTTCATAGCAAAATGTGGATCCCGTTTAATTTCCTGCATGAAGCTAGTCAATTTCCCAGTACCACTTATTGAATGAGGTCTCCTATCCCCCGTGTTTAGTTTTATCTTTTTTTTTTTTTTTTTTTTTTGAAGATCAGTTGGGTGTAGGTATGTGGCTTTGTTTCTGGGTTCTCTATTCTGTTCCATTGGTCTATATGTCCATTTTTGTAAGAGTGCCATGCTTGTTTTTTTGTTTTGTTTTGTTTTTGTTTTTGTTTTTGTTTCTCTGTAGCCTTGTGATATGATTTGGCTGTGTCCCCACAGAAATCTCATCTTGAATGGTAATTCCCATAATCCCCACATGGCCGTGTGTCATGGGAGGGACCTGGTGGGAGGTAATTGAATCATGGAGTAGTTACCTCCATGCTGTGCTCATGATAGTGAGTGAGTTCTCACAAGAGCTGATGGTTTTGTAAGTGGCTTTTCATCTTTTCTTGGCACTTCACCTTCCTGCTAGCATGTGAAGAAGGGCATATTTGCTTCCCTTTACTCCATAATGATAAGTTTTCTGAGGCCTCCCCAGCCCTGAGGAACTGTGAGTCAACTAAACCTCTTTTTTTAATAAACTAGCCAGTCTCAGGCAATTCTTTACAGCAGCATGAGAACAAACTCATCACGCTTTAATAAAGTTTGAAGTGAGATTACATGATGTGTCTTGCTTTATTCTTTTGTGTAAGATTGCTTTGGCTATTTAGGCTCTTTTTTGGTTTCATATAAATTATATAATTATTTTTTAATTCTGTAAACATTATGTTGGTAATTTGATAAGAATAGTGTTGAATTTGCATATGTCTTTGGATAGTATATGGATTTTGATTATATTGATTCTGTCAATTTATGAGCATGGAATTGTCTTCCTTCTGTTTGTGTCATCTGTAATTTCTTTCATCTTTCTTTTGTAGTTGTCTTTATAGAAATCTATCAACTACTGGCCGGGCAGGGTGGCTCATGCCTGTAATCCCAGCACTTTGGGAGGCTGAGGCAGATGGATCAACAAGTCAGGAAATCAAGATCATCCTGGCTAACACAGTGAAACCTTGCCTCTACTAAAAATACAAAAACAAAAAACAAAAAATGAGCTGGGTGTGGTGGCAGGCACCTGTAGTCCAAGCTACTTGGGAGGCCGAGGCAGGAGAATGGCATGAACCTGGGAGGTGGAGCTTGCAGTGAGCCAAGATTGCACCACTGCACCCTAACCTGGGAAACAGAGCGAGACTCCACCTCCAAAAAAAAAAAAAAAAAAAAAGAAAGAAAGAAAAAGAAATCTATCAACTACTTGGTTAGATATATTGGTAGGTATTTTTTGTAGTTTTTGTAAATGAAACTGCATTCCTGATGTGGTTCTCACCTTGAATGTTATTGGTGTATAGAAATGCTACTGACTTTTGTACATTGATTTTGTATCCTGAAACTTTACTAAATTCACCTATCTAATCTAGGAGTCTTTGGAGCAATATTCCGAATTTTCTAGGTAAAGAATCATAACCTCAGTGATCAAAGATAATTTACCTTTCTTTTTTCCTATTTAGATGCATTTTATTTCTTTATCTTGCCTTATTGTTCTGACTAGGACTTCCAGTACTATGTTGAATAGGAGTGGTGAGAGTGAATATCCTAGTGTTGTTCCAGTTTTCAGGGGCAATGCTTTCAACTTTTGCCTCCTCAGGGTGATGTTGACGTTGGATTTTCTCATAAATGGCTCTTAATATTTTGAGTTCTAGTATTTCAATGCATAGATTTTTTTTAGGGATTTTGTCATGAAGAGATACATGATTTTATCAAATGCTTTTTCTTCATCTATTTAGATTTTATACAGTTTTTTTTTTATTAATTCAGTTTATTTGGTAAATAATATTCATTGATTTGTGTATATTGAGTCATCTTTGTATTTTAGAAACAAAGCCCCGCATTTTTTATGAATTATCTTTTTGATCTGCTGCTGGATTCTGTTTGTCAATTTTTTTTTTTGGTGGGGGTGACTTTCATTTCTTTGTTCAGACAACAGCAAAGAAATAAAACCAGAAGCTTATTGTCTTTGGTTTTAATTCCTTTATTGTGTCATTGCCAGATTTTGTTATCAGGATGATACTGATTTCATTAATTAGTCAGGGAGAAATGCTTCCTGGTCAATCTTTTGGAATAATTTCTGTGTGATTGGTATCACCTCTTCTTTGTACATCTGGCAGAGATTGACTATGAATCCCTCTGGCCCAGGGTTTTTGTTGGTGGGTAGTTTTCTTATTACAAATTCAATTTCATAACTCATTATTGGTCTATTTAGTGTTTCAGTTTTTTTCTGGTTCTATATTGCAGGTTATGTGTCCCTAGGAATTTACCCATTTCATTTGGATTTTCTATTTTGTGCATATAGAAGTGTTCATGGAAGTGTCTGAAAATCTGTTCTGTTTCTGTAAGAAGATTTATAATGCCATCTTTGTCATTTCTCATTTTACTTATCTGGATTCTCTTTTATTTCTTTTACAATCTACCTGGTGGTCTATCAATGTGGTTTATTCTTTCAAAAAACTAACTTTTAGTTTTATTTATAATTTCTATGGCTTCTTTGGTCTGAATTTCATGTAGTTCTCCTCTGATTTTAACTATTTCTTTTTTATGATAGTTTTGAGTTTAGTTCATCTTTGATTTTCTAGTTCCTTTATGTGTGACATTAGTTTGTTAATTTGAGAGTTTTCTAACTTCTTCATGTAGGCATTTAGCACTATAAATGTTCCTTTTAACATTGCTTTGGCCATATCTCAGAGATTTTTGTTTATTGTGTGTCTATTTTTATTTGTTTCAAATAATTTTTTGATCTATGAATTAATTTCATTCTTTACCAGGAAACAATTAAGAGGCAAGTTATTTAGTTTTCATGTATCTAAATATGCAGGTACTGGAATGTCAAAGGTCACCATTCATATTCAACTCAAATAACAATATCCCAATATATATTATAATAAACTCTCACAGGTCAAAGACAAAGAGAATCCTGCAAGAAGTGAGAAAAAATGAAAAAAAGAAAAAACACATAAGGGAGATTCAATACTCCCAGAAGAGGACTTCTTAGCAGAAAACTTACAGGCCAGGAGGGAGAGGGGCAATATATTCATAGTACTGAAGAAAAAATATTGTAATAAAAAAATGCTGAATCCAGACAAGCTGTCCTTTAGAAATGAAGTAGACAGGACAACTTCCCCAGACAAACAAAAGCTGAGGGAATTTATTAATACCAGACATGTCTCATAAGAAATGCTAAAGAAAGTTCTTCAAACTTAGAAGTATGTTAAAGTGATTGCTACACAAATATTGTCATCATCGTGTGTAACCCATTTATATCTTCAATAAGAAAATTAAAGAAAAAAACTATTAAAATGATAACTACAACAATTTGTTTAGTGATAGACAATATAAAAATGTAAATTTTGACATCAAAAATTCAAAATGTGGGGGGCAAAGGAAGTTAATGTTTACAGGGTTTTTTGTTGGTTCATTTGTTGTAATAAAAGTTAAGTTGCTATTAAGTTATAAATAACTTTTTATAGCTCTAGGATTTTTATAAGCTTCATGTAACCACAAGGGGAAAGCCTGTAGTAGACACACTACAAATAAAAAATAAACAGTGAATCAAAACATTAGAATGTTTTTCTCTGGTAGACTAGAGAAAATCACATAACCTCAAAGAAAGTTAGTAGAAAAGGAGTAATAAAAGAGAGGAGTCACAAAACAACTAAAAAACAAGTAACAAAATGACAGTAGTAAGTTGTTAATATTTAATAATAATATTGAATGTAAATGGAATAAATTATTCAATTAAAGACATAATGGGGCTGATTTTGATTATAAAACAAGACTCAAGATGCTTTCTACAAGAAAATCACTTCACCTGTAAAGACACATATAAAATAAAAGTTAAGGGATGGAAAAAGATATGCCATCCAAATAGAAACCATTTAGGAGCAGGAGTAGCTATACTTATGTAACATAAAATGGACTTGGTCTAAAACTGTAATAAGAGACAAAAGAGTCATTATATAACGATAAAGGTGTCAATTCAGAAAGAGAACATAACAATAGTAAATATATATGTACTTAACACTGGAGCACTAGAATATATAAAGCAAATATTGTTAGATCTAAATGGAGAGTGATACTGCAGCACAATAATAACAGAATACTTCAACACCTTACTTTTAGCAATGGACAGATCATTTAGGCAGAAAATCAACAAAGAAACATCACAGTTAAACTACTCTATACCCTAGAACAAGTTGACCTAACAGAACACTTTATTCAACAGCTATAGCATACACATGTTTTTCTCATCAACACATGGACTATTTCCCAGGATAGACCTTATGTTCGGCCACAAAAAATGTCTCAAAAATTCAAAAAATCAAAATCATATCAAGTATGTTTTCTAACCACAGCAGAATAAAACTATGAAATCTATAGTAAGCAGAGCTCCGGAAACTGTGCAAATACATGGAACTTAATGTGCTCCTGAATGACCAATGGGACAATGAAGAAATTAAAAATAAAAATGTAAAAGTTTTTTAAACAAGTAAGATAGAAGCTCAACATAGCAAAAGTTATGTGCTAAAAGCAGCACTAAGGGTAAAGTTTATAGCAAATCAAAACAAACAAACAACAACAACAAAAAATCAAAACAATGGAAAGATGTCAAATAAATAACTTGATTATGTACTTCAAGGAAATAGAAAGGCAAAAACAAACCAAACCCAACATTAGTGTAAACAAGTTCGTACAAAATTTTTGTATACCTTGTAACAAATATTTTTTGTATCTAGAGCATTGATTCATTTATATTTATTATTAAGATTATATATTATGACTTATTTTTGTCTTTTCTGTTTGTGCTGTTTTTCTAATTTATTTATCTTTCTTAAATGTTTCTGGATCTATAGTTTTTCTATGCCTTACTACACATTTGGTTTTGGTAGTGTTCTTTTAGTGACTATTTGTATTATTTTAAAATGCATACTTACTATAGCAACATGAAAAATTAATGTACATCTTCAACTTTTTCCAGTTCATATATGAAACCACTTCTTGAGTTTCAATCACTTATTTTAGGATGTATTGATAACCTTGTCATCTGCCCTGTGCAATGCTGCCTCAACTACCATGGGGTTCCTTAGCCATTGGGTTTATAACCTGTAAATCTGTTTCAGATGTGCCTTTGATTAGTCAACAAGTAATTGATTATGTACAGGAAATATCATTGTAAAGAAAAAGTAATACATCAGTTATCATCTTTGATTAAGTCTTTTTTGTTTTATTTTTATTCTCAGCATCCTAGTCCTTAATATCCTCTGATAACAGTATGAAAGAAGTATGAAATAATAATTGCAAATGCACCAATTACTTCCAAACCAGCATGAAAGTTGTTCAAAAGAACTTATTTTTAGATACATTTCTTCTGGGAAAAAAATGTATTCTGCAATTAGCATTTCTAAATGTATCTTTATATCATGCCATGGTTACTAAAACATTTTACATAAAACATAATTTGAAGAAATAAAGAATGCCTTTTAAGATGGGAGGCTGAGAAAGAAGAATCACTTAAACCTGGGAGGCAGAGGTTGCAGTGAGCCAAGATCTTGCCACTGCACTCCAGCCTAGGTGACAGAGTAAGACTCTGTCTCAAAAAAAAAAAAAAAAAAAAAAAAAAAAGATATAGATTATTAAGTGAAGTCTTCTCATTGTACAATAGATCTCTTGAATTTATTCCTCCTATATGAGGACATTTTGTGACATTTTGTATTCTTTGACCAATATTTTTCCACCTCATTCCCCTGGCCCCAGTTAACTACCATCCTACTCTCTACTTCTAGGAGTTTATCTATTTAAAATGCATATGTAAGTGAGGTCCTGTAGTATTAGTATTTCTTTTCCTGGCTTATTTGACTTAATAAAATGTCCTCTAGCTTCATTCATGTTCTCATAAATGGCAGAATTGAATTCTTTTTAAAGGCTAAAATTCCATTGTGTATATATGCCCCATCTTCTGTAGTCATCTGTTGATGGACACTTAGGTTAGTTCTATATCCTTGAAATTGTGAACAATGATGCAATAACCATAGGCCTGCAGATATTTTTTTAACATACTTATTTATGTGTTTTTGGAAAATCACTAAAAGAGTGATTTTAAGTGTTCTCACCACAAAAAAAGTGATAAACATGTGAAGTAATGCATAGGTTAATTAGCTTGATTTAGCCATTCCACAATATTTCAAGCCACCTTATTGCACATGACAAATGTATACAAGTTTTGTCAACAAAAAAATTTTTTAAAAGAAAATAAAACATAAAATAGTCAAACATATAGCAAAATTTGAGACATAAATCTAATCATATCAATAACGGCAACAAATTCTAATGGACTATATCCTCCAGTCAAAAAGGAGAGATGTTCCAACCAGATAAATAAATCAATGTAAAATACTATGTTTTATATGATTCTATTAAAATTAAATATCCAGGAAAGACATCTTTATAGAGACATAATGCAGATTGTTTGTGGGTGGCTGGAAGGATTAGTGACAGTAGACTGCAAATGAGTACAGGGCGACTTTTTGAAGTGATGGGAATGTTCTAAAAGTGATTTATAGTCATGGCAGCATAACTCATTTATTTACTAAAAAAATCATTGAACTGTACAACCATAATTCTGTGGCATGTAAATTGTAATGAATAAAGCTATTAGAATATAATTCATTAAAGCATTCCATGCAGTAATCAAAAAACATCACTGAAAATCAAGAGGGCAATTTTCAAATGGTCTCCCAGTCTGCCTTCTTCCTATTGGCAGGATTAACATTTAGGCCACAGATTACACATGAAATTCTTTGTATTATCAATTACTTCATTATTTTTAATTGAAAACTCATTCGAGGTACACATTTAACTTGCTAATTATATTGCCAGTAAAACTGATGATATACAAATGTGCTATAGTGGATCTAGTTCTGTAGTTGATAAGAGCACACAGCCTTTTGACTAATAGATAAATCTGCTCACTTACATATAAAATATAGTACTGTGGGATAAATGTGTCTTTCAAAATTCATATGTTGAAACTTAACCACCAATGTGATAAGTTTAAGGTGGAGCCTTTAGGATGTAATTAAGTCATGAGGGCAGATCTTTATGAAATGACATGAGGGAGTGGATTGATCCTTTTTGTTCCTTCTTCCATGTGAGATTGCAGTGTTTTTCCCTTCTGGAAGATACAACAAAATGATGCCATCTTTGAAGTGGAGACTCAACTGGAAACTCAGCATACCAAAAACTATGGACTAAGCAAAAGCAGTATTAGGATTGCTGTTTTTGGCAGATACTCAATCTGCCAGCACGTTGACCTTGGATTTCCAGACCTGTGAGAAATACATTTCCATTCTTTATAAATTACCCAGCCCTGGGTACTTTGCTACAGCAATACAAACAGACTAAGATGGAAAATTTTCTACATATAAACTCTAGTAAAAACATCACTTGGATATAAATATATTAAAACATTTTTGCAAAAAGACTATAAAACTATTTCCCCCACATGTAGAAGAAAATGTGCCAGAAGGTCGTGTTGAAAATTATATTCTTAATGGAAATTAATTACCCAGACACAGTAGCCTTGTTACCAACAATTCTAGTAGATAATCTGTTCATTAACTTGTAAAAGTTTTATGACTCATAAAACCTTCATAAATAGTCCATTCATATCTAATATAAGCCTTAATTTTACAAACAATCATATAACTTTTGCAAGGCACCTTCAAATCCATATTTATGTAACCCACTTTGAATTATAATTTTGTAATGCTGAACTGTCCATATATTTTAATAATCAGTTTATACCTAGCAAGATACTAGATACTCTGCAAAAGTTTGCTACTGCTGCTACTACTATTATTACTGCTACTACTATTATTACTGCTACTACTGTTATACTACCACTATTAATACTAATGGCTAGTATTTGTTTTGCTCTTATTATATTCCAGACATTGTGCTAAATAGCATATTTTAAAATTTAATTCCTATTGTGACTCATCTATGTAAGTGCAAAGTTACAAATACTATTTTATCCATATTGTGACTCATCTATATAAGTAATCTTATTTCACCATTTTATAAATAACAAACCTGGGGTTTAGAGTAAATAAAGTGGATAAATAAAGTATGCTACCCCCAGATAATGGACCATTATTTAGAGCTAAAAGTAAATGAGGTATTAAGCCATGAAGGACATGGAAGGAACTTAACATGCCCACTTATCACTGAGTAAAATAAGCCAATTTGAAAAGGTTACATACTATATGATTCTAGCTAGATTACATTCTAGAAAAGGCACAACAGTGTGGGAATATTGGAACCAATTAAAAATTCAGTTTGCCAAAGATTATGGAAAAGGAAAAGCTGAGTAGGTGGAAGACGAAGGATTTCCAGAGTGGTCAAACTACTCTGTATTATACTATAATGGTGGACATATGTCATTATACATTTGTCCCAAACTGATAGAATGTACACAAAAAGTGAATCCTAATGTAAACTATGGACTCTGAGTAATAATGATGTGTCAATTGAGGTTCATCAGTTATAACAAATGTATCAGTCTGATGGGGGATTTTGAGAATGGGGGAGGTTATGCATGTATGGGAGTAGCAGGTATATGGAAAATCTCAATACCTTCAGCTCAATTTTGGTGTGATCCTAAAATTGCTCTAAATGTTAAAGTCTATTAAAAATATCTGAAGAGAGCTAGAAAAAAAATGAAATTAATGATCAATGAAAGAAGACTAACTCTAACTGATTATGAACAAATTTTGATTATTTTTATCACACATCACATTCAACATATCAGGAATTCTATCAACTCTACATCCACCGTATAGTTAGAATCAGCTCTCTCTTTAGCTTTTCCATCTCTATCTTTCAATATAAGTTATTATATTATCTTAAGTGGAATACTGTAAAAACATTTTAGGTAGATTTCTTGATTCTGCTTTCACCCTCTGAAAATTAGTTCTGCAATCATTAGCCACAGGAATTTTCCTGAAATAAACACGTCTTGTGATTTCTCATTTTCCAAACCCCGATGTCTTCCCATTGTGCTCAGAAAAAAATACAGTTTCTTATTATTTTATCAGGTTCTATTCACCGCCAGCCTCTAAGACCTCACTTGTATTCACTCACCCTCATATGCATTATATTTTATTTACAACAGTCTTTTATTTTTCTTTCTTTTTCTTATTTATCAAACATACCAATATAACTCATGCCTTACCTTTATTCTTTCTGCCTGGAATTCTCTGTCCCCATATCTTCAACAGGCTGGTCATTTCTTGTTATTCAAGTCTCAGCACAAATGTCACCTAATCTAACTTCCCCTGCCCCCTTATCATTCTCTATCAGCTCACCCTATCTTATTGGCTTAACTACCTGAAATCTTTTGATTTATTGGATAATTTGTCGGCTTGTGCACCTTATTATAACAAATGCACTCTAAGAGCAGGCAGTCACCTTCCTTGTATGTCCACTGCTGTATTCTTAGGTCATTTTATGACTCTGCTACCTAAAACATTTTAAACATACACAAAGATAATTAACCACACAATTTAGTTGTAAACTAGTTCAATTATTTCAAGGAACATTTTATACTATATATGAAAACTTAAAATGAGTTCATATTTTAACCAAGAAATCTGAGTGCTACATTTTTTTAGATATACTCTTTTATATATGTATAAACAAATGTATAGAATGATGTTAATCACAGCAACGTCTGTAATAGTAAAAACAAGACTAGAAACTACGTAAATGTACATTAGTACTAACAAAATAATATCATTTTTACACAAGGGGACATGATGCAGCTGTTTAAAAACACATGTCGCCATTCCATGGTATTGTATAGTTTCATATGATTCATCCATGTTGTTGTATGTATCAACACTTCATTCCCTTTTTATTACTGAATTATATTTTATTGCATGGCTAAATCACCTCTTTATAAACATTTCAGTTTGTTCTACTTTTCAGCTATCATAAATAACAATGCATACCACTCTGCATGGATGCTTGCATAAATTTTGGACACATACATATATCCTGGAAAAATCACCAAGAAAATGTTGAAAACATTTACCTCTTTTGCACAAGGCTAGAAACTATAGTTGGAAAGAGAAATGCACACACATTTCATTGTTTATATACATCTATGTTTTAAAACATACATGTGTTTAATATTCATAACCATTAAAATAACAAATCTGTTACCTTGGGATATAAGCACTCAACTTTCAAAACTGAATGGATTGCCGATCATTTGATTTTTGTTAGCTTTGGCTTGTTTTTAATAACTTCTCTACTTTTCTTACAACACTTGAGGTTGTAAACAGGGCAGATGCTCTGAAATTAAACTATGAGCAAGCTTTATCTTGATTTATAAGATTTATATTCTTTTGAATATGATCTCTTACCTGGTATAAATGAAAGTTGTTTCACTTTTTAAAATTATAAATGAAAGTCAATGTAATCTACATATATGGTAATTAAAAAGCAAACATTTCCTCTGTATATTGTGTAAAGACAAATATGCATCTATGGTTACTGGTTAATTACTAATAAAATTGTGAGATATGAATTTATTCAATTAAGACTATGTTATTAGCATTATTAATAGTTTTTATTAATAATAGTCTGTATATCATAAATTATATTAAAACATTAGTCAAGTACTCAATCTTTGTAATCTTTTTCATTTATTTATCTCATATTATTTGAACCAAGGATAGATGAAGAAAATATTTCAGAACAATCTTGTATGTGCTTCAGTAGTTATAAGAGATGATGAATGAGATTCCAAAATGTGATTTTAATTGGTTCAGGGTCGTTCTCATTTACAAAATTTAAAAGCATAAAGACATATTTTTTTCTTTACAAGTTAGAATCACACCATTACAAATAATATAGAAATCTAATTGGCATTTTTGTTACAATACTTGAAGTTGAGTATTTGCTACGTATGCATATTTATGTGATAAAAAAATTATCTAATGTTCATTATACTATATAAATGTGTGACAGTAGGAGAAAAGCATAATAATGATTTTTTATTTTGTACAGTAGTGAAGATGCAATAAATTTAAATTTACATGAAAATAAAAACTAAAGAGAGAAGCTATGCTAAGCTACAAAAAAAAAGTTTTGGCATCTTTCATTGCTTATTTTAAAGTAGTTGTGCTAATTGCTCTAAAGACAGTCTTCCTCATGTTTTTGAATTATGGAAGTCACATTACCGAATCACTTTTCTTTACACCCATTGAAAGAGGACTTGGGTTAGATGAGTAGTGCATAATGTAATGTGACATTTGAATATTGATTAGACTTTTATAGACTTTCTCCTTTCTATGGAAGAAGATGTGTATGGGGTAAATGTCAACACTATTTTATCCACACTAAAGTTCTTAGTCCTAATATATTCTAAGTTATACCTAAGGACTTATATTTTGGGAGAGCTATACTTAGTTGACAAAATAATTACAATTAAATGCTTTGTTAACTGAGCTTTAAGTTGATTTGCTTGATCAAATTTAATTATTATTTGACCTAATTAAGACACTTTAAACTCTTAATTAGAATGTTTATCAACATTATGATATTCTCTTTCTCAACCCTTGAATAACCCCAATGCTTTCTACATAAAAATCTTAGGATGTCATATTTCTAAATAAATTTCATCGTTGACCTCAATAGAAATATAACTGAAACATTATTTAATCACATTGATATATAAAGCAAGAGCCTAGAAGTATGGCCTTACTAGGCTTTCTGATCACACTTTGCTCATCTGCAAATTGGAATGCAAAGTAAAAATTGAATGACCAGTCAAGGGACTTGGATTTGTTTTCCATTGCTTTTGTGGTAAATTACCATGCAGTTAGTGGTTTACAACAACATGACTGCTTCCATGGATCAAGAATCCATCCATGCTTCATATGGCTAGGTCCTTTTACTCAGGTTTCACCAGGCTGAAAACAAGGTATTGGCTAGGGCTGTGTTCTTACCTGAAGCTTAGGTTCTCTCCCAGTGGTTGTTGGCTCACATTAGTTGATTGTGGCTATTTTTTGGTAACTATTGTTCTTTTAGCTCTTAGAGGTCACTGCATTTTCTTATCACATAATCCCTATAAGCCATGCTATTTACAACAATGCTGTTTACTTTCTTACTGGCTAGCAGAACAACATCCCTCTAACATATTCTCCTCTCTGATCTGCCAGAAAAGAGCCTCATATAATTGTAACCTACTTACAGGAGTGATCTTCAACCACCATTGACCACATAACGTAATCTAATCAAAAGACAGACTATCCTATCATAGTCACAGGTTTCGCCCACATGAAAGTATAGGGCATTATACCTGGTGTATACACCAGTAAGTGGGAATCTTGAGAGCAGTCTTAGAATTCTGCCTACCATAGGTTCAAATCAGTTTAGTTTCAGTTTAACTGAATTTTGATTCTCTCCCTACTATGTGAATACATTAACATGATATAATTACTTCTGTCATACTTCTAAATTTGCTAGTACATCTCATTTTAAGTAGGATTACCCCTAGATACACTTGTGAAGAATAAATTGTTTTAAATATCTATTCTTCCAAACTTTTATAGGAAGTTCAACAACCAAAACTTACAATTTTAATGGTTTTTATTTTTAATTGACAAAATTTACATTGGTCATGTATTAAGTTTGCATTTAAAGATGTAGTAGAATGATCATGGGCTGTGGAGTCACATATACCCCAAGTACAGTTCTGCCTTTATCATTTAGCAAATTACCTTCTCCACAAGCTTCATTCATTTCCTCTGAGACTCAGTTTCCTTACCAAAAACATGAAGAAATAATACTTTGCTCTCAGATTTATTGTGAGAATAAAATGTCAATGAGTGTGAATGTGTTTGGTAAACCCTTGTGCTTATCATAATATATGTACTCAATATATACACTCGGCAAGCCAGTATTTAATATCTTACTACTACTCTCAACTACCTAGAGGTTGGATTGTTGATTGTTACTTATGGAGGTTGCCTTTAAGCAATTATTTCCCATTTGCTCAATTTATATGACGGCTGTACAGAGTAGATTTTTCCAGGAAGCTTCATCTGCCAACATGAAACCAAATTTCTATTAGTTTAGATTCGACTCTTATCATCATTGCAATTTTAAAGTTTCAATTCAATGGTTTAACATAAAGTAAATGGTGTGCATATATATTTATGCATCAGAAAACCATTACGCGAATTCATAAGATTTACAAAAATAATTAATTTGCTCTTCTGAAGAGAAAGGTTATATTACATATCAGAGTGAAATAACTGTAATTTTTCTATTTCTTTCCATTATTATCCAAATCATAGAACAAAGTAAAAGCCATTTTACAATAGGTCCCCAAGTAAAAGTAAACACACCTATAAAATTTATGATGCTTTCTCTTAAAGGTGCTTTGTTCTGAATTATGAAATACTATTAATAGTTTAAAAGAATAGAGATATTATCACTTTAACTTTTAATTATCTAAAAAATAAAAATCTCATTCTATTTTGCGCTGTGTGCCATTGAGTATTGTAATAATTCGGTAGGTCAAATTATTATCACTTATTAAATGTAATTTTAATTTGGTTTCTTTTGTACTACAAATCTTTGTGAGATTTGGTTTCATTATTTTTATAATCTAATATTGGCATGTTCTGACAGAAAAAAAAAAAACAAAACACCTAAATAAAGTGTATTTTAAAAGTCAGATGATGCCTTAGGTCCACTGTTAGTGGTTTCTCCAGTGATCAGAGAAATGTTAACAATTTTACTTTGCTATTCTGTCCTTGAATAAACAACGGAAATTCTACATATATCTATGTTTGCGTTAAAATATCTCATGTGATTTTCAATTCTATGTAACTTTTGTGGAGTACAATAGGGTGTTTCTAGCTCACTGCAGCCTCCAACTCCTGGGATCAAGTGATTGTCCTACCTCAGCCTCTAGAGTAGCTAGGACTACAGGCACACATCACCAAACCCAGCATTAATTTTTTTTTTTTTTTAAGAGATGGGGTCTTGCTACATTGTCCAAGATGGTCTTGACTGCTGGATCCAAGAAGTCCTCCGGCTTCAGCATCCCAAAGCACTGAGATTTACAGGCACAAGCCACTGTGCCCAGCAATTTTCTGTAACATTCGATATGTATATCTTACCCATCTTTTTCATCTATTTCTTTAGAAATTTTTTGTGGCTTCTGTTCTCTCTCCACTGAATATGTCAATTCCACATTTGACATTGTAAATATATAGGAGAAATATTGCAATAAAGCACATGTGAAAAATTAACTTTCAGGATCTTTTCTCCGCGCTGGCAAAAATGATTATGGAATTATGCTGCAGAAAATTTCAGTCCTTTGTCAGCTGATTGCAATATAGTCTGTTTTAAAATTTTGCTTGCTTTTCTTAATACAAATGATGATCACAGTACCTGTTTTATTTTCCAACTTTTTAAGTTATTTTAATAGGATATTGTGAGTATTCTTCTGGGTTAGTAGATCCGATTTTTAATCATAATGATTCATAGCTGCTTTTTGTCCTATAGTTTGACTTTACCATAGTTTATTCTATTATAAATTCTTAGTGGTAGCTGTTTCAATCACTATAAGCAATATTGTGATGAACATTTTAGTACATGTAACCTCAACTACTTTTTTGTTTTGTTTTGTTTTTCAAATTTCGTTTTGTTTTAAGCTGAACTACAATGAAACTGCTTGGTCAAATGTATATGTAGTTTTAATTTTACTAGATGTTTCCAAATTGCTTTCTTGAGTGGGTCTAAAGATGTATATTCCAAGCGGTACTCCATGAAAAACATGTTCCCTTGGTATTCATTATTATGAATCTCATTTCTTAAATGTTTTACAATCTTTTTAGTGAAAAAGCATGGTATATTAATGTTTAAAATTACTTTTTTATACCATGATAACAGTACTTCTTGTTGTAAGAGATATATATCTAATTTAAATATCCTGAAGAAAGAAATAAGAATCAACTGAATCATATTATTGAAAAGTCCAGGAACAGATACTAAAGCAAGACAGGATGAAATAATATGACAAGAACCTGGCTTCTTTTTTGCTCTTGGTTATATAGTTTTATGAGTTGATTTCAGTGTTATGCAGTTTTTAAAATTATGCTTTACTGGTGCATTAACTTTCAAGAATAATGATTTCTATTTAAACATGTTTTATATCTACATTTTCAACAGTTATTTAGACCATTCTATATTTAACTGGTCTTAGTTCCCAGTGCCTGTTCCATTATGTCATGAGTGTGTCACTGTTTAAATTTTCAACTTTTATTTTAGATATAAGTGGTACATGTGCAGGTTTGTTACAGGGGTATATTGCATGATGCTGAGGTTTGGGGAACAGACTCCATCACCTAGAAGTGAGCATAATACCCAACAGGTAGTTTTTCAACTCAAGCCTTTCTACCTAACTCCCCCTTCTAGTTGTCCACAGTGTCTATTTTCCCCACATTTATATCCATGTGTGCCCAAAATTTAGCCTTCAGTTATAAATGAGAAGATGCGGTATTTTGTTTTCTGTTCCTGAATTGATTTATTTAGGATTATGGCCTGCAGATACATCTGGATGGCTTTAAAGGAAATGATTTTATTCTTTGTATAGTTACATAGTATTCCATGGTGTGTATGTGTCACATTTTCTTTATCCTATTCACACTTGATGGAGACCCAGATTGATTTCATGTCTTTGCTATTGTGATTAGCATGGCAATGAACATGCGAGTGCATGTGTCTTTTTGATAGAATGCTTTATTTTCCTATCGGTATATACCCAGTAATAGGGTTGTTGGGTCAAATGGTAGCTCTATTTTTTTTTTGTATTAAAAGTGATAAATTTATTATTTTTAGCCAATAGAGAATATACAGACAATCCCCACTTAGTACTTACAACAGTTTGATTTACAATTTTCAACTTTCTGATGGTGCAAGAGTGATACACATTCAGTAGAAACCATACTTTTTTGAATCTTTTTCATCTTTTTCTGAGCCAGCAATATGTGGTAGGACACTGTTTTGCAATGCTGGGTAGCAAGCCAAGTTGCATGTCCCAGTTAGCCAGTGATTGATCATGAGGGCAAACAAATTATACTCTGTGGTGTACTGTGTTGCCAGATGATTTTGCCCAACTGCAGGCTAATGTACGTGTTTTAAGCACATTTAAGGTAGGCTAAGGTAAACTCTGATGTTTGACAGGTTAGTGTATGGATTGGTAAGGTGGATAAAAAAGGAGATGGAATGACAGAGCATTTGCATTTCACAACAAGATTCTGATCAATATTCACCAAAAAAAATGACATTAGAAGGAAGGTATGTCCTATGTTCACCTCTAGTCTTTACTACTGTTCATAATGGTATACCTCAAAAATCACCAAATAAACATGTACAGACGCTCTTTGACTTACAATGGGGTTATGTGCCAATAAATCCATTGTAAATTGAAATTATAGTAAATGGTAGCTCTATTTTAAAGTTATTTGAGATCTCCAAACTGCTTTCCACAATGGCTGAACTAATTTACATTCCCATCAATAGTGCATAAACATTCCCTTTTCTCTGCAGTCTCACCAGCATCTGTTATTTTTTGACTTTTTAATAATAGTCATTCAGACTGATGTGAGGTGGTATTGTATATTTGATTAGCATTTCTCTGACGATTAGTGATGTTAAGCATTTTTTCATATGTTTGTTGGCCACTTTTATGTCTTCTTTTGAGAAGTGTCTGTTCCTTTCTCTTGCCCATTTTTTACTGGGTTTGGTTTTTTGTTGCTTCTCAATTTATTTAAATTCCTTATAGATTCTGGACGTTAGACCTTTGTTGGATGCATAGTTTACAAAAGTTTTCTCCCATTCTGTGGGTTGTTTGTTTACTCTGTTGATAATTTATTTTGTTGTACAGAAGCTCTTTAATTTAATTAGGTTGCACTTGTTAATACTTGGTTTTGTTGCAATTGCTTTTGGGGATTTAGTAAAAGAATCTTTGCCAAGGCTGATTTTGAAAAGGATATTGCCTAGATTTTCTTCTAGGACTTTTATATTCCTAGATATTATATTTAAATATTTAATCCATCTCAAGTTAATTTTTATATATAGTGAAAGGTAGGCATCCAGTTTCATTCATCTGCGTATGGCTAACTAGTTATCCCAACATCATTTATTGAATAGGAAGTGCTTTCCTCATTGCTTTGTTTTGTATGCCTTGTCCAAGATCAGATGGTTATAGGAGTGTGCCTTTATGTTTGAGTTTTCTATTCTTTTCCATTGGTCAATGTGTTTGTTTTTGTACCAGTACCATGCTGTTTTGGTTACTATAGTTTTACAGTATATTAATAGTTTGGAGTCAGGTAGTCTGATGCTTTTGGATTTATTCTTGTTGTTTCAGATTGCTTTGGGTATTTAGGTTTTTCTTTAGTTCTATATGAATTTTAGAATAATTTTTTATTTAATTTTGTGAAAAATGTCTTTGGTAGTTTTATAGGAATAGCGTAGAACCTGTAAAGTGCTTTGGACAGTATAGCCATCTCAATGATATTGATTCATTCAATCCATGAGCATGGCATGTTTTGTTGCCATTGTTGATTTCTTAATTTTTCTTCATTACTTTCTCAATTTCAATATATTTTCAAGTAACACTTTTATTCAGAATGCTGCATGAGTATCATACTGTTTAAACTCTTATATATCCAAGGATGTGCATTATGTTCACGTGTGAAAAACAGATTTGCTTTACAATTTAAGGTGAATGTCCCCATCAAAATTAATATAGTCACATCATCATCTAGTATTTCTCTTTGCACAGGAAACATATAGAGATAAACCTAAATATATTACATAAAACAAATGAAGGGGGAAGAGCCTATTATAAAATCATCAGATCTCATCAGAACTCACTCACTGTCATCACTATCATGAGAACAGTATTGGGGAACCACCCCCATGATCTGGTCACCTCCCCCCAGGTCCTACCCTCGACATATGGGGATTATAGGGATTACAATTCCAGATGTGATTTGGGTGGAGACACCGAGCAACCAAATCACCTCTCCAATTGTTATGGGCAACCTTTGTTCTTTTATCTAATGTGGTGGGTCAAATTTGTGTGTAAAATTCCCGGTCAAGTTCCTGGTGGACATGTACAATACGCTTCTCTGATATTTGAACTATAAAAATGTTTAATTCAAAGGAAGAGATAGCAAAGTAGCAAAGAGATTTTTTTTTTTTTTTTTTTTTTTTTTTTAGACGGAGTTTTGCTATTGTTGCCCAGACTGGAGTGCAATGGCACAATCTTGGATCACCGCAAACTCCGCCTCCTTGGTTCAAGCGATTCTCCTACCTCAGCCTCCCAAGTAGCTGAGATTGCAGGCATGCGCCACCACGCCCAGCTAATTTTGTATTTTTAGTAGAGATGGGATTTCTCCATGTTGATCAGGCTGGTCTCGAACTCCAGACCTCAGGTGATCCACCCACCTCGGCCTCCCAAAGTGCTGGGATTACAGGCGTGAGCCACAGTGCCCAGCTTCTTTCTTTTTTTATTCACACAAGAGCATTAATATGACTGCATCAAAAATTATCACCTATTTAGTACCCAATTTACTGCTAAGTACAAGTTTTGGGCCTCTAATTTAAGGAATAAAGAGTAACGTGTTATAAAGTAGCTTGCTGACTACATTCAGTTTCTGTTTCATTGCCAGAGAATATTAGATCATTCTTGGCATATTGTTTTGCTTGCTTTGCATTTGTTCTCTTATTTAAAAATAATCTTCATTGACGTTTGTCTTTTTCTATGAGAAGAAATGTATATATTTTTTATTAATTTTAAACAAGCCTTAATTATCTATCTAGTTGTAAGTCTTTATTTTCCCTAAGTCTTCATAGCAATTCTACTTGGAAGAAAAGAGAGTTTGTGAAGAGGATTGTTCCTGTACCTCATAAAACTTATATGCCATTCTATGTCAAATAAAATTAGTTATAGTCACGAGAGAAAAATTTAAAATACACCTTCTCAATAAATGGAGTTGAAAAATACTCACTATAAAGAGTTATTGTAAGTCAGTTTTTGAAAAATAATTTGCAGGAATTTAACTCAATATGCATAACTCAAAGGGAACAATCTTTCCCTTGTTTGTATGGGGAACAATCTATTTTTGCCAATTGAGTTATATTTATAGCAAGCATCTAGAAATAATATAATAACCACAGTGAAATTAAAATTATTGATATTTAAAAACATGACACTATTTTGAAAATGTGGCACTTGCATTGTATAATTTAAATGTCTACAACATATAAAAGTATAATTATTCCATTTTATATTTAATTGCTATATTAAGTTAATTCTGAACTCCTGTAGCATATGTTCATTACAAAAGTGTAATATATTTTGAGGAGTATATTGTCAAAACCCTTTAATAATTCATTTTTATTAGCAGTATAGGACTATGCTGACATTTCCCCAGGGTACATTGGGTGAGGTTAAGCAGTCTAAATGTCACAGTTAGTAACGTTGTTAAGACAAAGCCCTTGTAGTAAAATTGCATGTTAGTTCCCTGTTTTACTGCCCTTAACAGTAACATTACAAATAGGCCTCTGTTTTAAATCATGCATTGCATTTATAAGAATGAAATAATAGGGTACAAAATTGTGCCTCTTAGATGAACATACTCACTGTCAAATGAGAATATTTGAAAGAAGTAGTAATAATCAGTAGTTGGAGGGCAGATATGCAAAAAAAGAAGTAGCAATAATGGATATAAAATCAAATGATAAGTTTCATTTACACTGTGCTTTCAGGAAAGAGAAAAAACACACATCACAGACATCTAATGCTATCCAGTTCAGACTAAGCAAATAAATTAGAAGACAAAGAATTTTTACATTTGAAATGTTCATTTCCTAAATTTCTTCTAATGTCCTACATTTTTAATACTTGTGAAAGAGTCTTATGCTATAGCATGCAATTTCCTCACTCTTTACCCGTACCTGAATGTCTGTAAATAATACATTAATAATTTATTGTTTTAGTAAGTGAAATAACATTTAAAAAATAAAAAGGTTAATATGAATTTTGCTTATTACTAAAATAATATTCTAGATCTGAGGTAGAGGTATCAAAGATTCACATCAGAACAATCAGTGCATCTACCCTAATAATGAAATATTTGCCTTAATTTGTTATAACTCAATACAATCATCATGTTCTGAATTCATATACAATAAGAGTAAATACTATGTACAATTTTGAAGGAATTTCAAGTTATATGATATTTTAATTTACTATATTTACTCAGCCTACTTTGGATCTTTCTCTCTTTTTTCTCTATTAGTCTAGCTTGTGGTCTATCAGTGTTATGAATTCCATCAAATAATTAAATTTCTTTGCAGTGGTATTTTGTATGAAATTTGCCTGTCAGTTGCATATAGTTCAGCCTGATTTTGATTATTCATTTTCTTCTGCTAGCTTTGGGGGTGGTTTGCTCTTGTTTCTCTCGTTCCTCTAGGTGTAATGTAAGTTGCTAATTTGAGATCTTTCTAAGTTTGATATGTAGGTATTTAGCGCTAAAACTTACCTCTTATTACTACTTTAGATGTGTCTTAGAAATTCTGGTATGTTGCATTTTTGTTTTTGTTAGTTTCAAATAATCTATTGCATTCTGCCTTAATTTATTCTTTACCCAAAAGTTATTCAGGAGCAGGTTCTTTAATTTCCATGTAATTGTATGGCTTAGAAAGATCTTTTCAAAATTGATTTCCACTTTTATTTTGCTGTAGTCCAAGAGCGTGGTTGGTATAATTTTGGCATTTTTTACTTTGTTGAGAATTGTTTTATAGCCAACCATGTGGTTGATCTTAGAGTATGCGTAATGCGCAGATGAACAGAACGTATATCTTGTTGTTGGGTGAAGTGTTATGTAAATATCTGCTGGATCCATTTAATAAAATGTTGAGTTTAGGCCCTGAATAGTTTTGTTAATTTCCTGCCTCAGAGACCTAATACTGATAATAGGGTGTTAAAATCTCCTGCTAGTCTTGTATGGAAATAAAAGTGACTTCATATGTCCCTAAGAATGTTTTTTATTTTTTTTTAATAAATCTGAGTTCTCTGATATTGGGTGCAGATATATTTAGAATATTAAAATGTTCTTGTATAACTGAACTGATTGTTATTATCATCATTGTTATTATTTAATGCTCTTTTTTGATCATTGTTGGTTTGTATTCTGTTTGGTCTGAAATAAGAATAACTTCCCCTACTAAATTTTGTTTTCCATTTGCTTGATCAGTTTTTTCTCTATCACTTTACTTTCAGCCAATGGATTTTCCTGCATGTGGGATGGATCTTTTGAAGACAGCATATGGTTGGGTCCCGCTTATTTATTCATTTTGCCATGTGGTGCCTTTAAGTGGATGATATAGTTTGGATATACGTCCTCACCAAATCTGATGTTAAAATATAATTCCTAATGTTGGAGATGGAACCTGGTGGCTGGTGTTTTGGTCTTGGTGGTGTATCCCTCGTGAATGGTTTAGCACCACACCCGTGGTGCTATTCTTGTGGCATTGTGTTCTTATGACACATGATTGGTTGAAGGTGTGTGGCATCTGCCACACTCTTGCTTCTGCTTTTGCCATGTGACATGCCTGCTCCCACTTTGCCTTCCACTATGAGTAATATTTCCCTGAAGCTTCTCCAGAAACTGAGCAGATGTCAGTGCCTTGCTTCTACAACCTGCAGAAATGTGAGCCAATTAAATTTCTTTTCTATCTAATTTACATAGTCTTGGGTATTTCTTAATAGCAGTGCATACATGACCCAACACAGAAAATTGGTATTTTGGAGTGGGGCATTGCTATAATGGTATCTGAATATGTGGAAGTGACTGAAACTGGGTAGTGAGAAGAGTTTAGGAGAGTTTAGAGGACTCAGAAGAAGACAGAAAGATGAAGGAAAGTTTGGAAGTTCTTAGAGACTGCTTAAATGGTTGTGACCAAAATGATAATAGTGACATGGAGAGTGAAGGCCAAGCATAGGAGGTCTCAGATGGAAATGAGTAACTTATTAGGAACTGGAGCAAAGGCCACCCTTGTTATGCTTCAGCAAAGAACCTTGATGCCTTGTTTCTATGCTCTAGGGATCTGTCTCAGTACGAACTTAAGAGCAACAACATAGGGTAACTTATGGACAAAATTTCTTAGCAACAAATTGCTCAAGACGTAGCATGGCTGCTTTTCACAGCATACAGTTAGATTTGGGAACAAATAATTTACTTAAAGTTAAAACTTATATTTAAAAAGGAAGTAGAGCAGATACATTTGAAAAATCTGTAGCCTGACTTTGTAGCAGAGACAAAAAAAAAAAAAAAAAAAAAAAAAAAAAGCATTATTAGTAGAGAAATCCAAGTAGGTTGCAGAGCAACCACTTGCTAGAGATATTTGCATGACTAAAAAGAGCCATATGCTTATAGCTGAGGCAATAGGAAAAAGGCCTCCAAGGCAATTCAGAAGACTTCCAGCTTACCCCTACTATCCAGCTCTCCCTTACTTCCAGCTCACCCTTACTATCATAGGCCAAGAGGTCTAGGAGAAAAGAATGGTTTCATGGGCCGTAGACAGGAAACCACAGCCCTGTGCCACACCAGAAGATTGCTTCTCATATATTTGACTCCCTGGTTCTAACTACATCTCAGAAAGCCCTAGGGATGACTCAAGCTTCTGCTTCAGAGGGTGCAAGTTCTATGCTTTTGTGGCTTCCATGTTGTATTAAGCCTGTATGCATGCTGAGTTCAAGAGTAAAGTAGGTTTGACAGCCTCCACATAGATTTTAGAGGATGTATGAGGAAGCCAGCATTCCTAGTCAGAAGCCTACGACAGGGGCAGAGCTTTCATAGAGATACTTTACTAAGGCAATGCCAAGTGGAACTGTGAGGTTGGAGCCCCCACACAAGTTCTTAAATGGGGCACTCCCTAGAGGAGCTGTGTGAAGAAAGCCACCATCATCAACAATCCAGCATGGCAGATCCACCTGCAGCTTGCACCTTGAACCTGGAAAAGCCACAAGCACTGAACTCCAACCATTGAGAGAAGCTGCAGATGCTGTGTCCTGCAATGCCACAGAGGCAAAGCTTCCCAAGTCCTTGGGAATCCACTTCTTGCATCAGTGTGCCCTAGATGTAGATATAGTGACAAATAAGGTTATTTTGGAACTTTAAGGTTTGATGACTTCCCCGCTGCGTTTCAGACTTGTGTTGATTTCTCTCTTTTGCTATAGGAATGTATACCCAGTGCCTGTACCCCCATTGTACCTTGGAAGTAAATACCTGTTTTTTATTTTACATGCTTATAAGTGGAAAAGACTTGGCTTGTCTCAGATGAGACTTTGAAGTTGGACTTAGGACTTTTGGGTTAAATGTAGAATGAGTTAAGACTTTTGGGATTATTGCAAAAGCATAATTGTATTTTGCAACATGAAAAAGACATGGAATTTGTGGGGCCAGAGGTGGAATGATATAGTTTGGATATATGTCCCCATTAAATCTCTTAATGAAATTTAATCTCCAATGTTGAAAGTATAATCTGATAGGAGATGTTTGCAACATTAAGGGGCATCCCTCATAAATTGTTTAGTGCCATCCCCTTGGTGATTTCCTCAGGATAGCGAGTGAGTTCTCATGAGATCTGGTTATTTGAAGATTTGTGGCACCTCCGCTCCCCGCACAACTTGCTGCTGTTTTTGCCATGTGATGTGCCTGCTCCCACTTTGCCTTATCCCATGACTAAAAGTACCCTGAGGTCTCCCCATAAACCAAACAGTTGCTGAAGCCATGACTGTACATCCTGCAGAACCATAAACCAATCATACCTCCTTTCTGTATAAACTACCCAGTCTCAGGCTTTCTTCTATAGCAATTCCAGAGCAGTCTAACACATGCATTTAGCCCATTCATGTTCAAGGTTATTTTTTATATGTGAGAACTTGGTTATATCATGATGTTGTTAGCTGGTTGTTAGGTAGACTTGATTGCATAGTTGCTTTACGGTATTAACAGTCTATGTACTTAAGTTTGTTTGTGTGGTATCTGGTAATGGTCTTTCATTTTCATGTTTAGCACTCCCTTAAGTAACTCTTTGAGGGCAGGCCTGGTAATAGCAAATCCCTTAGCATTTACTTAGTAAGTAAAGGAGAAGAAGTGTTTTCTTCTCCTTTACTTACGAAGCTTAGTTTGACTTTTTAGTTTTTGTTTTTTGTTAAGGACTCTGAGTATGAGTCTACGATATCTGTGATATCTTCTGGCTTATAGGATGTCTGCTGACGGGTCCACTGGTAGCCTGATGCGGTTCCCTTTGTAGGTGACCTGACCCTTCTCTCTAGCTTCCTTTAATATTTTTTTTTTCCTTCACATCGACTTTAGAGAATCTGATGACTGTGTGTCTTGGGGACTGCTATCTTGTATAGTATCTCACAGAGGTTCTCTTAATTTCTGGAATTTAAATTGTTGACTTCTCTGATGAGACTGGGGATATTGTAATGAACAATATCCTCAAATACATTTTCCAATTTGCTTTATTTTCCTCCCTCTCTTTCAGGGAGGCTAATGAGTTATAGATTTGCTGTTTTTACATAATACCATACTTCTTAAGATATTTTGTACATTATTTTTATTTTTTTCTTTATTTTATCTGACTGAGTTGATTTGAAGAACCTATCTTCAAACTCTTAGATTTTTTTCTCAAGTTGACCTTCTATGACCGTTAATACTTCTGATTGTATTATGAAACCCTTGTGGTGATTTCTTTTAGCTCTAGAAGATTAGGTTAGTTCTTTCTTAAAATATATATTTCAACTGTCAGCTGTTATATTATTTTACTGAATCACTTAGATTCCATGGATTGAATTTTAACTTTCTATTGAATCTCAATGAGCTTCATTACCATCCAGATACTGAATTCTACATCTGTTGTTTCAGCCATTCCAGTATTATCTATACAGATAGATAAATTTACATTATATAAGACAAATACTAGAGAGAAGAAATAAAGGAAGAAAAGTGAACAGAGCCTCAGAAAAATGTGGACAATATTATGTGCACCAATATGCATACAATGGGATAACCAGAAGGAGAAAGGAGATAAAAAGGTGAAGAAAAAATATTCAAATGATTAATGGCTGAACTAGTGTGGAACTTTGGAGGTAAGGAGACCCTCTGGCTTTGTGAGTTGCCAGACTTTTTGTGTTGGTTCTTTCCATCTGTGTGGGCTAATATTCCTTAAATCATTAAAGTTACTGTCCCTGGAATGGTGCTTTTGACTTTTATATTCTTTGATGCTCTTGAGAGTTTGATTGTAGTGTAAGTTAGGTTCAGTCAGCTGACATTATTTATGGACAACTTCAGTGGACCAAGGTTCAGCTCAACAGTCATGGGCTGCATGTTCTAACCCTGTTTGGCTAGGTCCAAGCATGTGGCTTTGTTCTATGGTACCTCAGGGTTAAGTAACTCTTATGCTGGAGGGAATAATGTGTTTCTTGTTTGCTGGCAACAAGACACCAATGTGGTGTGCTGTCAGATGTGCTTCATCAGGTCAGGGGAGGCAGAATCTGCATGTGTGTACTGTTGGTGTTGTGGCAACACAGTGGTGTACGCATGTATGTGCTCACACCAGCAGTGGTGAGGTGGTAGAGTCCACATTTGCTATCATGCTGGCAGTGGCAGGGCAGTGATACCTGCTCATGAATGTGCTCTGGCGAGGGCAGGGTGGTGAGGTTCACATGTGTGCCTACCACAGCAAAGTAGTTGTAGGAGGCTACAGGTGAGTGTGCACCAGCGATGTGGTGGGGGTAAGCTGTGAATGAGTGTGTGCCTGCAAAACAGTGGCAGGCAGCTGCAAGTAGGTGTGTGCCAGTGGGAACCCACCTGCAGAAACTCTTGTCTGTTAGTTGGAATCTGCCAACCAAGGAGTTATCGTGGTAACTACCAGGAAACACCTCTATTGGGAATCCAAGGCTGTATTGTAATTGGGCATGGCCAATCCGGGACCCCAGGAGTGGCTGGCAGACTGGGGGATACACAGATATGAGTGGCGCCATCCCACGGTTAAGACAGTCCCTCTCTGTCCAAGTTCTGCAGTCAAAAAAGGTCATAGCCACCTGGAGGAGTGCGGTGAGTCTTGGGGAATGGACATCCCTGGTTTTGCTTCAGTGAAACCATTTTCACACCAAGCCCTCTGGACTCCACACTGCCTGGATTCCTGTCCCTGTCAACTTTCCAGGCAGCTGTCCCTGATAGTTCAAATGTTCATGGGGGTCATGGATTCTCTTGCACCTGGGATTCCGGAGGTCCAAGGAGAGAGTGGGTCATGCTATGCCAATTTACTTCACCCCTTCCCTAGGAGCCGCTCAGGTCCAGGAACAAGTCCTGGCACTCAGCAACTCTGTACAGGGTTCCCAGATTCCTTCCCTTTCGGCCCAAGGTCTGTGTTTTCTCTCTGTCCACTCTCAATGCCTTCCTTCTGAAGATCTGCTGAGAATGCGCTGGTCTTCTTAATGGCCTGATCTCTTAATGGGGTGAAACTCTTCCTGGCTGCATCTGGTTGGCCATCTTGACTCTTACATGATAAAAACACTTAAGCAACTGGGAATATAAAAAAGTGCCTCAAAACAATAAAAGCCCTATATAAAAAATTCAAGAAAACATCATATACTCAATGATAATGGGCTAAATCTTTTAATTGAAATTTAGAAACAGAACATGACACCTGATTTTGCCAATACTATTCCACATAGTATTAGAAGTTATATCCAGAGGCCGGGCACGGTGGCTCAAGCCTGTAATCCCAGCACTTTGGGAGGCCGAGACGGGCGGATCACGAGGTCAGGAGATCGAGACCATCCTGGCTGACACGGTGAAACCCTGTCTCTACTAAAAAATACAAAAAACTAGCCAGGCGAGGTGGCGGGCGCCTGTAGTCCCAGCTACTCGGGAGGCTGAGGCAGGAGAATGGCGGGAACCCGGGAGGCGGAGCTTGCAGTGAGCTGAGATCCGGCCACTGCACTCCAGCCTGGGCCACAGAGCGAGACTCCGTCTCAAAAAAAAAAAAAAAAAAAAAAAAAAAGTTATAACCAGAGTAATTAGGAAGAAAAAAAATATTAAAGGCTTCCAGACTAGAAAGGATGAAGTCAAATTGTTTCTGTTTGCACATGACATGTACTTATACAAAGCAAATCCTAAATACTCTACCACAATCTTAGAAAAAATAGACAAATACTGTAGGATGCAAAATCAACACACAAGAATTAGTTGCATTCCTTTACAATAACAATAAAAATTCTGAAAAAGGAAATTAAGAAAACAGTTCAATTTGCAATACCATCGAAATGTATAAAATACTTAAAGATCACGTTAACTGTGTAGGTAAATGACCTATATACTGAAGACTACAAGGCATTGCTGAAGGAAATTAAGAAAGACACAATAAATGGAGAAATATCCTGAGTTAAGAAATTGAAACATTTGATATTATCAAGATATCAATACTACCCAAATAAATTTGCAAATTCAATGCAATCAATATCAACATACAAACAGTGATTTTGAAGACATGCAAAAATTCAATCCCAAATCTATATGGAATCTCAAGGGACCTCAGCTAACCAAAAAAAAAAAAAAAAAAAAAAAAAGAAAACAACAACAACAACAACAACAACAACAAAAAACCCTCCGGAAAATGAAGAACAAAGTCACAGGACTTACACTTCTTGATTTTACATCTTTTTACAATGTTACACTAAACAAAGCATTGTGCTGGCATAAAGAGGCATATATACCAATGTAATAAAATAAAAAAAAATCCATAGAAAAGCTTGGATCTAGAACTAGAAATACCATTTGACCCAGCCATCTCATCACTGGGTATATACACAAAGGATTATAAATCATGCTGCTATAAAGACACATGCATATGTATGTTTATTGCAGCACTATTCACAATAGCAAAGACTTGGAACCAACCCAAATGTCCATCAATGACAGACTGGATTAAGAAAATGTGGCACATACACACCATGGAATACTATGCAGCCATAAAAAAGGGTGAGTTCATGTCCTTTGTAGGGACGTGGATGCAGCTGGAAACCATCATTCTCAGCAAACTATCGCAAGAACAGAAAACCAAACACCGCATGTTCTCACTCCTAGGTGGGAATTGATCAATGAGAACAGTTGGACACAGGGAGGGGAACATGTTGTGGGGTGGAGGAAGTGGGGAGGGATAGCATTAGGAGATATACCTCATGTAAATGACGAGTTAACGGGTGCAGCACACCAACATGGCACATGTATACATACGTAACAAACCTGCACGTTGTGCACATGTACCCTAGAACGTAAAGTATAATAAAAAAGAAAAAAAAAGAAAAATAAATAAAAAAGAAAAGCTTTTAAGTACATTATCAAATGCTTTCCAACAAGTGTACCCAGATCTTTCAATAGGGAAGAGTGTTTTCAAAAAGTGCTTTTTGTAAAACTGAATATTCACATGCAAAAGAAAAAAATTGGACCTTTACCTTATGACATATAAAAATTAACTGAAAATAGGTCAAAGATCTAAATGTAATAGCTAAAATTATAAAATGCTTAGAAAAAATATATAAGAGGACTGCTTCATGACATTAGATTTGGAAATACTTCCTTGGACAAGACAGCAAATGCTCAGGTAACCAAAGGAAAAAAAATGAATAAATGTTTTTTGACCAAGTTAAAAACATTTCTGCATCAAAGAACACTATGAAAATAATGCAAAGGCAACCAAAGAATGGGAGAAAATATTTGCAAATCATCTACTTTGTAAGGGAATAATATCCAGAAAATATAAAATATCCCTACATTTCAACAACAACAAATCAATCAATTCAGTGTAAAAATGGGCTAAAGACTTGAATAGATTTTTTTTCCAAAGAAAGTATGCAAATTGCCAACAAGCACATAGAAATATAATTATCATCACTAATCATTAGGAAACATAAAACATCAATAAGATTAAATAGCACATAAAGTAAAATTTGTTTTATAAAAAACAGTCAACCAAAAACAGAAAATAACACAATGTTGGTGAGGATATGGAGAAATTTTTAGTTTAGGCACTGCTGGTGGGATGGAAAATGCTGCAGCTGCTGAGGAACTCAGTCTGGCCCTTCCTCATAAAGTTTAAGATTCAGCAATTTTACTCCTAGGTTTATACCCAAGACTACTGAAAGCAAACATTTGAACAGATATTTGTACACCCATTAACATAATAGCATTTTTCATAAAGGCCAAAAAGTGAAAACAACCCAAATTTCCATTTACAGATAAATAGATGAGGAAAATGTGGTGTACATTTTCGGTATAAACAAAATAGAATATTATTGAATATTGTTCAGACTTAAAAGGAATGAAATTCTGATACAAGCTTCAGCATGGGTGAATCTTACAGATGTTACACTAAGTAAATTTAACAGACACACAAAAAACAAATATTGTATGATACTTTTATGAGATGCGTAGAGTGATCAAATTCATAGAAACATAATAGTTTGGTGGTTGAAGAAGCTGCAGAGATGTTAATTGGTGAGTTATTGTTTAATGGGTTACAAGTTTATAAAAACAAAAAAAATTATGGAGATGAATGGTGTTGATATTTTCTTAATAATGTTAATGTACTACATAATACTGACTGTACACCTAAAAATTGCTAAAATGGTAAATGTATGTTATATGTATTTTACCACAATAAAATCTCTACTTCAACAAGTTTCAAATGCAGATATTATATTTGCCTTATGTTTTCTGTGTGTATTAACATTTGCATGAATTCCTATTATTTACTGTCTGTAATCTACATTTCTTAATAGCATAATTTTTTCTGTTTTTAATTTTAATTCACAGTCAGTTTGGATTACTTAACAATGTGTTAGTGGATGTCTGCTTTACTAATTAATTGCATCTATGAAAATAGTTTCATTATCTTTGAACATGATTGATGCTTTCAGTAGACAATAGAGTATTATTGAGTAAAAATTTATTGTCCTAAATATTACTCTCATTCCATTGATTGAATATACTTGTATGTGTGTACATGTGTGCATGTGTGCATAATGGAAACAAAAGGAGGTATACATTTTTAAAGAACAATTTATTTATATGCATTGTATATATACCTCATAGACATAAATATAAACATATAGGTAAATAAATACATAGAAAGTGGAAACGGTTAGATACACGGTAAAGGTAAATGTGATATTTCATTCATAATGATGTTTAGGTCTTCTACATGTCCATTCTATGCTCAATAAATTGTAAACTGAACATACAGAAACTATTTTATTTTGGTACATATTTTATAATTTCTATATATTAATATATATATACTTCTGTAAACATAAAGATATATACTTTATAGCGTGCTATCTGCAAAAGTGGTATACCTGAAGAAAACTAAAGATGTATTTTCTCAATTATGAAATAATTTGGAAAAAATTTAAACATGTATGCCATAAGGATCATGAGACAAATCATGAGAAGGCTAGATTCTATTCTAGGTAGAAATTTTATAAAGTTTTTTTTTTTTTTTAAATTTGTACCTTGTAGATAATGACCATTATCCCAGGTTTGTAATAATCAAATTAAATAAAGGGTGTAAAAATACTTTGAAATTTGTAAAAGATTTCAAATATTTTATTGAACTTTAGCACTTCCAGAGACAAAACTGACAAAATATAAACTTTATTTCACTTTTTGTCCCAAAATGTTCATATTTGGAAGAGTAGTATTTTAGCAGGCGCTTTTATTTTTGTATTACATGTTTTTAAATTAACCATAATGATCTTTCTAGTCTTTGTTCTATCAATATGTCTTCTCAAAAAGGAACATTCTTTTAAAAATAACTCTTTTATTCCATGATTGCTACCATCTGTTAGCATCTGGGAATTAAAAAATAGGACATTTAACTTATACTATTGCTTCTTCACAAGTTAAAATTAGTGAAATTATTTCCTAATTGTCATGATTTAAGTTCTACATTCTTAAGAAGTTAGAATATAATTACATATATTATTACTGTGTCATGAAAAGCACAAATTGTTTATAAAACACGAAAATAAGTGTACATTAAAAAGGACAGAATAATGAACAGATAAACAATGGAAAATCCTTGAAGAGGAAATAAACAGGTACAAAACAACGTAAGTAAAATATATGAGACACTCTATATGGACTCTTTATTACATGCATGAAAAATTCAAATGACAAATTAGGGTATTTAACTATTATTAGAGAATAGTGAAATTACGCATTTATATTTCCATCTAAATGGCCACCATGAGGACTTTTAATACAATATAGTAATAAACATCATTTGGGAAAACAGACTTTACTCAAGATTACCATCCATAATATACATGGCTCTTCTTTTACAATGCAAAACAACCAGAGAAGAAAATTAAAATCAATAGTAATCAATGCTGATCAGAAGTCAGGACCCAAATTTGGACCCTAGCTTATATGATGTGAGCTAAAAGGAAGTGTCCCTGGAACACTAGAAATGGATCAGAACATATAAGAATCTTGAATAAAGCAAGGTAACTTCAGAAAATCATTGGTAAAATACAGATATTGGTTGAGGAGATATTATATCAACACATTATTACTTTAGAATAATATTAGTTGAGACTCATTACTTAGAGGAAGACAGTGTATTTGAAACTACTTCTTCAAAGTAGTCTGAATTAGGTTTTTTTAGTCTGAGGAGCAATTTATGCCCTAGAATATTCTTGAATAACGCAGACCAATCAGTCAGTATTTAGGTTAGCTAAATAGCTAGGTGTGATCTAAGGAAGAAACAGTCAAAGAGCCTAGCTGAAACCACTATTTTCCCAGACAGAATATGGGCCTACACAAGGCTGTGTCCCCTGTGGAGTAACATCAGACACAACACTATAGTTTTGGTGGGGGGGTTGATAAAGAGGGTATGTCAAAAGTTCAGCTGAGCAGGAGAGAGTGAGACTGTTGAGTTGCCAGATGTCCAAGTAGCAGATTAAAATAACAAACCAAAAACGAAACTAATAATTAAGCCTTTAATCACTTACTGTATGATAAGCAGGAGGCTCAAAGTAGAAAATACGCTGACTTCCTCTTTGTTCAGTTTTTTCACATGGAATGGCATGCTAGTTCAGGGGCCAGTCGTCTCACTGTTAAAGAAGTTGAAAATAAAAGGGTCTTGCATTTTTATGGATTCCCTGCCAGAAAGGGGGGTGATTGGAGTGGAAGTTAATGACCACTGAGTCAGATTAGAGAAAAGTATCTTCGAGGTTTCTCTCTTTCCTCCCCGCCTCTAATATGGAGGCCTTGATTGACACATCTGAAAACCTTAACAGTAGGCTCCAGATAAGGAAACTCCTGGATGAATGGGCTTTAGCTAGGATGCAAATATGTGTAGAAGCAACGCTGCGCACAAGCGCTTGAGTTGAGTTTACTTCCTTCAGAGACTGCAATGCACTGGCTGTGCACTAAGTTTGGTATGACATGGAAGGCACCTTTTTCTCCATTGAGGCTTCCCGGTTAAACAATTCATGATTGCCTCTCACATGGCTCAAAAAATTACACACAGGTTTTAACCAGCGACTGGACTCCTCAGACTTTACTAAAATAATCCAGAGTACCACTAAACAAACTAAGAAGCAAATAACAAAAACAAGCCCTGTGGTGGTAGGGACTGGTACCCAAAATTGCTACAATACTTTCTCCAAAGTGTCCAGTTTCCAACAATAAAAAATTGCAAGCCATGCAAAAAAAAGAAAAGTGTGACACATTTCAAATGGAGGAGAGTAAATAGGAGAAACTTCCTGTAATTAGAAGCAAATGTCAGATTAAAGAAAGCCTTATACGTTGTCATTATAAATACTTTCAAATGAATAAAGAAAACTGTGATTATTGAAGTAAAGTTTTGATGACCATGTCCATGTCATTCCAAATAGACAATATCAAAAAAAAGTTTTAATTTTTTTATGTTTCTATTTTTATATTTTTCTTCCAAATTTTGTGTTAGATTTGAGGGTACATGTGCCACCTTGTTACATGAGTAATTGTGTGTTGCTGGGGTTTAGTGCACAAATGATTTCATCACCCAGGTAGTGAGCATAATACTGGATAGATAGTTTTCAATGCTCAC
Source organism: Macaca mulatta (assembly GCF_049350105.2). Lineage (NCBI taxonomy): Eukaryota > Metazoa > Chordata > Mammalia > Primates > Cercopithecidae > Macaca > Macaca mulatta. The sequence goes on along the minus strand of NC_133426.1, from coordinate 95,052,293 downwards.
TCTCCTTCCACCTTCCACCAATCAAGTAAGTCCCAGTGTCTATTTTACCCATCTTTGCTTCCATGTATAATTAATGTTGTGCTCCCACTTAAAAGTGAAAACATGTGGTATTTGGTTTATTGTAATGTTTCAATATTTCACTAGAATTGTTAGCATAAATCTGAAGCTGATTCTGACATATTAGGATGCATATGATAAGCCCTAGAGTGACCAATAAGAAAATTATTCAAAAAAATACAGTGAACATATCATTAAAGTTAAAATGCTACATTTGAAAATATTCACTTAATGAAAAATACACGGTAAAGGAAGGGTAGAGAGAAAGGACGTCATGGACGTCCAAAACACATGGACATGCGTATTATCTTCTAGGAGTTTTATAATTTTGTTTTACATTTGAGTGTATGATCCATTCTGAATTATATGTATGTAGGTCTATTTCTGGGTTCTCCATTGTTTTCCATTGATCTATTTGTCTATTCTTTCATTGATATACCACGTTATCTTGATTATTATAGCTTCATAGTTTGTCTCAAAGCCAGGTATTGTCAGTTTATTGCTGGTTCTGTTGAAGTTTACATATGTTCTTACTAAGTGATTCTCTGCCTGCTGGATCTGTCAATTATTGAGAGAAGCAGTGAAGTATTTAAGTGTAAGAGTGGATTCGTCTATTTCTCTGTGCATTTCTGTTTGCTTTTGTGCAGTGTATTTCAACATGTTGTTAGGCACATTTCCATTAAGGCCTGTTATGTCTTTTTGAAGAATTTACCCTTGCATGATTATGTAATGCCCCCATTTGTCCCTGATACATTTCCTTGCTCTGAAATCTGCTGTGTCTATAGGACATAGCTCCTCCACCTTTGTTAATTTTTTAAACTGATAAATTATTTTTAGAGCAGTTTTAGGTTCAAAGCAAAATTTTGTTAAAGTACAGTATGTTTCCATATACTCCTAGTCTAAAAACATGTACAACCTCACCTACAACTGACATCCCATACTACCGTGATACACCTTGGCACATCATTATCTCCCAAAGTCTTTAGTTTACTTTAGTGTTCACACTTGGTTTTGTACATTCTATGGGTTCTAACAAATGTAAGATGACGTGTTCAGAACTGTTGTATTATACATATTTTCAGTGTCCTGAAAAATCTCTGTGCCCTGTCTATTCTTTCCCTCTTCCCAGCAACTTTTGACAGTCTCCATGGTTTTGGCATTTCCAGAATAAATGTCCTATAGTTGAGAAAAATAAGGTAAGGAGCCTTTTCAGATTGTCTTGTTTCACTTAGTAATATATATTTAAGTTTCCTCTCAAAACTAGCTTATTTCTTTTTAGCACTGAATAATACTTTATTATCTGAATAAGAGTTTACTTATCCAGTCACCTATTGAAAGTCATCCTGGTCACTTCCAAGCGTTAGCACTTATGAGTGAAGCTGCTGTAAATATTGCTGTGCAGGTTTCTTCATGAACATGAAATTTCAATTCATTTGGGTGAATAATAAGAAACAAGAGTGCCGCATAGTGTGGTAAGAGTATGTTTCTTTAGTTTTGTAAGAAACTACCAAAATGTGTTCTGAGGTGGTTGTACCATATTACACTAGTAATGAATGATAGTTTCTTTTTATTCACATCCTCATCAACATTTGCGGTTATTATTACTTTGAATTTGGGGTATTATAGTAACTATGTAGTGGTATCTCATTGTGGTTATAATTTGCAGTTCCCTAATGACATATGATGTTGATCATCATTTCATATGCTTATTTACCATCTCATCTGTTTTTGTGAGGTATTGTTCAGGCCCTTTACCCATTTTAATTTTTATTTTTTTATTTATTTATTTTTATTTATTTGTTTATTATTATTATTATTATTATTATTTTATTATTATTATTATTATTATTTTAGGTGGAGTCTCGCTCTGTTGCCCAGGCTGGAGTGCAGTGGCACGATCTCAGCTCAATGCAAGCTCCACCTCCCGGGTTCACACCATTCTCCTGCCTCAGCCTCCCGAGCAGCTGGGACTACAAGTGACCGCTACCATGCCCGGCTAATTTTTTGTATTTTTAGTAAAGATGGGGTTTCACTGTGTTAGCCAGGATGGTCTTGATCTCCTGACCTCATGATCTGCCCGCCTTGGCCTCCCAAAGTGCTGGGATTACAGGCACGAGCCACTGCACCAGGCCGCCTTTTACCCATTTTTAATCAAGATCTTTAATTTATTATGATTTAATTTTAAGTGTTCTTTGTGTATGTTGCAGTTTTTTATCAGCTATATCTTTTGGAAATATTTTCTCCTGTTTAGTAGCTTGTCTTCTCATCCTCTTGATATTGTCTTTCACAGAGCAGAGGTTTTTACATTTTATCAACTATTTCTTTCATGGGCCATGCCTTTTGAACTGCATCTAAAAAATCATTGCTATAACCAGGGTCACTTAGATTTTTTGTGTGTGTGTTATGTTCTAGGAGTTTGATAGTTTTGCACTTTACATATAAGACTGTGATTCATTTTTCAGTTAATTTTTTAGAAGTTAACTGTGTCTAGATTGATTTTTTTGCATATGGATGCCAATTTGGTTCCACATAATTTGTTTTAAAAAATATTTTCTCTATTGTATTGCCTTTGCTCCTTTGTCCAAGATCAATTTAAATATTTATATAGATCTATTTCTGGGTTCTCTACTCTCTTCCATTGGTATGTCTGTCTATTCTTTCACCCATATATGACATCTTGATTACTGTAGCTTTATAATATGTCTTAAAGTCAAGTAGTGTTAGTCCTCTGATTTTGTTCTTCTTCAATATTGACATGACAATTCTGGGTCTTTTCCAGTTAATATCAATTTGCTGATACCTGCAAGATAATTTGTTGACATTTGGTTGGGATTGTATTGAATCTGTAAATCAAATTGCATTGAATCTATAGAATCTATAGATAAGAACTAACATTTTGACATTGTTGAGTCTTTTTATTTATGAATATGTAATTGCCCTCCATTTTATTATTAATATATTTCATCCAAACTTTTTAGTTCTCCTCACACAGATTTTGTACATATCTTGCTAGATTTTACCCAAGTATTTCATTTTAAGAAATTCGAATGCAAATGGTAGTTTTTAAAAATTTTTACTTCCACTTCTTCCAGCTGGTGTTCAAAAGTAGTGGTAAAGGGGGCCAACTATCTTTTGATTAGTGTTAGCAGAATAATTCTTTCTCCGTACATTTAATCTGTATGTTTTTATGTTTAAAGTGAATTTCTTGTAGATAACATATAGTTGGGTACTGTTTCTTGGTCTACTTTGGCAATCACTGTGCTTTCATTGTTTAAAAACTTTATTAATATGGTTGTATATATATCTACCATATTTGTTAATTATTCTATTTGTTGCTCTTCTTTCTTTTTTCTTTTTTTTTTTTTTTTTTTTGGTCTTTCGCTGTTTCTTTTTTTTAATTTTTACTTTATTTGGTTTTAATTGAGCATTTTACATATATCCATTTTCTCTCCTTTCTTAGCATATTAATTATACTTCTAATTTTACTTAGCTAGCAAGTGATCTAGAGTGTGAAAGATACAATTATAATTAATTCATTTTCAAATAACACTCTACCACTTCATGGGAAGTTCAATGACCACATAACTACGTATTTCCAAAGTATTTTGGGTAAGATGTACCTCAGTATTTCCTTCCTTTTATTCTTTATATCATTGCCATCATATATTTTACTTATCCACAAACTATAAACATTAAATATGTTGTTGCTATTATTAAACAAACTGTTATCTATTAGATTTAAAAATAAGAGTTTTATTATTCCTTCATTTACCTTCTGTAATGGTCTTTTTTCTTTATGTAGATATGAATTTCTAATCTATATCATTTTCTTTTTTCCTGAATAACTTCTTATAACATTTCTTGTACACAAGTCAAACGTCAGCAAATTTCTTCGATTTTTATTTGTTTGAGAGCATCTTTATTTCTTCTTCACTGTTGAATGATAATTTTTCAGGACACAGTGTTCTAGATTGGTGGATTTTTTCTCTCAACACTTTAAATATTTCACTACCTTCTCTACTTCTTTACATGGCTGCTAAGGAGAAATCTGATGTAATTCTTATCCTTTCTTATTCTGATGTAATTTCTTATCCTTGTTCCTCTATAGGCAAGTTGTTGCCCCCAAATCTGGCTTGTTTCAAGATTTTATATTTGTCTTTTATTTTTTGGAGTTTAGGTATAATATGCCTCAGTGTAGATTTCTTGTGTTGCTTAGTGTTGTCTGAGCCTCCTGAATTTGTGGCTTTATATCTGACATCAATTTTGGAGACTTCTCAGTTATTATTGCTTCAAATATTTATCCCGTTCTCTCTTCTTCTGGTGTTTCTATTCCATATGGTACACTTTTTGTAATTGTTCTACAGTTCTGGATATTCTGTTATTTTTTAGTCTTTTTTCCTTTTATTTTCAGCTTTGAAAGTTTTTACTGACATATCAGCAAGTTTTCTAATTCTTTTCTCAGCCATGCCAATTCTGCTAATGAGCTTTTCAAAGGAATCATGCATTAATGTGTGTGTGTGTGTGTGTTTTTTTTTTTTTTTTTAATTCCTGGCATTTGTTTTTTATTGTTTTCTAGAATTTCCATCTCTATGCTTATGTTACTCATCTGTTCTTTCTGATCTACTTTTTCATTAGAACCTCTCACATGAAGGGTCCTAGTTTAAATTTGGAATTGAAATTGAATTTTAAATTGAATTTAAATTTCCAATGATAACTCTGACATTCTTGCTATATCTGAGTTGCTGTTGATATGATTTGGCTCTGTCTCCCCACACAAATCTCACCTTGGATTGTAATAATTCCCACATGTCAAGGGCAGGACCAAGTAGAGATAATTGAATCATGGGGGAAGTTTTCCCCATGCTGTTCTCATTATAGTGAGTGGGTTCTCATGAGATCTGATGGTTTTAAAAGGGGTTTCCTTCTTCACTCCGCACTCATTCTCTCTCCTGCCCTGTGAAGAGGCGCCTTCTGCCATGACTGTATGCTTCCTGAGGCCTCCCCAGACATACAGAACTGTGAGTCAATTAAACCTCTTTATAAATTACCCAGTCTCGAGTATTTCTTCCTAGAAATGTGAGAATGGACTAATACGGCTGTGACGTTTGGTCTCTCTTCGAACTGTGATTTGTTCGTTTGACTATGCCTTATAGATTATTGTTGACAGCAGACACGATGTACTGGGAAAAACAAGTAAACAAACGAACAAACAAAAAACTCCAGTAAATCGGCTTTTAGTTATGTTATAACAAGGAATGTGGGAAAGAAAAGTGTTCTGAAATCATATGATTAGGTGTAGGCTTTTTAGTGAGACTTTGTCCCTGGTCTGTGTCCCTTACTAGTGCTTCTCAGGTTCCCCTTCCCATCCTTAGGGAAGGAACCCGATGGCTAGAGGGACACATATGTGGGTTTTTCTCTGCCCCCATGTGGAAGGCTGGAGTGGGTCAGAGTTACGTGTTTCCCTTTCCCTAGTTCAGTTATGCTCTGATAAATCCCAGTAGGTTAGGGTCTGGTAAAATAGTTTATTTTCAGAAATGGCCTTTAAAGATAAATTAAATGCACTGGGTCCATTTCAAAATGGCTTCTTTTCCCCACCTCCTACTGAAATCAAGAGGGGATTTTTCTTCAATGATCCCTTTAACAATCTGGTAGGACTCAAGGAGGTAATACTCACGAAAGAATGACCTTCTATGTATGATGTTCTCTGTCTTCCCCTCACATGTGGTCCTTCTGGATTTTCTGATTATCAGACTTTTAAACAATTAGCCTCTAACAATTTGTCAATTATAACAGTTTAGATTTGTCTTACCCTGCTTCTGGTTCCCCAGGTAAAATGCTAGTAATATGGGAAACAGAATGTCAGGTATAAGGGATATTTTCCTTCTCTGTACTATCCTTGCATTTTCTCTGTGGATCTAAACTATTTTACAATTTAAAAATTATTTAAAAAATAATATGTACTTTGAAATAGTAATTAAGTTTTTGGAAAAATGTCAGAAGATGAAATGTTTTAAGCTGACTGTTTCTCTTTGCCCAAAACTGTTCCAGATTTAACACTGAAAATTATCTTAGTAAACACCAGTCCCAGGCAAACCATTGCAGTTGTTCACCTTAAACATGCCCCAGTAACTAATGATATTCCAGACAGCTAGGCCTCTGAGGGATTTTCCTGCCTAAACTGAATTAATTTATAATTTCCATATGTGATTATTAGCCCTTGTATGTCTTGACACATTGATGGTTTCTAGGCTTTTTCTAATAAAATATTTTATATAATTACCCTATAACTCGTGTTAGCAACTTGCCACTGTATCTGCTTACCAAAGTCAGTCGAAGGTTTGAAGTACATTTGCAGCGAGGTAGTTAGAAATTTATTACTAATATACTAAAAATCTTCTGGTTTGTTACTACAGTCTTCCAAAACTGTCCAGGTTTGGGTGCTTGTTCAGCGTCCACGAGGGCACATGAACTATTGGCATATATCAACATCTGAAGCCACTATCAACAACAACAAAAAATTCTTCCTTTTAGTTTGTGTTTTATAGTTTTTAATTATTCTTGCGTATAAACCACCACTTCTTAATGTGGCTATGTTTTAAATACCATATTTTATTCTAGAATAGAGTAAGCCTCATGTAGCTTTGGAAGCAGCAAATTATTCTTGAGGAATTTATTTCTGTCATTGAACACACTAGTCTACTATATTCATATGGTAAAATAAATTAAGGAGGTTATTTCTCTGTTTACAAAATGTTATTCAGAAGTGTGTGTATGTACATGTATGTGTTTCCCATTAACATCTAAAAATAGTAGCTATGCCTAATAGGTGCTCTTAATCAATTGTCAACTATATCATTTCTGCTTATTTCTCTAATTTTGAAACTGTAACAATGAACCTGGCTTTGAGTAATTACTTCTGTTTACATCAGATTTTCCTAAATGTGTCTGCACATTTAAACTAGTTGAACATCTTTCAAAAATTCCGAAGTCCAGACCACATTCCAGACCTTCCTCTTTCGAAGTGTCACACATATATAAGTATTTTTTGAAGCTATCTGTGTGACTCCAGAGTGCAGGTAAATTTGAGAACCACTGAGTTACATGCCAAAATAGTTTTTAGGACAATTTAAATAATCAAATGTGTATAGATGAAGTGTGTGGAGACAAGTTTCATACCTTTAAAATCACTTTTATTGAGAGTCAAACATATCTTAATATGGTTAGCTTGTGAAATATTTACCATCTTATTCATCATCAAATGTCAGAATATGGATTTCCTACTATGGACAGCTTTCTGTAATAAAGTAAAAAATGTTATATTTTAATGAACATTAATATCCTCTTTACATTCTTATTCTCGGTTTTGTGAACATAGGATAGAACTGTGTGCATGTTCATAAGGCAATAATTTCCTAAAGCTACTTCTTATGAGTTAAGAAATGATCTGTTTAACTAGTCTAGATCCATTTACTCTCTCACAGATCAAAAACCATACCAGAGAAACATCTATGAAATGATAGTATATATTTTTGTGTTCTACAGTGTGGGAACCTGTTAGTTACAGGAAAAGAAATTAACTATTGAGTCATGTAGAAGTTTTTTACAATTAAAAGTTTTATTCCTGCAGGAACTACAGGACAATTAAATGAAATGCTAACAACAAATTAAATGCTTTATAGGTCAGTCATCCCATTAGGCCTCTTTAGGGAAGCTGTTCTCATATAAAGCATGCCATAACCTATTTGCATAATGATTCCATCTTAACTGTGCCTTCTGCTCTTTTATGCCATGTTGTTTATCCTGATGCATGGCTGATGTAGGAGAGATGTAAAAGTTGCTATTTACGGCAAATAAAATTTGTAGAATCTAAGCATAGTAAACTAAGCATATTAAACCTGATAGTGAGACTTTAAAAACCATAGATGTGATCTGGTATAAAATACATTAAAGCTATGCCTTCACAGTCAAAGAAAATCAGATAATTGAAGTAATACTATTAGGTAATTTGGACCAAACAAACAAAAAAATCTTTATATGAAAGAAAGTAACACGTGCGTGCCTTTCTCTTAAACATTGTTCATCTACACAGCTTGAACAAACTTTGGACTGTTCAACCCTTCATTTCAGATTGCTTATGTGCACACAAGCAAAATGTAACACATAGATTTAGCAATATTTTGGTCCTGTATTTATAATGTATTTTATAGTGAAAAATATATATATAAAATATTTACTTACATAGTTGACCTATCTTGTTAAATTTATTGTAAAATAGGAGAAGAAATAATTACCTGAATATCGGCCCTACTAACTTCACCTGCTTTCATTTATTTTCTTGTTTGTTTCTAATCCTCATTTACTAAATGATGTGAGATGTACTGATCAGAAGAGAGATTAATCAAAGTAGGAATCTCTTTTGTTGACATTTACAAATGTTTATATTTATTATGTATTTTTCATAGAAGAAATCATTTTAATTCAGATATATTTTGCTTTGTATTTCAGGTTTTATAATTTAATAGCACTTGGTGAAATTATGCTGCCTAGTGTATTTTTTTTTTTTTTGCAGTAAACTCCATTGTTAGTTTTGCTAGTGAGCCAAGGTGATTCTCCAAACCAAAGAGATAAACTTCAGTATATATGTTTCATGTAAACTTTTAAATTTTAAACAACAGAACTCCAATTCTTAAAAATACAAATTTATTGCAGTCAGAATTTAAGTAATCTTTCCCTAGTAGATATATAGGTATTACCTTTGGCCAAAACACATGCGGCGGGGGGCATATGGTTAGCAAAAGGATTGTGATGGCTAATTTTATGTGTCAACTTGACTACTCATGGAGTACCCTGATATTTAATTAAACATTATTCTGGGTGTCTGTGAGTATGTTTTTGAATAAGATGACCTCTGAGTTGGTAGATTAAGTAAAGCAGATTGCAACCCTACTATGAGTGGTCCTCATCTAATCAGTTGAAGTCATGAATAGAGCTAAAAGGCTGAGTCTCCAAGGGTAAAGGGCAACTCCTCCTGCCTTGCCGTTTGAGCTGGGAAATCGGTCTTTTGTTTCTCTCTGTAGACTCAAACTGAAACATCAGCTCTTCTTTGATCTTGAGCCTGCTGGTTCTCAGATTGGAACTTACATCATCAGCTCTCCTGGGTCTCCAGCGGGCCAACTGCAGGTCTTGGGACTTCTCAGCCCCCATAACCATGTGAGACAATTCCTTATAGTAAGTCTCTCTCCTCTCTCTCCTCTCTCTCCACACACATGCACGCACGCATGCATTCTAGCAGTTCTATTTCTCTGGAGAGCCCTGACAAATACAAAGAAAAAACATTTTTGTGTGTAACATAGTTATACAGTAAAATCTTTCTCTGGTTCACTTCCTCCATGCTCCCACCTATATACCATGAGTAGTACAAAATATGCTAGGTATGACTGGATTACTTATACCATTTTCTTCCTGAAAAGAATGCCTATTTGTAAAATATTTTTGCCTTGTTGTATTGTTCCTGTTTATCATCTACTTTCCTCTTCCAAATGTTTTTTTTTTTTGTAGAATAAACTGGTTTTTTTTAAAATTATAAAATGACCTTTGATCACTCCAACTATATTCTAATAAGAATGCAAATAATAGTCCATTGCTTAGTTTCCCTGTAATCCAGATATTTCTTACCATAGTTTCCTATCTACCTGATCACAAAGCTTCATTTTCTTGGTTTATTGGTTAATCTATGATGAAACTGAACATGGACCAATCAGATTCTTAGCTTATGCTTTATATAATACAAAACTGAGAAAAATGTTTTCTTTACTCTTTACTCTCTGAGACCATTAATGTAGGAATAATGTTATCCTAGAGCAGATTGAGGTCATACCACACTTCACTCTACCAACATAACCAGCTACCTAAATTGCCTCAATTCTATGAGCTATATCAGTGTTCTATTGATGAATTTCTTGTTTTATGTATAACAATATGAGTTAGATGTTGTTACTTGTAATCCAAATGTTTCTTACTAACACATCATCACTGATAAATTGGGAACATGTTGATCTCATAGTTTATAGCAGGTGCCACAAATTGGTACTCCCTAATCCAAACCCAATCTATAGCACTGTTGTACTGTAAATCATGTCTCTGGAAAATAATGAATAGGAACTAAAAAAAAAAAAACAAGAAGAGTTGTATCATTTGCTTATTTCCATGGTGTAAATACTTTCACCATGGTTAATCTAAAGCTACCAACGTAATGTCACTAAAGGTAGAGTTGGAAAAATGTGCAGCATTGGTCATTAGTTTTCATAAGCAGACGTGTGTGTGAGTGTGTGTGTGTGTGTGTGTGTGTGTGTATATAATCATTCTGGCTTCACTGATGCAGAGATATGTTTAGGAGAATAGGGGAGTGATTTTGATCAAAATAGTGTTTGTTCACATTATCATCCATATGTACATTCACTGTTATTATGTTGAAAAAAATTAGAAAAACGTTAACTTTCAAATTTTTTTCTCCAAGTTAGATTTGGCTGCATTCACAAATAAAGCATTTGCTGGAACTGCATGTCCTCCCCAGGGTTCTCACTAGCCCTATTAATGCCATGAAGTGTCAGTTGCAATTTATATTCTTATACATAATCCATATTTGCACTATGTATTTTGCTTATAAAAGCATTTGAACTTAGATTACTGCCCTACACATATTGTTTGCATTAACAATTTCTTAGATGAGGATTCAGAATTTCAAATGTTAATGGGTTTTCCAGTTTTGCTATTGATACATAGTTTAAAAATTAGTGAAATATCTTTTGAATTTCCTTTTTAGTTTTATTTAAAAAAACAATTCCTATAAAATGTGTAAAACATGTGTTAGGGCAGAGAAGTTAAAATCTACATTATCTATTCCTCACTGGCTTTGATCCCTAACAATGAATTTTAGATAGCAAAAAAAGTCACAGGTATATGTCTAACATAATATTGCATCCTCTCTTTGGCCCATTGCTTTGTTCTTAGATAAAGGTAGTAGCAATGTGATATTTCTATTGCTGTCAGCTGTCTTGGAAAATATGTTTAAATTCTAAATAGTATTAAATGATATGAAAGATTATTCCATGTGGACAAAGTTTATCTGGGTATTTGCAGATAAACTCAACTATAAGAAAGTAAATTATTACATATTCGTTAACATTTAGTTTTGTTAAAGTAAAATTTGGTGAGCTTAAAATATAACTCTTTTTCTCTGTAACACACAGTAACATAATACCCTGAATTTGTTGTATTTTTTGTGTCAACCTCTAAATGACTTGAAAAGGCTTGGAATACCAATCTTAGATTATACAATCCTAAAGAAAAGTGATCTCAAATAAGTACTGCTGGTATACTAAATCCCGTTGAATATATATTTGCTCTGCTACATAAATGTTAAACCTGACATGAAGGTATAGTGTACACTTCTGGGGATTAGCAGAATTAGAGGATTCTGAAACCTAATTCCATAGCTCCTAATTACTAGTTAAGAAGTTTTGGAAAAGTAGTAACTTATGCTCTTTACCTTAGTTGTTTCTTTTGTAAAAAAATAACATAATAGAACCCAAACTGTTGACTTTATATGAGGATTTCAAGATATAATATATTCAAACTTTGTATCATAGAACTTGATTATAGTTATATCTCAACAATATTAACTATTATCCGTGTACACCATTATAACAATATTTATCAGATCGGCAGATGAATGCTTAATCGCTTCTATGGCAACAACTTTACTTTTTCTACAGGAGGCTTCCTTTATATTTTATGATAGTGGCCCTTCACCATGACTGTACATAGGAATCAAGTGAGAAGCTTAAGTATAAGCCCCACACCTCTTCTTGAGAGATCTTGATTTAATTTGTCCGAGGATGAGGCAAGACTCCAATATTTTTTTCAACTCCCCAGGTAATTATAATATGCAGCTGAGATTCAGAACCACTGCTCTAAGCAAACCAGAAGCCCCATATGTTATGAGCCATCTGCTTATAAAAATTACTGATCATGAGACTTCAAGTGCATTTTGTTGATAAAATGTACAATCTCAATTTCATACATATGGAATTATTAGAGCAGATCTTTCACAGTCACCAATTTAACGTCACAGTTTCACTTGCTTGCATTTAACTCTGAAAGCTCCATGACTGGCTCTCATGTGTTCAGGTACTGAAGCATTAATTGGATCGACTGGAAGGGAAAGCTTGTACGAAGAACTGAGACAACTACTGAGCTTAGCAATAGCATAGTATCTCCAATATGTCTGTGACAATAAGGCATTATTTTTCAATTTATATTTCTATATGTATAACCCTGAAGAAGATACACACACACACACGCACACACACACACATAGACCACACATAGTAAGTTTTTTGTGAGCTGTCACTTTATGTCATACTGTCCTTTAGATTTTGGATACAGTTACTCAAACATTTTTCTACATCTCTATGAAAAGCCTGCTGTTCTACCAAAAATTTTTGTGAATTCCTACTAATCTTACAGTCTGAGAATCACTTCAGCTCTAACTTCTGGCCTCAAAATCTAAAGCCCCGTTACGTATCTTGGGAAAGAACCCATTACTTTGCTCTGGTGTTGACAGAAATGTGGAGCTCATTCCTTCAATTTGAGGATTAAATTCTGTATTTTTTATTTAAAGAAACAAAATATGATTTTTAAATCCTTTTCCTCAAAATAAAGAACAGTATCCAAAGATAAATCCAAAAACTGCTGACAGCTTTAAAATTAAAGGTTGTTCCAACTTCTAACCATTAGTTTCCTAAAATTCTGAGGGTTCCGATATCAGGAAACTCTACTGGCTTTCAAACTTCCATGGAACTTTTGTGGTTCTTTGAAAAGCACGATCATTTCCCAGAAGGTGCCTCTCTAGGCTCAAGGATGAGAAGACAGATTTTTCTATGAGTTCTCCCATTAGGAATAAATTATACTGATGAATCTGCTATTCTATTTTTTTCTACTTTAAATGAAAGCATTATCTAACCTTTTTCCATAATTAGATAAGAAAAATTTTTCAACCAGTGACCCTTTTTTTTTTTAACTTAACAGGCTTTTTCAAATTCTAGAACATGACTCAATCTCATTCTTGTAGCTCCTGTTATCACACTTAACTATCAAAACTTCTATCTATCAGTGGTGATATAAGTTCTAGCAGTGGCAAATGAGTTACTTTTTTCCTTCAGTGTATCATACTTTGGTTACATATTGAGAGGAAATCTGCACATATTTAATCCACATACCAACCTCAAAGAAAATACCAGTGTAGAGTCAGTGTCCCCACCCAAACTAAAAATATGAGAGATAATTACTTAGTTGAGTATTAGACATGTGCAAGTAATGCTACATGCTGCTTATACTGATTATTTAGAGACATAGAAACCTAAATGAAATGGTTAGTATTATCAGCATGTAGCGGTTATTACTGTCAGTGAGTAAACTCCCTGGATGTGGGAAAAGGAACATTTTCATTCTCTATAACTTGAACGTGCCATGTAGTTGACAAATCTCAGAGCATTTCCCTAGATTTGAGTGACATAGTGAGAAATTCAGTTACTGAGAAGTGTTTCTTCCATTACACTTGTGTAAATACGTAATTCCTTCTGGTTTCTATGGGACAACCTTGGTCACAGCAATTAAAGTGATTATTTACCATAAGTTTTTCCATTATCCCTTTTCAAAGGCAAGACGTTTGTGTATAATACAGAGATGTGCTGTTTCAAACGGTTTCCAAATAGGTTGTCCATATTAGCAATATTTTCCATTAACTGTGGTAGCAATACACTTCATATTTGATTTTCAAGATTGCTGATATCTTAGACAAAAATTAGATCTAGTATTTATTTTAGAATTATTCCCCATATTCTGTGGCCAGAGCCACATAAGGATATCAGAATCAGAAAATGGCACTTGTGGGAAAAATCATTTGTATCCTTTATCTTCACAAGGAGTCTTCATGTATATTTTTAAATCAGGTTTTGGTTTTGTGTAATCTCTAGTCAAAATTCTGTGTTCCCTACAAAAGGCTCTTGTTCTTTTCTCACATTTTTTTTTTTTCATTTCCTTTGACTCCTCTACTCTCTACTTGATTATAATGATTTAACCATGGGTAAGTACTTGACTACAACTGTCTATGGTGGAAATATTATTAATTCCTACTATTATTTCTACAGAAGAATGTCCACAGCTTGATTTTTCCAAATGGATTGACTGGTGATAGCTTATTGGATAAGCCTAAACCAGAGAACATCAGGATCCTTATTGTTCATGAACTTGTAGCAAACATTATTATTTCTGTTACTATCTTACCCACCATGACCCGCTGTGAGTATAAACACACAGACATGTGAATTGTTCTTAGTCCATACCTGAAAAGACAAACCTTATTTGATTTTATCTGTACTTTCCTACTTTCTAACCAATAACTGTGAAATAGAATAGATAACCTTAGTAACATACTTTCACTTACATAATCTGTAATTATCAGTTCCCATTTTAAAACCCTCTTGTAGAATATTCAAGTTTAAACGGCTAGAAGGGGATTGGGATTGCTTTTTTATCTGCAAGTCATTCATCTGTCCCTTCTGTATTAAAATTCTGTCACTAAGAGGTTTTCAATTCCCAAATTTATTCATTTATTCATTTATTTGTAGTACCTATGCAATTGCATACTGTAAAATGAATCTTTTGTGAACCAATGGAGAAGTTTCATTTTGTAAAAAAATTTCTTTCATCAATAGTTTCTTTTTAGTTTTCACCATGTAAATATTGCACAAATGTTCCATTTCTCTAGCTATTTCATGTTAATACAATTTATGTGATATTTTTATTTGAATTTTTAAATGTTCACAATAATATATAAATGTACTATTAAATATGAATATTGACATTGTTCCCTGTGAAATGATTAAACTTAATAGGTTAAGTAACTTTTGAATATTTACTTTTCTACATAGTTGATGATATTGTCTAACTATAAAGACAGTTTTGTTTCTTCCTTTACTTTTTTTTTTAATCATTGTATAGGCTAATACCTCCAGTATGGTATTGAATATAATGGTGCACATAAACAACCCTGCCTCATATCCATTCTCAGCAGGAAAGCATTTGTTATTTTGCCAATAAGTATGATGTTAAGTGTTTTGTGGAATCCTATCATCAAATATAGGAAGTTCCTGATAAGATTGTTGAGTTTTTATCATGAAATGGTGTTTAATTGTGTCAACTACTTTTTCTGTATCTATTGAGATTATTATATTATTTTTTAAATAAGTTGATGTCTTGGTTCATTCAGGCTGCTATAGCAGAATACCACAGCCTGGGCGACTTACAAAAACAGAAATATATTTCTCACAGTTCTGGAGCCTTGGAAGTCCAAGATCAAAATGCCAAAAGATTCCACGTCTAGTATGAGCCTACTTCTTAGTTCAGAGATTGCATTTTTAACATACAAATTTTGGGAGGACCAAAACGTTTATTCTGTAGCAGACAGGGAAAAAGAGAGAGACAGAGACAGGAATATAGAACTATCATGTGTTCACGATATAATGAATCAAAATGATTTCCAAATGTTTAATTGATGTTAAATTTGGGTGATAACTTTCACTTGGCTATGATGTGTATCCTTTTCCTATATTGCTGAATTTAATTTGCTATAGTTATGTTAAAGACTTTTAGTCTTTTTCATGAAGCATATTAGATTATAGATATCTTTTCTTGTGTTATTTTAGTGTGGTTTTGGTGTCAAAGTAATGCTGACCTTATAAAATGACTTGGAGAGGTTTTCTCCTATTCTTCGTCCTGGCAGCAGCAGCTCAATAAAGAAATGGAAAATCTGAACAAAATTATAAATCAACTAGCTCTAATAGGCATAAAAACACTTCATCCAGCAACTTGCAGAATATACATTCTTCCTAAGTGCATATAGAACACTCTTTAAGATAGACTATATGTTAGACCATAAAATAAGCTTCAACTAATGTTAAGGTATTAACATACAAAGAACATTCACCCTTCGCAATGGAGTAGAATTAGAAAATAACAGAATAAGTTTGGAAAATTCACAAAGTTTACTGGAATTAAATAATATACTATGAAACAAACAATGTTAAAAAACAAAAGGGAAAGTATTAAAAAATACTTTGAGATGAATGAAAATGAAGACACAATATGCTAAAATGTATGGAATGCAAGGAAAGCAGTTCTCAGAGGGAAATGTATATCTGTAAATGCCCTTAGTTAAAAAGGAAGAACAATTTCAAATCAACAACCTAACTTTCCACATTAAAACACTGAAAAAAGAGTAAGCTATGCCTAAATAAAGCAAAAGGGAAGAAATAATTAAATTAAGAATAGGAAAACTGTAAAAAAAAAATAGTAAAATCAAAAGTTTGATCTTTGAAAAGATTAATAAAATTGATAAGAGTTTTTCCTATATTGACAAAAACAGTAAAAGTAGACTCAAGTTACTGAAAACATAAATCCCAAAAGGGACATTATTGCCAGCCTTAAAGAAATAAAAAGAATTGTATTTGAATACTGTAAACAACAATGTATGCAAGCAAATTGAATAACTTAGATGAAATAGACAAATTGCAGAGAAATATAAAATCAAGGTGACCTTAGAAATGCTTCCTTCAGGAGGCTCTGAGGGGAGAAACTGTCTCACTACTCTCTCTGAGTTTCTGGTGATTGACAGTAATCGTGTCATTTCTTGCCTTGTAGATTCATCACTTCATTCTCTGCCTCCATCTTACATTGTCTTCTTCTCCTTGTTTCTCTGGGTCCTCTTCAATTCTTATAAGAATACCAGTCATTGAATATAGGGACCACCCTAAATCCAGTATGTTATCAGGTTGAGATCCTTAACGAATTACATTTACAAAGACATTACTTAGAAATAAGGTGACCTTCTGAGGTTGCGGGTGAATAAATTGTCTTAGTTTTTATTGTCTGAAAGAGTTTTATTGTCTGAAAGATCTGGTTTCATATTTGGAACCATTTTCACTGGCTCCCAAATTTTAGCTTAATAATTGTTTTTCTTTCATTTCTTTAAAGATGGGCTATTGTCAACAGACTTGGAACCAACCCAAATGTCCATCAAGATAGACTGAACTAAGAAAATGTGGCACATATACACCATGGAATACTATGCAGCCATAAAAAAGGATGAGTTCATGCCCTTTGTAGGGACATGGATAAAGCTGGAAACCATCATTCTGAGCTAACTATTGCGAGGACAGAAAACCAAACACCGCATGTTCTCACTCATAGGTGGGAATTGAACAATGAGAACACTTGGATACAGGGTGGGGAACATCACACACCGGGGCCTGTCGTGGGGAGTGGAGTTAGGGGAGGGATAGCATTAGGAGAAATACCTAATGTAAATAACGAGTTAATGGGTGCAGCACACCAACATGGCACATGTATACATATGTAACAAACCTCCACGTTGTACACATGTACCCTAGAGCTTAAAGTATAATAATAATTTTTTTTTAATTCAAACTTCTTTATCCAGAAAAAAAAAAAAAAAAAAAAAAGATGGGCTGTTGTCTTCTGGCTTTTGTAGTTTCTGTCAAAAAGCCTGAGTTCATTCTTATATTTGTTCTTTTATGCCTTTTATATCTTTCTGTTTTGTTTGCTTTTCAACTTATAAGTATTTAAATAAATTGTTTGTAGGCTTTTAATTTTACCCTTGACCCCATCCTACAAATTTCAGGCGTGGTCTGCTTCATCAAATTATTGTATGGAGACTGAAAGTTTTGTACTAGATTCATATTTTTAGTTCTGTATTTTATTCAGTAAGAATGCAAATAATTAGAATGAATAAGTTTTAAGCTCACTTTCATCTCTGTAACGATAAATATATGAGAGCAGACGGAGAGTTTGGGGAGAGCAGGTAGTAACTATAAAAACCTGGAACACCTGTAGAAAATTATCATGAAAAGGAAGAAGAGCAATAAAGACAAAAAAGATGTGTGATAATTGGACAAATTCATTCATTCTATGTATTTGCTTATTTCACTTATATTTTTAATATATGTACTAAGGTAATGCAGAAATAGCAAGGCATAATTGAAATGAATGAATAAAGCCAAACCTTTATTATCCCCAAATATCATTTCTAAGGCCAGTTATACAATAAACCACTAAGTATAAAATATTATTATGGATTAGCTTTCAATTAAAATGGTGATACTTACAAAATGACCAAGACTGATTTCTATTCATATGGAGTGTGTGCTTTTTTGTAAGCAATACTGATCTATGTGAAAAAAAAAAAAAAAAGCCTCGTTGATTTCTGTAACATTTTTAAATAATCAAGAGCTAAGTATAAAAGTTTTGCCTAAGCACAGCATTCCCACATCAGTTCAAACGTTAATTCTTTTACATATCAAAAGGGTGCCCTTTGAGGCCAGCTGAGAGCAGAGGATTTATTTTATAAAGCCCACATTCGCTGGGCATGCATAGTAAATATTGTCATTAAGAATTTAGTGTAAAGGAGCTACACTACTGTTCAAAAGGGGCACTGAGGTGAACATGATAATGAAAACAGGCGGTTAAGAGGTAGTCACTTCCAGCAATTTTTGAATTGTGCTTTTCCTATTTCGTGCCTTTAAAAAAAAATCAACCTGAGAAGGTTGCAGATAAGGTTGGGTGAAGAGAAAGAACTGATGTACGGGTCAAGAGCTCGGAGTTTAGAGGAGCCTGACCCAGAAAGGACAAGTTAGTGTTGTTACAGCTAACAAAAAAGCAGAGTGCTTGTTAAATAAAGCCAATGACAAAATCTAGAGTGTAACACTTTGGGGAAAGCTGATAATTAACCCTCCATAACCTCTATTATTTTTCTGTGTGTGATTAGAATAAGTTGCCAATAACAGATGGAAAATTGATCAATTTTGTATTGAGATGTAAATTGCAAACCAGATGTGGTATCTGAACGTGTGAAGGGGGAAAGAAATCACCACCAAAAAATGTTAAAAATAACAAAAATTTTCGAACATTTTAGCAACATATTTCCTGTGGTGGAGTGGCATTAACCATTTCCTTTCTCCACATCCTGACCAAGCAGTATGAGAAAATTCCAATCAGCCTTAAGGAAACACGAATCCTGTCTTTATCCACTTGCAGCAAACTACGTACCAGGGAAAATAAATTTGTTAAAATAATTAAATGTCATGTATTGATTCTGTAGCAAGAGCTATTTAAAGTAAGCCTGGATTAAGTAGCATTGGATGGGCACGGAAAGCAATAAAAACAGCATATGGTTCTTGCACAAATAGGTTAGCTATGAAAAAGACTAAAGAAATATTTTAATTTAAATCCTGCCTATCTAAGGCACAACAGATATATTCTGAACCTCTTTTCCTCATCCCTTGGCTAACTCTGACAAACCATAATATATGCAGTTGGATTTTGTGCCAATTTGTGTGTGTGTGTGTGTGCATATGGTTACATGAGTGGTACGCTTACAGATCAATTTTGTGATTATAATAATAAGTAAAGAACTGTCTAAAACTCTGTTCACGTGAGCTAAGAGCTGCATATCCATCTAGAGAGCTCCAAAAATTATTCAGTTCATCAGCCTGTCCCTACTGACTTTATTTGGCTTAGAGTCAAACTGGCCTTGAAACATAGCCCCTGCAACTGTCATTCTTACGATAAATCAGGTTGACAGAACATTCGAGTCACCTGAGGGGTCTCTTGGTCATTTTTGTCAGTAAAATCTTCCCATTCCAGTCTTTCCTATCCTTTCTGTCCTTGAGAAACATAATTTTCACTTTTATTTTGCTGAGCAATTTAACTCTCCACATTTTCTTTAGCTTTTGCATCAACTTTGCGTATGGAAATAGTCATTATTGTGCAGCTAACCAGTGAGAAGAAGCTTAAAACATCCATTTCTTTCTCCCCAAACAGAAAAAATAATTATAGAAATATATTTCCTTTCCAAGGTGAAATACGCCACTTTTCTTAGAATGCAGACACAGTTACACCAACTCTAATTTTGACATGTCATTTTTTCGATTACGAATGCACGCAGTTATATTCTATCATGTATTCATATGATATACATAAGAAACAGCATAGTATGGCACATGAGAGCACGAACTCCCTTTGAACCTTGGCTCAGCCACTTCCTTGCTTTATGACTTTGGCAAACTATTTAATCTCTCTGAAGTACAGTCTCAGGTTCCTCATCTATAAAAGAACAATAATTGTGAGCTCATAGTGTTCTGTTGAGGGGATACCTGGCATTCATAGTAAGCACTCAGTAACTGTTATTATCATTGTTTAATTTTTAATTTTTGTGATTACATAGTAGGTATATATATTTATGGGTAACATGAAATATTTTGATATTGTCATGCAATGTGTAACAATCACATCAGGGAAAAAGGGTGTCCGTCACCTCAAGGACTTAGCCTTGATATTTCACAGAATCCAATTATACTCTATTACCTATTCTAAAGTATACAATTAAATATTTTTTACTATAGTCACCCTGTTGTGCTAGCAAATACTAGATCTTACTTATTATTTCAAACTGTATTTTGTACACATTAATTATTCCCCTTTCCCCCAACCCCCGAACTACTCTTCTCAGCCTCTGGTAAACATCCTTCTACTCACTAACTCCATGAGTTATATCATTTTGATTTTTAGTTCCCAGAAATAAGTGAGAACATACAATGTTTATCTTTCCGTGCCTGGCTTATTTCACTTAATGTCCTCAAGTTCGATCCATGTGGTTGCAAATGACAGGATCTTATTGTTTTTTATTGCTGACTAGTACACCATTGTGTAAATGTACCACATTTCCCTTACCCATTGTATTAGTTCATTCTCACATGGCTATATAGAAATGTGAGACTGGGTAATTTACAAATAAAAGAGGTTTAATAGGTCCACAATTCTGTAGGCTGTATGGGAAGGATAGTGGCTTTGACTTTTGGAGAAACCTCAGGAGGCTTCCAGTCATGGCAGACAGTAAGGGGGGAGCAGTCATCTCACATGGCAGGAGCAGGAACAAGAGGGTGAGAGGGGAGGTGCCACACACTTTTAAATGACCAGATTTTGTGATAGCTCACTCACTTTGACAAGGACAGTACCAATGGGATGGTACTAAACCATGAGAAAATTGCCCACATGATTCAATCACCTCCCACCAGGCCCCACCTGCACCTTTCAAATTGCAATTTGACATGAGATTTGGTGAAGACACAAATGCAAACCACGTCATGCATTTTTTTGTTGATAGACATTTAGGTTGCTTCTAAATCTTAACTATTGTGAATAGTGCTGCAATAAACATGTGAGTGCAGATATCTATTTGATATACTAATTTCCTTCCTTTTTTGTATGTAGCCAACAGTGGGATTGCTGGATAATATGGTACCTGTGTATTTAGTTTTTTGATGAAACTCCAACTTTTCCATAGTGATTGTACTAAATGATATTCCCACCAACAGTATATGTATGAGGGCTCCCTTGTATCCACATCCTCTCCAGCATGTGATTGCCTCCCTTTTGGATATAAGCTATTTTAACTGGGATGATATAGTATCTCATTGTAGTTTTGATTCATATTTCTCTGATGATCAGTGATGTTGAAGACCTTTTCATATATCTATTGGCCATTTGTATGTTTTAAGAAATGTCTCTTCAGATCTTTTAACTATATTTTATTGGATTAGCATAATTTTTTCTATAGAATTGTTTGAGCTCCTTATGTATTCTGGTCATTAATCCTTGTCAGATGGGCAGCTTGCAAATATTTTCTCCCATTCTGTGTGTTGTCTCTTTGTTTTGATGATTGTATTTTTTGCTGTGAAGAAGCTTTTTAACTTGAGGGGATCCCATTTGTCCATTTTTCCTTTGGTTGTCTGTGTCTGTGACACATTGCTCAAGAAGTCTTTGCCCACTCAAATGGCTTGGAGAGTTTCTCCAAAGTTTTCTTTTAGTAGTTTCACAGTTTGAAGTCTTAGATTTAGGTCTTTAATTCATTTGGATTTGATTTTTGTATATGGCAAGAGATAGGGGTCTAGGTTTTTTCTTAGTCTATGGATATCCAGTTTTCCCAGCACTATTTGTAGAAGAGACTGTCTTTCCCCAGTGTTTGTTCTTGGCATCTTTGGCAAAAATGAGTTCACTGTAGGTTTGTGGATTTGTTTCTGGATTCTCTATTCTGTTCCATTGGTCTATGTGTCTGTTTTTATGTAATTACTATGCTTTTTTGGTTGCTATGCCTCTGTAGTATAATTTGAAGTCAGGCAATGTAATTCCTTCAGTTTTGTTCTTTTGCTTAGGATAGTTTTTGTTCTTCTATGTCTTTTGTGTTTCCATATAAATTTGAGGATTTTTTTTTCTTTTCCTGTGAAGAATATCATTGATGTTTTTATAGGGATTGCATTGAATCTGTATATTGCTTTGGGTGGTATGAACATTTTAACAATATTGGTTCTTCCAATCCATGAATATGGAATAACTTTTCATTTTGGCGGTCCTTTTTAATTGCTGGCATCAATGTGTTACAGTCTTCATTGTACAGATCTTTCACTTATTTGATTAACTTTATTCCTAGGTATTTTATTTTATTTGTGGTTATTGCTAATGGGACTACCTGCTTGATTTCCTTTTTTATTGTTTGCTGTTGGCATATAGAAATTCTGCTATTTTTTTTATCCTGCAACTTTACTGAATGCATTTATCACTTCTCATCAGTTTTTGGTGGAGCTATTAGGTTTCTCCAAAGGTAAGATTATATCCTTTGCAAACAATGAAAGTTTGACACCCTTCATTCCAATGTGGATACCATTTATTTATTTATCATGTCTGATTGCCCTAGATAGGATTTCCAGTACAATGTTAAAGAGCAGTGGTGACAGTGGGCATGCATATTGTGTTCCAGATCTTAGAGAAAAGGCTTTCAGATTTTCCCTATCTAGTATGATAGTAGTAGCTGTGGTTCTTTTGTATATGACTTTCATTGTATTGAGGTACGCTCCTTCTATGGCCAGTTTCTAAGAGTTTCTATTATAAAAAGATATAGAATAATATCAAATGTCTTTTTAATATCAATTGAAATGATTATATCGATTTTGTCCTTCATTCTGTGGATATGATGTTCCACATTTATTGATCTGCATATGTTGAACCATCCTTGCATCCCTGGGATAAATCCCAGTTGGTCATGATGAATGACCTTTTTAACATGTTGTTAAATTTGGTTTGCTAGTATTTGGCTATTTTCACATCAATATTCCTCAATGATATTGGACTGTAGTTTTCTTTTTTTGATGTGTCTTTGTATGGTTTTAGTATCAAGATAATAATGGCCTTGTAGAATATGTTTCAAAGTATCCCCCTTCCTCCATTTTTTTTTTTTGAATAGTTTGAGTAGGATTGGTATAATTTGTTCTTTAAATGTTTCATAGAATTCATCAGTGGAGCCATTGCTTCCTGGGCATCTCTTCGCTGGAAGCTTTTTTATTATGGCTTTGATCTTGTTACTTGTTATTGATCTGGTCAGGTTTTGAGTTTCTTCATGGTTCAATCTTGGTAGATTGTATGTGTCTAGGAAATTGTCCATTTCTTCTAGATTTTCCAATTTGTTGGCATGTAGTTGCACATAGTAACCACTAATGATCCTTTAAATTTCAGTAGTATCAGTTATAATGTCTCTATTTTATCTCTGATTTTATTTATTTGGATACTCTCTGCTTTTCTTAGTCTCTCTAAAGGTTTGCTAATTTTTTTCACTATTTTTAGAAAAATAAGTTTCACTGATTCTTTTCTATTGTTTTCTTCATTTCAATTTTATTTTTCTATGATCTTTATTTTTTTTTCTTCTATTAATTTTTGGTTATGGTTTGTTCTCACTTTTCTAGTTCTTTAAGATGTTTTGTTGGGTTGTTTATTTGAAGTTCTCCGTTTGTAGTGTAGTCACTTAGAGCTATAAATTTCTCTCAATACGAATTTCACTTTATCCCATAGGTTTGGGTATGTTATACTGCCATTATCATTTGCTTCAAGAAAAGTTTCAGTTTCCTCCTTAATTTATTTATTGACTCATTGTTCATTCAGGAGCATATTGTTTAATTTCCATGTATTTGTATAGTTTTGAAAGTCCTCTTTTTACTGATTTTTAGTTTCATCACATTGTGGTGAAAGAAGATATTTGATTCTTTTTAATGTTTTAATACTTGTTTTATGACCTCACAAATGGTCTCTTCTTGAGAATCATTCGTATGCTGAGCAAAAACAAAAAAAACAAAAAACAAACAAACAAAAAAAGCGTATTCTGCAGTCATTGGTTAAAATGTTATGTAAATATCTATTTGTTCTGTAGTGCAGATTAAGTCTGACATTTCTTAGTTGATTTTCTGTCTGGAAGATCTTTGTTGATTTTCTGTCTGGAAGATCTTTCCAAAGCTGAAAGTGGAGTGTTTTAAGTTTTAAGCTATTATTGCATTTGGTTTATCTCTCTCTTTAGCTCTAACAATATTTGTTTTGTATATCTAGTTGCTTCAATGTTAGGTTCATATATATTTAAAATTATTATACGTCCTTGCTAAATTGTCCCCTTTATCGTTGCATAGTGACCTTCTTAGTGTCTTCCTATAGTGTGTCTTGAAATCTACTTTTTCTGATAAAGTAGAGCTACTCCTGCTCTATATTGGTTTTCCTTAGAATGGAATATCTCTTTCCATACTTTTGTTTTTAATCTGTATGTGTCTTTATAGGTGAAAAGTGCTTCTTGTCGGCAAAAAATTGTTGGGTCTTGTTATTTAATTCATTATGCCTCTCTATGTCTAATGATTGAAGAGCTTAGTCAATTTATATTTAATGTTGCTGTTGATTAGTAAGTACTTAATCTTGCCATTTTGTTTTATGGTCTTTTGTGATCTTCTCTGAGGCTTTTACATATTATTTTATAACCCATTGCCTGCTGATAACATCTTAACACTGTTTGTATAAACAAATGAACAAGCAAAAAATAAAAACTCTGGATCTTAAATTTATCCCCTGACTTTTTAACTCTTTTTTGTTTTTATTTATGTCTTACTGTATTGTCTATGTCTTGGAAAGTTGTTGTAGTTTTTATTTTTGATTGGTTCATTGTTTAGTCTTTCCACTCTACGATATGATTAATTTACATTACACAGTTACAGTGTTATAATATTCTGTGTTTTCCTGTGTGCTTACTAAGACCAGTGAGTTTTTCACCTTCAGATGATATCTTGTTGGGTATAGTTTGCTCTCAATTTTCTAATTCTTTTTTTTTTTAATTTTCTAATTCTTTAAGATGCATTGTTATGTTGTTTATTTGAAGTTCTTCTTTCATAGTGTAGGCACACGGAGCTATAAACTTCCCTCAATACTGCTTTCACTTTATTCCATAAGTTTGGGTATGTTATACTTTCATTATCATTTGGTTCAAGAAAATTTGTTTCTTGAACTTGCTGATTGTTAACTCCCCTTTCTTTCTAGTCGAAGTACTTTCTTTAGCATTTCTTGTAGGACAGATGTAGTGCTGATAAAATCTCTCAGCTTTTGTTTGCTGGGAAAGTCTTTATTTCTCATTCATGTTTGAAGTATATTTTTGCCAGATATACTATTCTAATGTAAACTTTTTTTTTTTCCTTCAGCATTTTAAATACATCATGCCACTCTCTCCTGGTCTGTAAGGTTTCCAGTGAAAAGTCTGCTGCCAGACATATTGGAGCATCACTGTATGTTTTTCATTTCTTTTTTCTAGTTGCTTTTAGGATTCTTTATTTTTGACTATTGGAGTTTCATTTGTAAATAAATGCCTTGACACAGTATATTTTTTTTTTTGGTAAATCATTTCGATGTTCTATAATTTACTTGTATTTGGATATTGATATATTTGCCTAGGTTTGGGAAGTTCTCTGTTATTATCCCTTTGAAAAATCTTTCTACTCCTATCTCTTCTACCTCCTCTTTCAGACCAAAATCTCTTAGATTTGCAACTTTAGTGCTATTTTCCTAGATTCTGTTGGCATGCTTCATATTTTTATTATTTTTTTCTTTTGTGTCCTCCAACTATGAATTTTCTAATAGCTTTCTTCAGGCTCACTTTTTTTTTTCTGCATGATCAATTCTGCACATTAAAAGACTCTGGTACATTCTTTAGTATGTCAATTGCATTTTTCAGTTCAAGAATTTCTGCTTTTTTCATTTCTTTCAATCTTTTGTTAAATACACCTGATAGAATTTTGAATACCTTCTCTCTGTTATTTTGAATTTCCTTGTCTTTCCTCAACCGAACTATTTTGAACTACCTGTTTGAAAAGTCATGTATCTTTGTTTCTCCAGGATTGGTCCTTTTGCTTTATTTGGTTCATTTGGTGAGGTAATGTGTTCCTGCATGGCCTTTTTTTCCTGCAACTTTTATTTTAAGTTCAGAGGTACATGTGCATAATGTGCAGTTTTGTTACATAGGTAAATGTATGCCATGGTCGTTTGCTGGACCAGTCATTCCATCACATAAGTATTAAACCTAGTATCTATAAGCTATTCTTCCTTATGCTCTCCCTCCCTCTACCCAACCCTGACAGACCCCAGTGTGTGTTGTTCCCCACTATGTGTCCACATGTTCTTTTCATTCAGCTCCCACTTATAAACAAGAACATGTGGTGTTTGGTTTTCTGTTCCTGTATTAGTTTACAGAGAATAATGTCTTTCAACTCTATCCATGTTGCTGCAAAGAATATAACCACATTTCTCTTTATGGCTACATAGTGTTCCATCATGGATATGTACCACATTTTCTTTGACCAGTCTATCATTGATGAGCATTTAGGTTGATTCCATCTGTTCGCTATTGTGAATGGTGCTGCAATGAACATATGTGTGCATGTATCTTTATAATAGAATGATTTATATTCCTTTGGGTATATACCAAGTAATAGGATTGCTGGTCAAATCATATTTTTGCCTCTAGGTCTTTGAGGAATTGCCACAGTCTTCCACAGTGCTTGAACAAATTTATACTTCCACCAAAGGATAAAATAATTTCTTTTTTTTCCCACAACTTCACCAACATCTGTTGTTTTTTGACTTTTTAATAATAGCCATTCGGACTGGCATGAGATAATATCCCATTGTGGTTTTGATTTGCATTTCTTTAATGATCAGTGATGTTGACCTTTCTTCCATATTCTTCTTGGCCTCATGTATGTCTTCTTTTGAAAAGTGTCTGTTCATGGCGTTTGCTCACATTTTAATGGGGTTGTTTTTTGCTTGTAAATTTGCTTAAGCTTCTTGTAGACTCTCGATAATAGACTTTTATCAGATGGATCAATTGTGAAATATTTCTTCCATTCTGTCAGTTGTCTGTTCACTCAGATGATAGTTTCTTTTGCTGTGCAGAAGGTCTTTTGTTTAATTAGATCCTACTTGTCAATTTTGGCTTTTGTTGCAATTGCTTTTGGCATTTTTGTCATAAAATCTTTGCCATTCCTATGCCCTGAATGTTATTGCCTAGATTTTCTTCTAGAGTTTTTATAGTTTTAGGTTTTACATTTGTCTTTAATCTATCTTGAGTTAATTTTTGTATATGGTGTAAGGAAGGGGCCCAGTTTCAATTTTTCTGCATATGGCTAGCGAATTCTCTTAACATTGTTTATTAGATAGAGAATCCTGTCCCCATTGCTTGTTTTTTTCAGATTTGTCAAAAAATAGATAGTTGTAGGGGTGTGGTCTCATTCCTGAGTTCTCTATTCTGTTCTGTTAGTCTGTGCATCTGTTCTTGTACCAGTACCATGCTGCTTTGGTTATTGTAGACTTGTAGTATAGTTTGAAGCCAGGTAGTGTGATACCTCCAGTTTTGTTCTTTTTGTTTAGAATTACCTTGGCTATTGGCACTCTCTTTCGTTCCATGGGAATTTTAAAATAGTTTTTTTTTTTTTTTTTTCTTCTAATTCTGTGAAGAATGTCAATGGTAGCTTAATGGGAATAGCATTGAATCTATAAATTACTTTGGACAGTATGGCCATTTTCACTATATTGATTTTTTTCTATCCATTAGCATGAAATGTTTTTCCACTTGTTTGTGTCTTCTCTGATTTCTTTGAGCAGTGGTTTGTAGTTCTCCTTGAAGAGATCCCCCACTTCCCTTTTAAGCTGTATTTCTAGGTATTTTATTCTTTTTGTAGCAGTTGTGAATGGGGAGTTCATTAATGATTTTTCTCTGAACTTGCCTGTTGTTGGTGTATAGGAATGCTAGAAAATTTGCACATTGATTTTGCATCCTGAGACTTTGCTGATTTTGCTTATTATCTTTAGAAGCTTTGGGGCTGAGACAACGGGGTTTTCTGGATATAGGATTATGTCATCTGCAAACAAAGATAATTTCACTTCTGCTTTTCCTATTTGAACACCATTTATTCATTTCTCTTGCCTGATTGCACTGGTCAGAACTTCCAATACTATGTTGAATAGGAGTGGTGAGAGAGGGCATCCTTGCTTTTGATGGTTTTCGGTGGAATGCTTTCAGCTTTTGTCCATGCAGTATAATATTGGTTGTGGGTTTGTCATAAATGGATCTTATTATTTTGAGGTATGTGCCTTCAATACCTAGTTTATTGAGAGTTTCTAACATGACGGCATGTTGAATTTTATTTAAGGTCTTCTTTGTATCTATTGAGACAATCATGTGGTTTTTGGTTTTGGTTCTGTTTATTTGATGAATCATGTTTATTTATTTGTGTATGTTGAACCCATCTTGCCTCCTGAGGATGAAACCAACTTAGTTATTGTGGATAAGCTTTTGGATGTGCTGCTGGATTTGGTTTGCCATTATTTTGTTGAGGATTTTTGCATCGATGTTCATCAAGGTTATATGTCTGAAGTTTTCTTTTATTGTTGTATCTTTGTCAGGTTTTGATATCAGGATAATCCTGGCCTCATAGAACAGGTTAGGAAGAAGTCTCTCCTTTTCAATTTTTTGGAATAGTTTCAGTAGAAATGGTACCCGATCTTTTTTGTACCTCTGGTAGAATCCAGCTGTGAATCCATCTGGTCCTGGGTTTTTTCTTCTTGGTAGGCTACTTATTACTGTCTCAGTTTCAGAACTCATTATTGGTTTATCCAGGAATTCAATTTCTTCTTGGTTCAATCTTAGGAGGGTACATGTGTCCTGGAATTTATCCATTTCTTCTGTATTTTTCAGTTTATGTGCATAGAGGCATACCTAATATTCTTAGATGGTTTTTTGTAATTCTGTAGTGTCAATGGTGGTGTTCCCCTTATCATTTTTTATCATTTTTGATCACATTTATTTGATTCTTCTCTCTTTCCTTCTCTATGAGTCTAGCTAGCAGTCTATGTTTTTTAATTTCTCCAAAAGACCAGATCCTGGATTCATTGATTTTTTTTTTTTTAAGGTTTTTCATGTTTCCTATCTCTTTTAGTTCAGCTCTAATTTTGGTCATTTTTTTGTCTTCCGCTAGCCTTAAGGTTCATTTGCTCTTAGTTATCTAGTTCTTTTAATTGTGATGTTAGTTTACTAACTTGTGACCTTTCTAGCTTTTTGGTGTGGACATTTTCGTGCTATAAATTTCCCTGTTAACACTGCTTTAGCTGCGTCTCAGAGATTCTGGTACAATGTCTCTTTGTTCTCATTTGTTTCAAAAAACTTCTTGATTTCTGCTTTAATTTCATTATTTACCCAAAAGCCATTCAGGAGAAGGTTATTCAATTTCCGTGTAATTGTTTGGTTTTGAGTGAATTTCTTAATCTTGATTTCTTAGTCTTGAATTTGATCGTGCTGTGGTCCAAGAGACTCTTTGTTATGATTTCAGTTCTTTTGCATTTGTTAAGGAGTGTTTTACTTCTGATTATTTGATCAATTTTAGAGTAAGTGCCATGTGGTGATGAGACGAATGTACATTCTGTTGTTTTGAGATGGAGAGTTATGTAGATTCCTGTCAAGTTCATTTGATCCTGTGCTGAGTTCAGGTTCTAAATATCTTTGTTAATTTTCTGTCTTGATGATCTGTCTAATGTTGTCAATGGGGTGTTAAAGTCTCCCACTCTTGTTTTGTGAGGGTATAAGTCTCTTTGAAGATCTCTAAAAACTTGCTTTATAAATCTGGGTGCTCCTGTGTTGGGTGCATATATATTTAGTATAGTTTGCTCTTCTTGTTGAACATTTTACCATTATGTAATGCCCTTATTTGTCTTTTTTTATTGTTGTTGGTTTGAAGTCTGTTTTATGAGAACCTAGGATTGAAACCCCTGCTTTTTTTTTTTTACTGTTTTCCATTTGCTTGAGAGATTTTTGTTCATCCCTTTGTTTTGAGTCTATGCGTGTCTTTGCTTGTGAGATAGGTCTCTTAAAGACAGCATGAAAATAGGTCTTGGTTTTTAATCCAACTTGCCACTCTGTTTTTTAACCAGGGCATTTAGTTCATTTGCATTTAAGGTTAGTATTGTTGCGGTGTGAATTTGATCCTGTCATCATAATGTTAGCTGGTTATGTTGCAGACTTGTTTATGTGATTGCCTCATAGTGTAACTTGTCAGTGTGTTTTTGTAGTGGCTGGTAATAGTTTTTTCTTTCCATACTTAGCACTTCCTTCAAAAGCTCTTGCAAAGTAGGCCTGGTTGTGATGAATTTCCTCATCATTTGTTTGTCTGAAAAGGGTCTTATTTCTCATTGGCTTATGAAGTTTAGTTTGGCCAGATATGAAATTAAGGGTTGGAAATTCATTTATTTCATAATGTCAAATACTGGCCCCCAGTTTCTTCTGGCCTGTAGGGTTTCCACTGAGAGGTCCACTGTTAGTCTGATGGACTTCCCTTTGTAGGTGACCTGACCTTTCTCTCTGGCTGCCCTTAACATTTTTTCTTTCATTTTTACTTTGGATAATCTGATTATTATGTGTTTTGAGGTTAATCTTTCTGTTCAGTATCTTACTGGTGTTCTCTGCAGTTTCTAAATTTGAATGTTGGCCCACCTTCCTAGGTTGAGGAAGTTTTCCTGGATGATAGCCTGAAGTATGTTTTCTAACTTGGTTCCATTCTCCCCATCTCTTTCAGGTACCCCAGTCAGTCATAGGTTCAATCTCTTTACATAATTCCATATTTCTCAGAGGTTTTGTTCATTCCTTTTCATTTGTTTTTCTCTATTTTTGTATGCCTGTCTCATTTCAAATAGTTTTCGAGCTCTGAGATTCTTTCCCCTGCTTGTTCTATTCTGCTACTGATACTTGTGATTGTATTGTGAAGTTTTCGTTTTGTGTTTTTCAGCTTCATCTGGTTAGTTATGTACCTCTCTAAACTGGAAAATGCTATGGTTCTGACAGGCTTGTAAAGGTTCTGTGTTGATGGTCTTAGACAAGATCTGGAATAATTCTTTGGATTATCAGACAGAGATTCTTGTTCTTTTTCTCTTACTTTCTCTCAAACAAATGGAGTCTCTCTCTGTGTATTCTTAGCTGCCTGGAGCTGGCAGTGGAGTGTCACAAGCACCCCTATGGCTACTGCCACTAGGGCGGCACTACATCAGATATGAAGACAGCACAGTTCTGGGTCTCATCCATGGCCTGCTGTAACCACTCCTGGCTACTGCCTACATTTGCTCAAGGCATTGGTGTTCTGCAGTCCACAGGTGGTGAAGCCAGTCAGGACTGTGTCATTCCCTTCAGAGCAGCAAGTTTTCCCTGTCCTGAAGGGTCCAGAGGTACTGTCTTGGACCAGGGACTAAAATCAAACAAACAAAACCTTTAGAATTTGACATAGTGTTCTGTAGTACTGCAGCTGAGCTGGCACTGAAATCACAAGACAGTTTTTTCCCATTCTTTTCTCACCTTTTCAAAGGCAGAAGAACCTCACCCAATGGCCACCTCCACCACAGGCACACAGGGAGTACTACCAGGCTACCAACAATGTTTGCTTAAAGCCCAAGGGCTCTTCTGTAAGCTCATGGTGAACGATACAAGCCTTGGAACTTACCCTTCTGTATGGTGAAATCCCCTCTCACCCAGGGCATGTCCAGAAATTCCATTCAAGTGCCAAAGCCTGAAATTGGGGACCCCAAGAACCCACCCACTGTGGCAGGGCTGGTACCTAAAGTGCAAGACAAAGTCCCCTTTACTTTTCCCTCTTCTTTTCTCAAACAGAAAGAATCTCTCTTCATAGTCATGATAGCTGGGAATATGCTAATTCCCACCTGAAGCCAGAAAGTTTCAGAGTGTCACCTGAGGCCTACTATGTACTACCTGAGTACTGCCACTGGTTATTCAGGGACTAAGGGCTCTTCAGATAGAAGGTAATAAATCCTGACAAAACTGACTCCTTCCCTTCAAGGCAAAGCGTTCCCATCTAGCCCAGTGTGTGTCTAGAAATGTCATCTGAGCGCTAGGACCTGAAATAGCATCCTTGTAACTCTGATCGATGCCTTATCCTACTGTGGCTGAGCTGGTATCCAAGATCCTAGACAAATGTCATTGTTAACACTTTCCTCTCCTCTCCTCAAGAGGAACAAAGGGGTCTTTTTGAAGCCAGGAGCTATTCAGCCTGCTGTTATCGGGGTGATGAAACCTGCACTCCTCTAGCCACACTGGCTTGTGTCTCAGTAGGTCACGTGCCCCACTTCCCACCCCAGTTTACTGACTCTGGGCCCATTTCAGCACTAGGACTCTTCTAGGAGTGAACTGCCTTTCAAATTTATTTAGGGCCCAGGAACACTCTAGCTCGAGGTGGCAAGGCTTGCAGGAACTCCCGTTTTGACTGCTGGGGTGGGTGACTCCCCTCTGGCTGGGGCTGATTTAAATATTCCCTCCATGGGTGGGTGACAGCTGAGTTCAGTCCGGTTTTGTTTTCTTCTATAACAGGGCAGCACTAAGTTCGATGCACTGTCTCTCCATTGCTGCACTCTCATTTCCCACGTGCACAGATTCTCTTTCCATGCTGCATGGTCATTGTCAAAAAATTGGGAAGGGATGGCATTGACAAATCAAGACTGTTTTCTCTACTTCTTCAGTGCTTTTTTCAGTGATATAAAGTTCAAACCAGGTACTCTGAGTGCTCACCTGATATTTGGTTCTTCCGAAAGTCCTTTTTTGTGTAGATAGTTGTTAAATTGTTGCCCTTGCCAGGGGGATAATTGGTGGAGCCTTCTATTCTGCCATATTTCTTGACCTATCTCCTATTATCGTTTTTGACCTTGCAGTCTGTGTTGTTCAAGAACTCTAGGTTTGGGCGCCAAGCTGACAGATTAAAATATTGTTTCTTCCTTGTAGTTTACGTATGACTTTGGTTGATTTCTTAACCCCTTTGTCCCTGAGTCTCCTGTAAATAAGAATAACTGTAATTAGGAATAATAGTAGTAGCTACCTCATAGTATTTTTGAGAGAGTTAAATTAAATAAATATAATGCAGTTAGAATAGTTTCCAGAGTTTAGTCTACACTATATAGCTATTAAATATTATTAGTATTAATTTTATGTCTACTGTGAAATGTTGGAGTCATATTTTGTCTCAGTATCCTCTTTACTAAGATTCTCAGGAAATTATGTTATTTGCATAAAGCGTGGTTTTACTTTTCCTAAGCGATTGTTTTATTTTCATCTAATGGATGTTGTGTATAACATATCAAATTGTTTTTCTAATTTTATATTTACTATTATAAACTTTATAACAAAATATGAGGTTCATCTCTAATGCATTTATGAACATTAATGATAAAATCTTTTAAAATGTCTGATTAATAGGTTTGCTTTCCATCCTTTCCCTTGATTTTATCTGAGTTTACTATTTAACTGCTACATATTATTATTTCTGTTTTTTGTTCTATGTTATGCATTTTTCAATAACATAATTCTACTTTTGAACACATAGAGGTATGTGTAAAGTTAAATAAACCAAAAAATAAAAGATGGGTAGGCTTTAACAGGATAACTTTAAATAAAACTTTGCTTTCTACATTCTCTTGGAAATGATATAGTGTATTTTTAATGAACAGATGAGAACAAGGAGAATAATAATTTTGGAGTGAAATCTAGGCTTTTCTTGTTTTCTCACAATGAAAATTAGTGAGTTATACCCTCTTTTCACAAACCGTGTTTTATTTTTACAAGAGTAGAGAAGCAACATAAAAGCAAGATAAATTCTAATTTATTAGACATATATTTACTAATTTTTTCATATGTAATTTATTTCCACCATTTATGAGATAATTTAAACCATGCCTGTTGTGTGTGGCTGACATATGGCTCACTAGGGAAGTTATTTCTTCTTTTTTTATTCGAGACAGAGTCTTACTCTGTCACTCAGGCTGGAGTGTAGTGGTTCCGGCTTCAAGCAATTCTCCTGTCTCAGCCTCCCATGTAGTTGGGACTACAGATGCACACCACCAAGCCCTGCTAATTTTTGTATTTTTCATAGAAACGGAGTTTCACCATATTGATTAGGCTGGTCCCGAACTCCTGACCTCAGGTGATCTACCCGCCTCGGCCTCCCAAACTGCTGGGATTACAAGCATGAGCTACCGCATCGGGCCCTATTTTTTCTTAAAGATTACCTCAAGGTAATTAGAGATCTATTTAGAATAAGTAAAAATTATTTTTACTGCATTTAAAATATTTTTTCTAGAGTAGTATTTCTTCTTTTTCCTTCTAACACTTCTAGCAATGTTTAAGTTTAAATGGTGTTCAAAAATAACTCTTTGAAGATTAATTTTTTTAAAAACAACTGAAAATGTTATGGTATTTAAAAATTACTGCTATAATAGATTCGTTATATAAGTAGAACATGGCTGGGTGTGGTGGCACATGTCTGTAATCCCAGCACTTTGGGGGGCCAACATGGGCAGATCACCTGAGATCAGGAGTTTGAGACCAGCCTGGCCAACATGGTGATACCCTGTCTCTACTAAAAATACAAAAATTAGCTACACATTGTTGTGGGTGCCTGTAATCCCAGCTACTCAGGAGGCTGAGGCAGGAGAAGCGCTTGAACCCAGGAGGTGGAGGTTGCAGTGAGCCTAGATTGCGCCACTGCACTCCAACCTGGGCAACAAGAGTGAAACTCTGTCTCATAAATAAATAAATAAGTAAAAGGTAGAACATTTCCAGGTGATTTTCCTCCTAATATTTTCCTATCTATAATGTTTTCTGAAATACTTTAAAGATTGAGCTGCCATTTGCTGGGGTAAAAGTCTTTAGTGCTCTGTCTCTAAGATCCATTCCTATATGTTACCACTTTTTATTTTAATATTTCTGCACTTAATAATAGTAAATAATTTGTTTCTGTATTATGGAATTTATGTACTAATGATGCTTTTCATTTTCCTAAGGTAGAATTTAAAAAAAAAATTCACTGACTTTTCTCTATAGTGTTATTTCATTCCCAATAATAATTGTTTTGAAAGCTATTTTCTTATCTTTATTCCATATTGAATATGAATAATGAATAAAGCAATAAGATAAAAAATTAGAAGTGATTGATATTAACCTAGACATAAAGGCATAGCTTTTTAAAATAAAATTTTAAAATGAGATTAAATTGATGCAGCAGAAAGTACCATTTTAAAATTAAAATTTAGTGGGTTTTCGTATACTCAAAATGTTGTGGAAACACCCCCATTATCAGATCCCAAAACCTTACCATCACTCCATAAAGGAACTCTGCACGTGTTAGAAATCAATCCCAATATACAAATTTCCCCTATCTGCTGTCTTTATAGATTTGTCTATTCTGGACTTTTGATAAAAATAAAAGCATACAATACATGAAACTTTCTTTCTGACTCCTTTTATTTAGCATAATGGTTAAAAGCTTCTTTCATATTATAGAATAGATAAGTATTTAATAGCTTTATTTTCATTGTGATAAAATACATATAAAAATTGCCATTTTAATCATTTTTCAACTGTGAAATGGAGAGGCATTATTAACACTCACAATGCTGAGCAACTGTCACCACTATCTATTTTCAGTCCTTAGTTTCATATCTCATTTCAGACGTTTGAGTCTACTCTCTTTGTGTAAGTCACTTTCCTAAAGGTTTATCAACTTTGCTGATGCTTTTGAAGAACTCTTAGTTTCACTGATTTTCTCAATTGTTTTTCTATTCTCCATTTTATTTATCTACGTTCTAATCTTTATTATTTTCTTTCTTCTGTTAATGTTGGGTTTGGTTTGTTCTTTTTTTTTTTTTCTAATTACTTAAGGTATATAATCAGATTACTAATTTAAGAATTGTTCTCTTTTTGTCTTTTTCTATAATTGGCACATAATCATTGCTTGTATTTATGGGATATAGAGTGATAATTTAATAGATATATACAATGTGGAATAATCGAATCAGGATAATTAGTATATCTATCACCCGAAACATTTATCATTTATTTGTGCTGTAAACATTCGAAATAATCTTTTAGCTCTTTGAAAAACTATAATTAATTATAATTAACTGTTGTCACTCTGCAGTGCCACCTAACATTAAAACTTATTCATTCTATGTAGCTGTAATTTTGTATCTGTTAACTAAATATTCCTTATCCTCCCCTCCACTTCCCCTTCCTAGCCTCTAACAACCACAATTTTATACTCTATTTCTATGAGAGGAAAATTGTACTTTCTCTCAACTTGTTTATTAGCTCCCACATATGAGGAACGATACACAGTATTTATCT
This sequence comes from Macaca mulatta, assembly GCF_049350105.2. Lineage (NCBI taxonomy): Eukaryota > Metazoa > Chordata > Mammalia > Primates > Cercopithecidae > Macaca > Macaca mulatta. The sequence continues at coordinate 95,015,527 of NC_133426.1, read as the reverse complement.
TTATGTACCTGACTTATCACTTAAACATAGTATGCTCGAGGCTTATCTATGTTTCTGTGAATGACAGCATTTTATTCTTTTTTAACACTGAACAAAAATGGATTGTGTATGTGTACTGCATTTATTTTATCTATTTATCTGTTGATTGACATTGAAGATAATTTTATATCTTGACTATTGTGAATAATGCTGCAATAAACATGAGAGTGCACATATCTTTTTGATATACCAATTACCTTTTCTCTAGATAAACATCCACCAGTGGGATGGCTGGATTATATGGTAGTTCTATTTTTACAGTTTTGAGATACCTTCATACTGTTTTCAATAATGACTGTATTCATTTCTGGTTATAACAACAATGTATAAAAGATCCATTTTCTCCACATAATCGCCAGCATGTTATCTTTTATCTTATTGAACATAGACAATCTAACTCTAGTGAAATACCTCATAATGGTTTTGAATTGGATTTTCATGATGATTAGTGATGTTGAGCACTTTTAAATCAATTTCTTTTATTATTGTTACATAGTAGATGTGAATATTTTCAACATATATAATAATTTAATATTTTTATAATTTATACAGAGTAATGTAATTAGAATACTCAACTTAAATATTTGTTTTTTGTTTATGATAGAAATTTAAATTATTATTTTCTAGCTATTTTTGAAATATACAATAGATTATTGTAAACTATAATCACCTTACTGATTTATCAAACACTACGTATTATTTCTTCTTTCAAACTATATAATTGTGCCCATTAAGCAACCTCTTTTTGTTGTCCCATTCCCTTCCCTGCTCAGTCTCTGATAACCACAACCTACTCTATAAGATTCACTTTTTTAGCTCCCACGTGACAGAGAACATGCAATATTTGTCTTTCTGTGCCTGACTTATGTCACTTATAATGACCTCTAGTTCCATCTATGTTCCTTCAAATGACAAAAATTAATTCCTTTTATGACTGAGTAATATTTTACTGTGTATATCCCATTTTTGTTCTTCATTGATGGACATTTAGGTTGATTCCATATTTTGGCTGTTGTGCTGCAATAAACATGGAAATGTGTATATCTATTTTCTATATTGATTTTTTTTCTCTTGTATATACACCCAATGGTTTAATTGCTGGATCATGTGGTAGTTCTATTTTGAGTTATTTTCGGGGGAAGCTCCATACAATTTTCCATAGCGGATATGCTATTTTATATTTACACCAACAGGGTGTAAGTGTTCCTTTTTCTTCACACCCTTGCCAGCATCTTTTATTGCCTGTGGTTTTGATAACAGGCATTTTAACTGGGATGAGATGCCAACTCACTGTGATTTTGATTAATATTTATATGATGATTACTGATGTTGAGCATTGTTTCCTGTACTCATTGGCTATTTGTGTGTCTTCTTTTGAGAAATGTATATTCAGATCCTTTTTTTTTTTTTTTTTTTTTTGAGATGGAGTCTCACTCTATTGCCCAGGCTGGAGTGCAGTGGTGCGATCTTGGCTCACTGTAACCTCCTCCTCCAGTATTCAACTGATTCTCCTGCCTCAGGCTCCTAAATAGCTGGGACTACCGGTGCATGCCACCACACCCAGCTAATGTTTTGTATTTTTAGTATAGATGGGGTTTCACCATGTTAGCCTGGATGGTCTCAATCTCCTGACCTCATGATCCGCCTGTCTTGGCCCCTCAAAGTGCTGAGTTTACAGGAGTGAGCCACCGCACCCAGCCCCTTTGTTCATTTTTAATCCGATTACTTGGGTTTTAATTTTTGTTATTGAGTTGTTTGAGCTCCCTATATGCTCTGATTATTAATCCTTTGTCAGATGAATAGTTTGCAAATATTTTCTCTTCTTCTGTGGGTCCTCTTTGGACTTTATTGATTATTCCTTTTATTGTGCAGTTTCTTTTTTAGCTTTATGTGATCTCCTTTGTCTATTTTAGCTTTGCTTGCCTGAGGTTTTGAGATCTTATACAAAAAAATTTTGCCCAGAGCAATGTCCTATATTGTTTTCCTATTGTTTCCTTCTAGTAGTTTCATAGTTTCAGGTCTTACATGCAAGTCATTAATCCATAGTAATTTGATTTTTGTGTATGATGAGAGATAGGGACCTAGTTTCATTATTTTGCATATGAATATCCAGTTTTCCCAGAACCATTTATTGAAGAGCCTGTTCTTTCACTATTGTATGTTTGTGGCACATTTATCAAAAATGAGTTGGCTGTTAAGTATGTGGATTTATATGTGTGTCCTTTATTCAGTTTTATTGGTCTGTGTGTCTGTTTTTATGTTAGTACTATGCTGATTTGGTTATTATAGCTTTGAAGTATATTTTGAAGTCAGGAAGCATGATGTCTCCAGCTTTGTTCTATTTGCTCATGATTGCTTTGGCTATCCAGGGTCTTTTTTGGTTCCATATAAATTTCATAATTTTTTGTCTATTTCTGTGAAGAATGTCATGTAGACTATGTATCCATATGATATACATAGGAAACAGGATGGTGTGGTACCTGAGAGCATAAACTGCCTTTGAGCCTCAGCTCAGCCACTTTCTTGTTTTATAACCTTGGCAAACTATTTAATCTCTCTGAGGTACATTCTCAATTTCCTCATCTATAAGAAAGAGAAAATAATTCGGATTATTTTTGTGGGTCCATATATTTTGTGGTACCACATAAATTTTAATATTTTTTCTATTTCTATGAAGAATGCCATTGGCATTTTGATAGATACTGCATTGGATCTGCAAATTGCTTTGAATAAAATTATAATTTTAACAATATGAATTCTTCAATTTCAAAACATGAAGTGTCTTTTTATGTTTTTATATCATTTTAAATTTCTTTCATCAGTGTTGTAGTTTTCCTGGTACACATATTTTACTTCTTTGGTTAAACGGATGCCTAGGTATTTTATATTTCTTGTAGCTATTGGAAATGGGATTGCTTTCTTGATATCTTTTTCAGATTTTTTGCTCTTGGCTCAAATAAATGCTAGCGATTTTGTATAATTTTGTATTCTGCAATTTTATTGATTGTATTTATCTGTTTTAATAGTTATTTTGGTGGGCCATGCATGGTGGCTCACGCTTGTAATGCTAGCACTTTGGGAGGCTGAGATGGGTGATCACTTGAGGCTAGAAGTTTGAGAAAAATCTGGCCATAATGGTGAAACTCCGTCTCTACTAAAAATATAAAAATTAACTGGTCATGGTGGCACATGCCTGTAGTCCCAGCTACTTGGGAAGCTGAGGCACGAGAATCACTTGAACCCAGGATATAGATGTTGCAGTGAGCTGACATTGTGCCACTGGACTCCAGCCTCGGTGACAGAGACCCTTTCTCCAAAATAAATAAATAAATAAATAAACAAATAAATAGTTATTTTGGTGGAGTCTACAGGTTTTTCCAAGTGTTAAGATCCTGGCATCTGCAAACAAGGCTAGTTTGGCTTCTTTCTTTCCAATTTGAATGTCTTTCTTTATCTTGCCTTATTGCTCTAACCTGAATTTTCAGTTATAATGTTGAATAAAAGTGAGAAAAGTGGGCATATTTGACTTGTTCAAGATTTTAGAAAAATTACTCTCAATTTTTTTCTGTTTTGTATGATGTTAGCTGTGGGTTTGCCATATCTGGTTCTTGTTATTTTGAGGATTTTTTTTTTTTTTAGACTTAGTTCATTGAGGGTTTTAATCATAATGGAATGCTGAATTTCATTGAATAATTTTCGAGCATGTATTGAAATAATCATAGGGTTTTCTTCCTTAGTTCTATTAACATAATGTATCTCATTTACTAATTTGCATGTGTTGAATCATCCTTATGTAACTAGGATGAATCCTACTGGATCTTGGCAAATTATCTTTTTAATTTGTTGAATTAGTTTTGCTAGTATTTTGTTGAGGAATTATGCATATGTTCATCTATTGTGTCTTTCTCTGGTTATTGTATTGAGATAATGGTAGTCTTTTAGAATAAGTTTAGACCTATTCCTTTCTCTTCAAATTTTTGATGAGCTAGAGTAGAACTGTGACTATTTCTTCTTCAAAAGTTTTGGAGAATGCAAGAGTATAGCTGTCAATTCTTGGATTTTTAAACATTTTTGATGGGAGAATCTTTATTATGGCATCAACCTATGGCATCATTACTCATTATTGGTTTGTTGAAGTTTTCATGGTTCAATCTTGGTAGGTTGTATGAGTCAAGGAATTTATCCATTTCTTCTAGGATTTTCAATTTGTTGGTATATAATTGTTTATAATAGCCTGTAAAGTTTGTATTTCTGTGGTCCCAAATGTCATAGCTTCTTTTTTTTTTTTTTTTTTTTGGTGATTTTTATATATTAAGTAGGACCTTCCCTCTTTTTTCTTAGTCTAGATAAGGCTTCATAGATTTTATTATTTTAGAAAGCAACTTTTCATATCATTGATGTGTATTTTTGTCAAATTGTATTTATTTCTGATATAATCTTTATTATCTTTTTCTTTCTATTTTGTGTTTGTTCTTACTTTTCTACTTCCTTGAGGTACCTCACTTGGTTGTTTATTTGAAGTCCTTCCACTTTTGTATATAAGCATTTATTGCCATAATCATCTCTCTTAGTACTGCTTTTTCCCTATCCCATAGATTTTGGTATGTGGTAGGTTTTTGTTTGGTTGGTTGGTTGGTTGGTTGGTTGGTTGGTTTTTCATTTGTTTCAAAATGTTTTTAAAATTTCCTTCTTCATTTTTTTTTTTTTTTTACTGACTCATTCATAAAGAGCATGTTGTTTAATTTTCATGTGTTTATGTATTTCCGAGGTTCCTCTTGTTATTGATTTCTAGTTTTTTTCCATTATGATCAGAAAATATACTTGATTTAATTTCTACTCTTTTGAATTTGTTGAGACTTGTTTTGTGGCCTAAGATATGGTCTATTTTGGAGAATGTTCCATGTGCTGATGACAACAAAGTGTATAATGCAGCAGTTAGGTGAAATGTTCTGCAAATATCTATGTCTATTTGGTTTAGTGTGTAGTTTAACTGATGTTTCTTTGTTAACTTTATGTCCGGATAATTTGTCCATTCCTGAGATTGAGTTGTTGATGTCCCCTGCCATTATTGTGTTGCAGACTATCTTTCCCTTTAAATCTATTAATGTTTGCTTTATATACTTAGGAGTTCCAATAGTAGCTGTATAGATATTTATAATTGTTATATCCTCTCACTGAATTGACTTCTTTATTATGTGGTGACCTTCCTTGTCTCTTTTTACAGTCTCAGATTTGTAGCCTATTTTATCTAAAATAAGTGTAGCTATTCCTGCTCTTTTTAGGTTTCTAGTTGCATGGAATATCTTTTAACACTCCATCACTTTTGGTCCATGTGTGCCTTTATAGGTGAGGTGGTTATAATGCAGCCGGTTGGGTCTGATTTATCCATTCAGCCACTTTGTGCCTTTTAATTGAAAAATTGATTCAATTTACATTCGGTGACAGTAATGATAAGTAAGGACTTACTACTGCCATTTTGTTGCTTTATTTCTCTTTCCTTCATTCTTTTATTTTTAAAGGATGATAACTTATCTTAGATCACAAATAAAAAAATAGAAAAAAGAAAAAAAACTCTACACTTTAACTCCATTTTTCACATTTAGACTTAAGTTGTCTCAATTTTCATATTTTTATATTGCCTGTCTCTTAACAGGCTGCTGTGGTTATTACTGTTTTTCATAAATTTGTCACTTGGGCTTTATAATAAAGTTATGAGTGGATTGCACACCAAAATTACACTATTAGAGTAGTCTGGATTTATCTATGTACTTAGATTTGCCAGTGGGTTTTATACTTTCAAATGTGTTGTTTTGCACATTAACATCTTTTTCTTTTAGGATGAAAAACTCCTTTTAGAATTTCTTATAATACATGACAGGTAGTGGTGAATTATCTCAGTTTTTGTTCATCTGGGAAATACTTTATTTCTTCTTCATATTTGAAGACTAGCTGACCAGGCGAGGTGGCTCACTTCTGTAATCCCAGCACTTTGGGAGGCCAAGGTGGGTAGATCACAAAGTCAGGAATTCAAGACCAGCCTGGCCAAGATGGTGAAACCCCGTCTCTACTAAAAATACAAAAATTAGCTCGGCATGATGGCGGAGGCCTGTAATCCCAGCTACTTGGGAGGCTGAGGCAGGGAATTGCTTGAACCCAGGAGGCGGAGTTTGCAGTGAGCCGAAATCGCACCACTGCATTCCAACCTGGACACCAGAGCAAGATTCCATCTCAGAAAAAAAAAAAAAAAAAAAAGGAATAGCTTTCCTGGATACAATATTGTTGGATGACAGTGGTTTTGTTTGTTTGTTTTTTGCACTTTGAAAATGTCATCATACACCCTTCTGGCCTGAATGGTTTTCAATGAGAAGTCTGTTAGATGAATTGAAACCCTTTTATGTTATTTTCTTATTTTATATTGATGCTTATAGGATCCTCTCTTCATGCTTGACATTTGATAATTTGATTATTATATGCCTTGGAGTAGTCTTATTTGACTTTAATTATTTTGGTGTTCTCTGACCTTCCCGTACCTAAATATTTATCTCTTTCTTAAATTTTGGAAAATTTTATGTTACTATTTCTTCTGATAAGCTTTGCACCATGCTCTTGTTTAGTTCTCCTTTGAATACCAATAATTCTTAGAGTTGGTTTTTTGAGATAATTTTTGACTTTTTTACTTTATCTTCATTTATTTTTATTTTTCTCCTGACTGTATTTTAAAATAACCTCTTCGAGCTCCTGGATTATTGTCTATGCTCGATCTCTTCTGCTGTTGAAAGCCTCTAATAAATTTTTCAGTTAAGTAAATGTATATCTCAGTTCCACAGTTTATGCTTGATATTGTCTTATTTCAATATCTTTGCAAAATTTCTATGATTAATTCCTGATTGATTTTTTATGTTATCTTGGAGAACACTATTTCTTTAAACTGCTATTTTAAATTCTTAGTTAACAAATCACCATCTTAGGGTCAGTCACTAGTTTCTCGCTTTGTACATATGAGAATGTCATAATTCCCTGTTTGCTGTTGTTTGTGTGGAGGTATGTGTATTTCTTTGCATTGAAATATTAATTATTCCAGTTTTTTCGGTTTGGCTTGTTTTTGTTGTTGTTGTTGTTAGATACGTTTGCTTAGAGATTTTTTGTAATTTGCCTATTGATTTTTCTTCTTTTCTTTTCTTTTTTTTTCTGCTAGGTTGATGCCTTCATTAGGGCACTAGATGGAGCCTTAAGCCCAGATTTGCTGCAGTTCTAGTAAACAGAATGTCTTTCATCCAGAATGAGGGAGTAGCAGAAGAAACATCCCAGTAGTGTGGGAAAGCTAATTAGGGGTTTGTACCCAGGAGAACTATGGGACAAAACTTCTAAAATGTGATGATACTGAACAGTTGCTCTGAATTGATGTCTCCTTTGGGTGAGTTACAAAGCAGTGTTTTCAGGGCTAGGAATGGTTGTCCTTCCTTCTCCATTTTTCTCTCACTGTCTTCAGGAATATTTCTCCCTTCAGGCACTCCCAAAGCTTCCCGTGGGTTGAGGCAGGAATGTATTTTTTTGCCAGTGAAGCTGAGATCGTGAGGATGGTGGTGCCCCCTCTTGATCCCACTTTTGCCAGTGTAGAAACCATTAGTCATAAGGAAGATTTTTATGTGTTTGGTGCTGGGAAGACTGGAGGAATGGTCATCACAGATATGGAAGTCTGAATCTCTTACATATGCTGTGAGATTTCTTGACTTCACCGTGGCCCTGGGACACATCTTCCTGTGTGAGGTCTGGGCTATTGCTGGAGGCAATGTTGGCACTATATGTTTGTTTTTGGTTTTTCTATGGGGGTGGTGAGGCCAGCTTTCCGCTATGCTGCCATTTTGAAACTAAAAGTCAGTGTTGAACATTTTTTTATGTACTTGGTCATTTGTATTTATTCTTTGAAAAATGTCTATTTGCCAAAAATTTTTACTAGAATTTTTATTGTATTATTTATTTATTTATTTATTTTTATTATTATTATTTTTTTGCTGTCCAGTTGTTTGAGTTCCTTATATATTCTGGACATTAGTGCCTTGTGAATGAATAGTTTGCAAATATTTTTGAGTTGTCTCTTTCCGCTGTTGATTGTTTCCTTTGCTGTTCAGGAGCTTTTTAGTTTGACATAATCTCATTTCTCTATTTTTCTTAATGCCTTCGCTTTTGAAGTATTACCCATGAAATCTGTACCTAGGACAATGTTCTAAGGCATTTCCCCTATGTTTGATTATTTTACCATTTGTGTCTTACATCTAAGTTTTTAATGCATTTTGAGTTGTTTATTATATATGGTAAAAGGTGGAAATTTAGATTTATTCTTCTGCATATTGATATCCAGTTTGTCTAAAACTATTTAATGAAAAGAATGGCATTTTCCTCATGTATGTTCTTGACTCCTTTGTTGAAAATCACTTAGCTATAAATATGTGAATTTATATTTGGTTTCTCAATTGTGTTTCATTGATATATGTGTGTTTTATTACAATTCCATGCCTTTTACATTTTTGTTCCTTTTTTATTTAAGTGAAAAATACATATATAATTTATTATTTTGCTGTTTTGAAATGCACACTTTAGTGGTAATATATGCTTATGTGCTTATTATATATATGAAATCTTCTTTGTTTCGTTCATTTCCACCTTTGATAACCATTAATCTACTCTTCATTTTCATGAGATTCACTATTTTAGCTCCATCATATGAGTGAGAAAATGTGATATTTGTCTTTCTGTGCCTGACTTATTTCACTTAATATAGTGATCTCCAGTTCCATCTGTGTTCCTTAAAATGATAGGATTTCATTCTTTTTTATAGCTGAATAAAATTTTATTATGCATATATGCCATATTGTCTTTATCCACTTATTCGTTGGTGAGTATTTATGTTGATTCCATATTTTGAACTATTCTAAATAATGCAACAATAACATGGAAATGCAGACATCTCTTTGATGTACTGATTTCCTTTCTTTTGACTATATACCCAGTAGTATAATTGCTTAATCATATGGTACATATGGTAGCTTTGTTTTTTTTTTACAGAGTCTTTCTCTGTTACCTGGACTGGAGTGCATTGGGGTGATCTTGACTCACTGCAACCTCTACCTGCTGGGCTCCAATGATCCTCAGCCTCTCTAGTAGCTGGAACTACAGGTGCATGCCACTGTGCTGGGCTGATTTTTAAATTTTTGTGTGGAGATGAGGTTTCACCATATTGCCCAGGCGAATCTTGACATTGGGCTCAAGCAATTCACCCACCTTGGCCTCTTAAAGTGTTGGGATTACAGGTGCGAGCCACTATGCCTAGCAGTATATCTATTTTTTCTTCTTTGAGAAACCTCCATAATTTTCTCCATAGTCACACTATTAATTTATATTCTCAGCAACAATGCACAAGAATTTTCCTTTCTCAATACTCTTGTGAGTTACTATTGCCTGTGTTTTTGATAAAAACTCTTTTAACTGGAGTAAGATGATGTCTCACTGTGATTTTGATTTGCATTTTTCTGATGATTTGTCTTTTTTAACATTTTTCATACATGTTTGTGGTTTATGTACTTTTGAGAAATGTTTATTCAGACCTTTTGCTTTTTTTTTTTTTTTTTTTAATACAAAGTTTCGCTCTTGTCACCCAGGTTCAAGAGATTCGCATGCCTCAGCCTCCTGAGTAGCTGGGATTAAAGGCGCCTACTACCATGCCCAGCTAATTTTTATATTTTTAGTAGAGACGGCTTTTCACCATGTGGGCCAGACTGGTCTTGAACTCCTGACCTCAGGTGATCTACCCACCTTGGCCTCCCAAAGTGCTGGGATTACAGGCATGAGCCACCATGCATGGCCTTTTGCTCATTTGTTAATTGGATTGTTATTCTTATTTTGCTCTTGAACTGTTTGAGCCACTTATATATTCTGATTATTAATCCTTTGTCAGATCAATAGTTTGCAACTGTTTTCTTCAATTCTATAGATCGTCTTCATTTTTTTTTGATTGTTTCATTTGTTGTGTGAATGCTTTTTAGCTTGAGGTAATCTTATTTGTCTGTTTTTGCTTTGGTACCCTGTGCCTTTCAGGTCTCACACACAAAAAAATTTGCCCAGACCAATTTCCTAGAGTATTTCCCCAATGTTTTCTTCTAGTAGTTTCCTAGTTTCAGGTAGCAGATTATAGTTTCTAATTTACTTTTATTTTATTTTTGTATATGGTAAAAGATGGCAGTCTAATTTTATTTTTTGGCATAGAGTTAATCAATTTTTCCAACATATTTGTTGAAACAACTGTCCTTTTCCCGTTGTGTGTTCTTGGCACCTGTGTGGAAGATGAGATTCTTTTTGCAACTGGGATAATTTATATCTGTGTTCTCTATTCTGTTCTATTGCTCTACGTGTCTGTTTTTCTGCCAGTATCATGGTGTCTTAGTTATTATAGCTTTGTTTTATTTACACATATATATGTGTATATATATATATATATATATATATAAAAATAAAAAATACTTCAAGTTCTGGGATACATGTGCAGAACGTGCAGGTTTGTTACATAGGTACAAATGTACCATGGTGGTTTGCTGAACCCAACAAACCATCATCTACATTAGGTATTTCTCCTAATGCTATCCCTCCCCATGCCCCCCACCCCACAACAGGCCCCAGTGTGTGATGTTACCCTCCCTGTGCTCACATGTTCTTATTGTTCAACTCCCACTTATGAGTGAGAACATGCAGTATTTGATTTTCTGCTCCTGTGTTAGTTTGTTGAGAATGATGGTTTCCAACTTCAGCCATGTCCCTGCAAAGGATGCGAACTCATCCTTTTTCATGGCTGCATAGTATCCCACAGTGTATATGTGCCACATTTTCTTTATCCGGTCTAATATTGATGAGCATTTGGGTTGGTTCCAAGTCTTTGCTATTGTGAATAGTGCTGCAATAAACATATATGCACATGTGTCTTTATAGTAGAATGATTTATAATCATTTGGGTATATACCCAGTAATGGGATTGGTGGGTCAAACGGTATTTCCAGTTCTGGATCTTTGAGGAATCACCACACTGTTGTCCACAATGATTGAACTAATTTACAGTCCCACTGAGAGTGTAAAAGTGTTCCTATTTCTCCACATCCTCTCCAGCATCTGTTGTTTCCTGACTTTTTAATGATTGCCATTGTAACTGGCATGAGATGGTATCTCATTGTGGTTTCGATTTGAATTTATCTAATGACCAGTGATGATGAGCTTTTTTTCATATGTTTATTGGCTACATAAATGTCATGTTTTGAAAAGTGTCTGTTCATATCCTTTGCCCACTTTTTCATGGGGTTTTTTTTTTTGTTTTTTGGTTTTTCTTTGTACATTTGTTTAAGTTCCTTGTAGATTCTGGATACACTCTAGAATAAACAGACTTAACAGCTATTTACAGGACATTCTACCGCAGAACTGCAGAATATACATTCTTCTCATCAATACATGGAACATTCTCCAAGATAGACTCTATGGCAGGCCAAAAACACAAGTCTCAATACATTTAAGAAAATTGAAACCATATTAAATATCTCTTCAGAACACAGTGGATTAAAACCAGAAATAAACATCAAAGGGAACCCTTAAAATTATACAAATACATGGAAAATAAATAATCTACTTTGGAATGATTTCTGGGTTAGCAAGGAAATCAAGATGGAAATACACATTTTTTAAATGATAATAGTGACACAAGTTATCAAAACCTCTGGGATACAGCAAAAGCAGTGCAAAAGGAAAGTTAATAGTTAAATGCCTACATCAAAAAGTCTGAAAAAGCACAAATTGACAACACAATGTACCACCTCAAGGAACCATAGAAACAGGAACAAACTAAACCCAAAGACAGCAGAAGAAAAGAAATAACAAAGATCAGACAACTAAATAAAGTTGAAACAAAACAATACCAAATATAAATGAAACAAAAAGCTAGTTCTTTGAAAAGATTAGCAAAAGTGTGAGACCGTTAGTAAGACTGACAAAAAATGAAGAGAGAAGATCCATATAAGCTCAATTTGAAATGAAACTGGAGACATTACAACACATGCCCCAGAAATACGAAAGACCATTTGAGACTACCATGAACACCTTTATGCACACAAAATACAAAACCTAGAGGGAATGAATAAATTCCTGAAAACACACAATCCTCCTAGATTCAATCAGAAAAATAAATAGAAATCCTGAACAGACCAATAACAAGCAGCAAAATTGAATCAATAATTTTTAAAAAGCCAACAAAATTCCCAAAACCATATGGATTCACAGCTAAATTCTAACAGAAATTCAAAGAACAATTGTTGCAAATCTTACTGAAACTATTCCAAAAGATTGAGAAACACGGAATTCACGTGAAATAATTATTTGAAGCCAATATCACCCTGATACCAAAACCAGGAAAGAAAATAATAATAAAAAAACCATAGACCAATACCCCTGATAAACTCTGATACACAAATCCTCAAGAAAATACTACCTAACTGAATCCAACATCACATCAAAAAGATAACACATCATGTCCAAGTGGGTTTTGTCCCAGGAATGCAGAGATGGTTTAACATATTCAAGTCAATAAATGTTATAGATCACATACACATAATTAAAGACTAAAGTATACAATCATCTTAAAAGATGCAAAGCATTTGATAAAATCCAGCATCTGTGTATGATAAAAATCCTCAATAAACTAGGCATAGAAGAGACTTACCTCAAAATAATAAAAGCCATATATGACCTACCCACAGCAAACATCATACTAAAAGGAAAAAAGCTGAAAAATTTCACCCTGAAAACTTTAAGAAGAGAAGGATGCCCATTTTCACCACTTCTATTTAACACAGTACTAGCAGTCTTAGAGCAATCAGGCAAGAGAAAGAAATAAAGGACATCCAAGTATAAAAAGAGGAAGTCTTACTAGTGCTATTCACTGATAAGATTCTATACCTAGAAAACTCTAAAGGCTGTTTCAGAAGACTACTAGATCTGATTAATGAACTCAGTAAAATCTCAGGATGCAAAATCAATGTACACAAACCAGTAAAAATGGTAAATACTAAAAATGTCCAAGCTGAGAATTAAATCAGGAACTCAATCTTGTTTACAGGAGCTAAAAAAATCTAGGAATATACTTAGACAAAGAGGTAAAGTATATTTACAAAGAAAACTACAAGACACTGCTGAAATAAATCAGATGACACAAACAAATGGAAACTTATCCCATGCCCATGGGTGGGAAAAATTTGTATTGTAAAAATGACCCTACTGCACAAAGCAATCTACAGATTCAAAGCAATTCTCATAAAAACGCCACCACCAGCCGGGCACGGTGACTCACGCCTGTATCCCAACACTTTGGGAGGCTGAGGCGGGTGGATCATGAGGTCAGGAGATCGAGACCATCCTGGCTAACATGGTGAAACCCCGTCTCTACTAAAAGTACAAACAAATTAGCTGGCTGTGGTGGCGGGTGTCTGTAGTTCCAGCTACTCAGGAGTCTGAGACAGGAGAATGGCATGAACCCAGGAGGCAGAGCTTGCAGTGAGCCAAGATGGCACTGCACTCCAGCCTGGGTGGCAGAGGGAGACTAAAAAAAAAAAAAAAAAAACACCATCACCATTTTTCACAGAAGTAGAAAGAACAATTCTAAAATTCATATGGAAACAAAAAAGAGCCTCAATAGCCCAAGCACTACTAAGCAATAAGAAGAAATCTGGAAGCATTACATTACAGAGTTCAAAATATACTATCCATGAGTGTAAGTTTCCTTAGGCCTCCCAGTCATGCTTCCTGTTAAGCCTGCAAAACTGTGAGTCATTTAAACCTTGTTTTCTTTACAGATTACCCAGTCTCGGGTAGTTCTTTATAGCACTGTGATAATGGACTAATACAGAAAAATGGTACCAGAGTGGGATACTGATATAAAGATAACTGAGAATGTGGAAGCAACTTTAGATCTGGGTAATGGGCATTGGTTAGAACAGTTTTGAGTGCTCAGAAGACGGGAAGATGTGGGAAAGTTTGGAACTTCCTAGAGACTTGTTGAATGGTTTTGTTAAAAATGCTAATTGTGATATGGACAATGAAGTACAAGCTGAGGTGATCTCAGATGGAGATGAGAACTGGTGTAAAGGACACTTTTGCTTTGCTCTAGCAAAGAGACTGGTAGCATTGTGTCCCTGCCCAAGAGATATGTGAAACTTTTAACTTGAGAGATATGATTTAGGGTATCTGGTGGAAGAAATGTCTAAGCATCAAAGCATTCAAGATGTGACCTGGCTGTTTCAAAAAGTGTATGTTCACATGTGTCAGAAAATAGATGGTCTAAAATTGGAACTTATATTAAAAAGAAAATCAGAACATAAAAGTTTGGAAAACTTGCAGCCTGACCATGTGGTAGAAAAGAAAAACTCATTTTCTTGAGAGAAATTTAAGTCTGCTGCAGAAATTTGCATAAGTAAAGAGGAGTGGAATGTTAATAGTCAAGAAAATATCTCCAGGGCATATCAGAGAGCTTCATTTCAGTCCCTCCCATCACAAGCCTGGAGGCCTAGAAGGGAAAAATGGTTTCGTGGGCCAGGCCCAGGGCCCAGATGCTTTGTGCAGTCTTGGGACATGGTTCCCTGTGTCCCAGCTGCTCAAGCTCCAGTCGTGGCTGAAAGGGCCCAAGATACAGCTCAGGCCATTGCTTCAGAGTGTGCAAGCCCCAAGATTGGGCAGCTTCCATGTAGTGTTGTGCCTGCAGGTACACAGAAGGCAAGAGTTGTGGCTTTGGCAACTCCACCTAGATTATGAAGGATGTATGGAAATGCTTGGATGGCCAGGAAGAAGTCTGCTGCAGGGGCAGAGCCCTCATGGAGTACCTCTACTACAGCAGTACAGAGGGGAAATGTGGGGTTGGAGCCCCCACACAGAATCCCCACTGGGGCACTGCCTAGTGGCACTGTAAGAAGAGGGCCACCATCCTCCGTAGTGCAAAATGGTAGATCAGCTGACAGCTTGCACCATGTTCCTAGAAAAGCCACAGACACTCAATGCAAGCCTATGAAAGCAGCTGTGGTGCTGTACCCTGCAGAACCAGAAAGGCAGAGCTGCTTAACGCCTTGGAAGCCCACCCCTTGCATCAGTGTGCTTTGGATTTGAGACTTGGAGTCAAAAGACATTATTTTATAGCTTTGAAATTTAATGACTGCCCTGTTGTATTTCAGACTTTCATGAGGCCTGTAGCTCCTTTGATTTGGCCTATTTATCCCTTTTGGATTGGGAGCATTTACCCAAGTCCTGTATCCTTATCGTATCTTGGAAGTAACTTGCTTTTTATTTTACAGTCTCGTAGGTGGAAGGGACTTGTCTCAGATGAGACTTTGAATGTGAACTTTTGAGTTAATGCTGGAATGAGTTTAGACTTTGGGTGACTGTTGGCAAGGCATGATTGTCTTTTGAGATGTGAAAACAACATGAGATTTGAGAGGGCCAGGGGCAGAAAGATATGGTTTGGTCCTGTGTCCCCACCCAAATTTCATCTCGAATTTTAATTCCCACATGTTGGGGGAACAGCCTGTAGAAGGTGATTGGATCATGGGGGTGAATTTTCCCCTTGCTGTTCTCATGATAGTGAATGAGTTCTTATAAGATCTGATTATGTAGAAGTATGAGGCACCTCCCCCTTCTCTCTCTGTCTCTCCTGCTGCCATGGTAAGATGTGCTTGCTTCCCCTTCACTTTCTGCCATGATTGTAAGTTTCCAGAGGCCTCCAATTCATGCTTCCTGTTAAGCCTGCAGAACTATGAGTCAATTAAACCTCTTTTCTTCATAAATTACCCAGTCTCAGGTCGTTCTTTATACAACTGTGAGAACACACTAACACAACACCTTATTCAATAAATGGTGCTGGGAAAACTGGCAAGCCATGGGTAGAAGCATGAATCTGGATCCCCATCTCACATCTTATACAAAAATCTACTCCAGATAAATCAAAGATTTAAATCTCAGATCTGAAACCTCAAAATTCTAGATGAGCATAGATTAGATGAGCATAGATAAAACTATGGACATTGCCTAGGTAATGATTTTATGATAAAGACCCCCAAAACAATGAAAAAATAAGTTGGATATAATTAAACTAAAAAGTTTTATCACAACAAAAGAAAGAATTAGCAGAGTAAACAGACAACCCACAGAATGGAAGAAAATATTTGCAAATTATGCATCTCACAAAGGACTAGTGTCCATAATCTACAAGCAACTCAAATCAGCAGGAAAAAAAAAAAAAAGAAAGAAACAAAAAAACCCTAAATAATTCCATCACAAACTGTACAGAGGACATGAATAGACATTTCTGAAATGAAGATATACAAATGGCCAACAAACATTTGAAAAAATGCTCAACATCAGTAATAATCAGAAAAATGCAAAGTAAAAACGAAACACTTTTACACTGTTGGTGTGAATGTAAATTAGTACGACCTCTATGGAAAACAATATGGAGATTCCTTAAAGGACTAAAATTAGATCTAGTGTTTGATCCTGCAGTCCCACTATTGGATATCTACTCAAGGAGAAGAAGTCTTATATGTTCACATGCATGTTTGTAGCAGCACAATTCACAATTGTAAAGCTGTGGAACCAAAGTATCCATCAATTAACATGTGAATAAAGAAATGTGGTATATATACACCATGGAAAACTACACAGTCATCAAAAGGAACAAAATAATGTTGTTTGCAGCAACTTGAAAGGGGTAGGAGGTTATTATTCTAAGTGAAGTAACTCAGGAATGGAAAATCAAATATTGTATGTTCTCACATATAAGTGGGAGCTAAGCTATTTAGATGCAAAGGCATAAGAATGATATAATAGACTTTGGAGACTCAGGGCAAAGGTTGGGAGGAGAATGAGGGATAAAAGACTACATATTGGATAAAGTGTACAATATTTGGGTAACAGGTGCACTGAAATCTCAGAATTTACCAGTATAGAATTCATCCATGTAACCAAAAACTACTTGTTTCCCAAAATCTATTAAAATAAAATTTAAAAATCAGACTACACAGGAAGCAAACGGAGGAAATTGAGACTATGTAGAGAATATGAAATAATTTTCATGTTGATAGCAATATTTTAAGTTTGAATAAAACTTTATCTTTGGCTGGATGCGGTGGCTCATGCCTTAATCCCAGGACTTTGGGAGGCCGAGGTGGGTGGATCATGAGGTCGAGAGATCGAGACCATCCTGGCCAACATGGTGAAACCCCTTCTCTACTAAAAATACAAAAATTAGCTGGGTGTGGTGCCGTGTGCCTGTAGCCCCAGCTACTCAGGAGGCTGAGACAGGGGAATTGCTTGAACCAGGGGGGCAGAGGTTACAGTGAGCCGAGATCGTGCCACTGCACTCCAGCCTGGTGACAGGGTGAGACTCCGTCTCAAAAAAAAAAAAAAAAAAAAAAAAAAAAAAAAAAAAAAACTTTATCTTTGCCAAAATACATTTTGACATACACCAAAATTCTCAAAAATTATCTAATTTACATGTTTTAATAATTTGTTTTTTTCTTATTTAAGCTTCATGAGAACAAGAACATTCCTTGCTTTTTCCTCACTGCTCAATCCCTAGTTTCTAGAACAATGTGTAACATAGTAATTGATCAAATATGTATTTGTTGAAAAAAAATTTTAAATATCAAATTTGTTTCTTATTTTATTCTATGATACAGGAAAGCAGACATGATAAATATTATGGTTTTTATTTTATGGATAAGTAAGTAATTAAAGTTCAGCGGGTAAACTTGTTTCCATGGAAAAATAGAATCTGATTAATGTCCTCTTAAAAATATTATCTGTTAATTGTTTGACATAATATCATTGTGCATAACTTTTAAATAAAAAATATACCTTTTGTATAACCTCCAATTGCTTTACATATGATTCTGACAGCCTAGACCTCTTCTATATTTTAATTATTCTAATAAAATGTGTTTTATTTATTTATTTAATTCAGATTTATGGGTTACATGTGCCGATTTGTTACATAAATATATTGTGTGATGCTGAGGTTTGTGCTTCTATGGAAACCATCACCCAAATAGTAAACATAGTATCCAATATGTAATTTTTAACCCTTCTCCCCATATCCCTCCAGTTTTTTGGAATCTGCAGTGTCTTTTGGTCCCATATTTACGTCCATGTGTATGCAATGCATAGCTCTTACTTATAAGTGAGAACGTGTGGTATTTGGTTTTCTGTTTCTCTGTTAATTCCTTTAGGATAATGATCTCCAACTGCATCCATGTTGCTGCAAAGGATGTGATTTCATTCTGTTTGTGGCTGCATAGTATTTCATGGTATATATGTACAACATTCTTTATCCTATCCACCATTGATGGGCACCTAGGTTGATACAATATCTTCACTATTATGAATACTGCTGCAATGAGCATATAAGTGCAGATTATTTTTGGTAAAACAATTTATTTTCCTTTGTAAAAGGAAATTCAAAAAAAGAGATTGCTGGGTCAGATGACAGTTCTGTTTTTAGATCTTTGAGAAATTTCCAAATTGCTTTCCACAGAAGTTTAACTAAATTACATTCCTACCAACAGCGTATAAGCATTTCCTTTTCTCTGCAACCTCACCAATATCTGTTACTGTTTGACATTTTAGCCGTAGCCACTCTGACTGGTATGAGACATTATCTTATGTTTTATCAATTTGCATTTCTTTGATGATTAATAATAGTGGGCATTTTTTTCATATGTTTGTTGGCTGTTTGTATGTTTTTAGAGAAGTGTCTGTCCATGACTTTTGAACACTTTTTAATAAGATTTTTTTTTTCTCATTGTTTTCTTTAATTTCCTTATGGATTCTGGATATTAGTTCTTTGTTAGGTGCACAGTTTGCAAATATTTTCTCACGTTCTGCAGCTTGTCTATTCACTGTGTGGATGGTTTATTTTGCTATACAGAAGCTGTTTAATTATGTCCCACTTGTATATTTTTGGTTTTGTCATGTTTGCTTTTAAGAACTTAGTCGGAAATTCTTTGCTTAGACCAATGTCCACAAGAACTTTTCCTAGGTTTGCTTGTAGGATTTCAACAGTTTGAGGTTTTACATTTAAATATTAATCCATTGTGAGTTGACTTTTATATATGGTATGAGATAGTGGTCCAGTTTCATTCTTTTGCATGTGGTTAGTCAGATATCTCAGCTTCATTTATTAAATAAGATCTCCTTCCCCCACTTATTTTTCCAAATTTGTCAAAGCTTATTTAACTGATTGTAAGTGTGTGGCTTTATTTTTGGTGTTCTGTCTTCTGTTTCACTCATCTCTGTGTCTGTTTTTGTACAAGCACCATGATCTTTACATTACTGTAGTCTTGTAGTGTAGCTGGAAGTCAGGTAATGTGATACCTTCAGCTTTGTTTTCCTCCCAGGATTGCCTTGGCTATTCAGGATGTCTTTTGTCTTAATACAGATTTTAGAATTTTTTTAATTCTGTAAAAAATGACAGGCCGGGCGCGGTGGCTCAAGCCTGTAATCCCAGCACTTTGGGGGGCCGAGACGGGCGGATCACGAGGTCAGGAGATCGAGACCATCCTGGCTAACCCGGTGAAACCCCGTCTCTAGTAAAAAAAATACAAAAAAATAGCCGGGCGAGGTGGCGAGTGTCTGTAGTCCCAGCTACTCGGGAGGCTGAGGCAGGAGAATGGCGTAAACCCGGGAGGCGGAGCTTGCAGTGAGCCGAGATCTGGCCACTGCACTCCAGGCTGGGTGACAGAGCGAGACTCCGTCTCAAAAAAAAAAAAAAAAAAAAAAAAAAAAAATGACATTGGTGGTTTGACAGAAATTGTGTTGAATCTACAGATTCCTTAGGGCTGTGTGACTATTTTAGTGATGTTGATTCTTCCACTTTATGGGCATAAAACATTTTTTTCATTTGTGCCATCTATGATTTCTTTCCCACAGCAAACATTATACTGAATGGGCAAAAGCTGAAAACATTACTTTAAAGAACTAAAACAAGAAAAGGATGTCCAATGTCACTACTCCTATTCAACATAACACTGGGAGTCCTAGTCAGATAAATCAGGCAACAGAAAGAAATAAAAGGCCTCCAAATAGGAAAATAGGAAGTCAAATTATTTCTCTTCACTGATGATGTTTCTGTACTTAGAAAACTCTTAAGATTCCATCAAAAGACTCCTAGACCTAATAAACAACTTCAGTACAGTTTCAGGATACAAAACCTATGTACAAAACTCAGTAGCATTTCTATACACCAATAATGTTCAAGCTGAGAATCAAATCAATAACACAATTCCATTTATAATAGTCACACAAAGAATGAAGTACTAGAAATACTTCTAACCAGGGAGGTGAAAGATCTCTAAAATAGGACTACAAAACACTGATGAAACAAATCATAAAGCGTGTTTATCAATTTCAGATAACTTTTGGAAGTATACAGAAGAATAATTTTAATCTTGTTCTTATATTCAATCCCAGGAAACTTCCTGGTGTACTACTTCTCTAAGTGCAGCATAAACCTTAAATATTCTTGGACCATTGACTGAACCTTTGTGTCTAGTTTCTTTTCTCAGCATTAGTATGTGTTTCTATGTGGGAGTGGGACTGGGTGTTTAATTTATTTAAATGTGATTCTATGGTCATTTCAAACCTTTTACTGAGCAAACAGGGTGTCAGTAACATCATCCTACATTTGTGTTAATAAATATTAAATTGTAGAATGGCATTAGATTTACAGAATAGTTGCAAAATTACTACAGAAAGTTCTCATATGCTCTACACCTAGTTTCCCCTATTATTAATACCTAACATGAATATGGCACATTGTTCAAATTTACAAATCAATTAACCCAATTTGGCACATGTTAAAATTTACAAATCAATTAACCCAATTTGACACATGTTAAAATTTATAAATCAATTAACCCAATTTGACACACTATTATTAATTAAACTCACTATTTTTTTTTTTTATTTTTTAGTTTTAACCTAATGTCTTTTTTTTTTCTTTTTTTTTTCAGTATCCTATCTAGGATATGTCTTCAAAATTAGTCATTATGTTTTCTTACGCATCACATACTCTTTTTGGCAGTGGAAATTTCTCAGGTTCTCTTGGTGTTTGATGACCTTGACAGTTTTTGAGAGGCTCTGCTCAGGTATTTTGTAGAATGACCCTCTATTCCCTCTATTGGTATATGTCTGATAGTTTTTCATGGTTAGACTCAGTTTACAAGTTTTGAGGAGGAAGATCATAAATCTAAAGTACCGCTCTTATCCCATCATAACAAGAGTATGATGTAGATCTTAGTCATCAGTCTGAGGTAGTGTGTGCTAGTTTTATCCACTATAAAGTTCTTCCTCTTTCTTTTTTCATGTTGTGCACTTTGGAAGAAGGTCACAGGTAAAGCCCAGATGTTACAAGTTGTGGTTATGCTCTTGTTACTTCCTATATAAATCATCTGAAATTCTTTTCCACCAGAGATGTATCTATTCTCCTTCATTTATTTCCTTTCAGCCATTTATTTTTATATCAGTATGGATTCAGTATTGGAACTCTCAGTTGGTCACTATCCTCTACTGATTAAGGTTTCTTATTCTTCTGAGAGGTATTTTCTTTTAAAAAGAGAGAGGAGGGCCGGGCGCGGTGGCTCAAGCCTGTAATCCCAGCACTTTGGGAGGCCGAGACGGGCGGATCATGAGGTCAGGAGATCGAGACCATCCTGGCTAACACGGTGAAACCCCGTCTCTACTAAAAAAATACAAAAAAAAACTAGCCGGGCGAGGTGGCGGGCGCCTGTAGTCCCAGCTACTCGGGAGGCTGAGGCAGGAGAATGGCGTGAACCCGGGAGGCGGAGCTTGCAGTGAGCTGAGATATAGCCACTGCACTCCAGCCTGGGCGACAGAGCAAGACTCTGTCTCAAAAAAAAAAAAAAAAAAAAAAAAAAAAAAAGAGAGAGAGGGAGAGAGGATATTTGTTAATTAAAATCTCAAACTGGTGAATTTTTACACAGAAAGCTACATGTAGTAAATAAATTCTGACATAGGGAGAAGAAATTTTTGGTGCATTGTGTCCACTCTCCCTGAAAATCTACTCCTAGGACAAGTTCCTCTGATTCTCAGTATCTTTCCCTAGGAATTTTTATGTTCTTGAAAAAACTTACGTTACACAGTAGTTCTTTTCTTTATTTTTGTTATTTCAATAGCTTTAGTGGTACAAGTAGTTTTTCTTTACATGGTTGAAGTCTAGGATTTTGGAGCATCACCTGAGTAGTGTATATTGTACCCAGTAAGTAGCTTTTTGTCCCTCATTCCTCTCCCATTTTTTCCCTCTTCTGAGTTTCCAGTGTCCACTATACCACCATGTATGCCTTTGTGTACTCGTAGTTTTGCTCTAATTTGTAAATGAGAACATGTGGTATTTGGCTTTTCATTCCTGAATTACTTCATTTAGAATAATAGCCTCCAGTTCCTTCCAAGTTGCTACGAAATACTTTATTTCATTTTTGATGACTGAGTAGTATTCCACTGTGTGTGTACGTGTGTCTGTGTATGTGTGTGTGTCACATTTTCTTATCCACTCATCAGTTGGTGGCACTTAATTTGATTACATATCTTTGCAATTGTGAACTGTGCTTCAGTAAACATACATTTGCCTGTGTCTTTTTAATATAGTGACTTTTTTTCCCTTTGGGTAGATACCCAGTAGTGGGAATGCTTGATTAAATGATAGATCAATTTTTTGTTCTGTGAGAAACTTCCCTACTGTTTTCCATAAAATTTGTACTAATTTGTATTGCCACCAGCAATGTATTAGGGTCCCTTTTTCACAACCTCTATTCCACCTTCTTTTTAACTTTTTAATAAGACCATTCCGGCCGAGGGAAGGTAATATCTCACTGTGGTTTTAATTTGCATTTTCCCAATGATTAGTGATGTTGAGCATTTTTCATATATGTATTGGTATTTTCTTTGTCTTAATTGATCTGAGAAATGATCATTTGTTCAAAACTATAACAGGAACAAAGTATTTGATTATATGCATTTATGTATATAACTCTCATAAAAATAAAATAATGAAATTTTATGTCATTCAGTTTTTAAATATAAGCTGTAGGAAGATGCCATAATTATATTCTCTCAGTTTCCCAGAAAATAAGCCCCTCAAAATGAGAGAAAATGTAAAAACTTATATCAATATTGAAATTACAAATAATATTCTAGATACTGCCAGAATCTGGAATAAATGTTCACTCTCCACATTTACTGTGAAGCTTGCAAGAGACAATTTTTGGGAGTGCTATCAGACTTCCAGATCCTCTTTTTTGGGATTTCTTGCACCTTTCATTCAGACAGTAGGTTACATAGGTTATGGTTGTACAATGTGACTCTGTGTCCTGGGCCGCAATTCATATTGATCCACAGTGGCCATTTGTTTTTTTCACCGTTATATGGCCTTTTTAGCCACAAAGATATTTTACTTGTATAACAGTATACAACTGTAAAATAAACAAATATTTCCATATTTTTATTTTTATATATTTGTTTCTATAGTTAGAAAACCATTGCCAAACCCCCAAATTTATGGCTTATTATTATTTTATTTATTTATTTATTTATTTATTTATTTATTTATTTGAGACAGAGTCTCACTCTGTCGCCCAGGCTGGAGTGCAGTGGCACGATCTCGGCTCACTGCAAGCTCCACCTCCCAAGTTCACGCCATTCTCCTGCCTCAGCCTCTTGAGTAGCTGGGACTATCTAGCCACACACTGCCACACCTGGGTAATTTTTTGTATTTTTAGTAGAGACGGGGTTTCACCTTGTTAGCCAGGATGGTCTTGATCTGCCCTCGTGATCTGCCTGCCTCGGCCTCCCAAAGTGCTGGGATTACAGGCGTGAGCCACCGCGCCTGGCCTATTTTTTAAAAAGTTTTAAATCTCAGGGGTACATGTGCACATTTGTTATATAGGCAAATTGTGTGTTCTGGTAGTTTTGTGTACACATTCTTTTGTCACCCATGTAATAAGCATGGTACCTGATAGGTAATTTTTTTTATTCTCACTTTTCTCCTACCCTCAGCCCTTGAGTAGGCCTTTGTGTCTATTGCTGTCTTCTTTGTGTCCATATGTATTCTATGTTTAACTCCCACTTATAAGTAAGATATACGGTATTTGGTTTTCTCTTTCTGCATTAGTTTGTTTAGGATAAGGGGCTTCTTCTCCATCCATGTTGCTACAAAGGACATGATCTTGTATTTTTATGGCTTTATATTATTCCATCATGTATATGTACCACATTTTCTTTATACAGTGTACCACTGATGGGCATCTTGGCTGATTTCATGTCTTTGCTATTGTGAACAGTGCTGCAATGAAACCACACGGGCAGATGTCTTTATGGTAGAACAATTTATATTCCTTTGAGTATATACCCAATAATGGGATTCCTGTGTCAAATAAGTTTTGTTTTAGTTCTTTGAGAAATTGCTGAATTGCTTTCCACAGTGGCTGAGCTAAGTGACATTTTCACCAGCACTGTACAAGCATTCCCTTCTCTCTGTGCCCTTGCCAGCATCTGTTATTTTAAACATTTTTAGTAATAGCCATTCTGGCTGGTGTGAGATTAGATCTCATTTTTATTTTGATTTGTATTTATCTAATAATTAGTGATACTGAGCATTTTTTATAAGCTCTTTGGCTGCGTGTATGTCTTATTTTGAAGTGTCTGTTCAGGCCAGTTATGGTGGCTCATGCTTATAATCCCACCACTTTGGGAGGCCAAGGTGGGCAGATCACGAGATCAGGAGATCAAGACCATCCTAGCTAACATGGTGAAACCCCGTCTCTACTAAAAATACAAAAATTAGCCAGGCATGGTGGCGGGCTCCTGTTATCCCAGTTACCCGGGAGGCTGAAGCAGGAGAATGGTGTGAACCCAGGAGGCAGAGCTTGCAGTGAGCCAAGATCACACCACTGCTCTCCAGCCTAGGCAACAGAGCTAGATTCTGTCTCAAAACAACAATAACAACAACAACAACAACAAAAAGTGTCTGTTCATGTCTTTCACCCACTTTTTCACAGAGTTGTTTTTCGCTTGTTGATTAAAGTTTCCTCTAAAGTCTGCATATTAGACCTTTGTTGGAAGCATAGTTTGCAAATATGTTCTCTGATTCTGTGGTTTCTGTTTACTCCATTGATAGTTTTTGGTTTCTTTCTTTGTTTTGCTGTGTTTGTTTTGCTGTGCAGAAGCAATGTAGTTTAATTAGGTCCCATTTGTCAATTTTTATTTTGTTTCAATTGATTTTGGCATCTTCATCATAAAGTCTTTGCCAGGGTCTATGACCAGAATGGTATTTCCTAGGTTTTTATCAAGGATTTGTATAGTTTTATGTTTTATATTTCAGTCTTTAATCCATCGTGAATTGATTTTTGTATATGTGAAAGAAAGGTCCCAGTGTCAGTCTTCTGCATATTACTAGCCAGTTACCTCAGCAACATTTATCAAATAGAGAGTATTTCCCCAATTGCTTGTTTTAGTCAACTTTGTCAGGAATCAGATGGTTTTAGGTGTGCAGTTTTATTTCCAGGATCTCTAGTCTGTTAAATTGGTCTATGTGTCTGTTTTTGTACTGGTACCATGCTCTTTGGGTTACTGTAGCCTTGTAGTATATTTTGAAGTTACATAATGTGATGCCTTCAGCTTTGCTGTTTTTGCTCAAGATTTTTTTTTTTTGGAAAAGTTTGTACTAATTTTGTGAAGAATGTCATTAGTAGTTTGATGGAAATTACATTTAATTTATAAATTACTTTGGGCAGTATGTCGATTTTAACAATATTTATTCTTTCTATCCATGGGCATGGAATGTTTTTCCATTTGTTTATATCATCTCTGATTTCTTTGTGCTGTGCTTTATAATTGTTGTAGAGATCTTTCACCTCTGTTGTTAACTGTATTTCTGGGTGTTTTATTTGTATGTGTATGACGATTGTGAATGGAACTGCATCTTGATTTGGCACTCAGCTTGGACATTATTGTTGTATGCTAATCATTTTTGTATGTTGATTTTTTTTTTGAAACAGAGTCTCACTCTGTCACCTAGGCACAATTTCGGCTCACTGCAACCTCCATCTCTCGGGTTCAAGCAATTCTCCTCCCTCAGCCTCCCAAGTAGCTAGGATTACAGGCACCCACCACCACACCTGGCTAATTTTTGTATTTTAGTAAGAACAGGGTTTCATCATGTTGGCTAGGCTGGTCTCAAGCTCCTGGCCTCAAGTGATCCACCCACCTTAGCCTCCCAACGTGCTGGGACTACAGGGGTGAGCCACAGCACCTGGCCCAAGTATGTTGATTTTTGTATCTTGAAACTTTGCCAAAGTTGTTTATCAGATCAAGAAGATTTTGGTGAGAGATTATGGCATTTTCTAGGTATAGAATCATATAGTCTGCCAATAGGGATAGTTTTACTTCCTCTCTTCCAGTTTGGATGCCTTTTATTTCTTTCTTTTGCCTGACTGCTCTGGCAAAGGCTTCCAGTATTATGTTGAATATGGGTGGTGAAAATATGCATCCTTGTCATGTTCCTGTTTTCAAGAAAAATTCTAGCTTTTGCCCATTCAGTATGGTGTCAACTGTGTATTTTTATAGATAATTCTTATTGAGATACATTAAATGCCTCATTTGTTGAGAGATTTTACGATGAAGCAATGTTGAATTTTGTCAACATCCTTTTCTGCATTTATTCAGATCATCTTGTGGTTTTTAGTTTTAGTTCTGTTTATTTGAGGAATCAAATTTGTTAATTTGCATATGTTGAACCAACCTTGCATTCCAGTGATAAATCTGTCATGACCATGGTGAATTAGCTCTTTGATGTGCTGCTGGATTCAGTTTAATAGTATTTTCTTGAGGATTTTAGCATCTATGGTCATCAAGGATTTTGATCTGAAGTTTTATGTTTGTGTTTCTGCCAGGTATTGGTATCAGAATGATGCTGGTCACATAGAATAAGTTAGGAAGGAGCCCCTTCTTCTCAATTTCTTGGAATAGTTTTAGAACGAATGGTACCAGCTCTTCTTTATGCATCTGGTAAAATTTGGCTGAGAATGTATCTATTCCTGGGAGTTTTCTTGTTGGCAGCCTTTTTATTACTGATTTGATTTCTGAACTCATTATTGGGCTCTGTTCAGGATTTCCCTTTCTTCGTGGGATATTACCAGTGACCCAGAAGAAATACAAAAGATCTGCAGAGGCTACTGTGAATACCTCTATGCAAACAAACTGGAAAACCTAAAAGAAATAGATAAGTTCCTGGAAGCATGCAATCTTCTAAGATTGAAGCATGAGGAAGTCATTTTAGAGTAGGTTGTTTAATTTCCTTGTAATGGTATGGTTTTCAGTGATCTTCTTAGTATTAGTTTCTATTTTTATTGCACTGTGGCTCATGAGCATTGTTGGTATGTTTTGGCTTTTTATAATTTGTTGAGAATTGTTTTATGGCTGATTGTGTGGTTGGTTTTAGAGTATGTGTTATGTGAAGATGAAAAGAACATATATTCTGATTTTTGGGGTAGAGAGTTTTGTAGGTGTTTGTTATGTCCACTAGGTCAAGTGTGAAATTTTGGTCTTGAATATCTTTGCTAATTTTCTGCCTCAATAATCTATCTAATATGGTCAGTAAGGTGTTGATATCCCTGGCTATTATTCTGTGGTTATCTAAATCTCTTCAAAGATGTCTAAGAACTTGTTTTATCAATCTTGATGCTCCTGCATTTGGAGCATATATATTTAGGATAGGTAGGTCTTGTTTAATTGAGTCCTTTACCATTATGCAATATTACTCATTTCTTTTGTAATCATTGTTGGTTTAAAGTCTGTTATGTCTGAAATTAAAACAACAGTCCCTGCTTTGTTGTTGTTGTTTTCCAGTTGCATGGTAGATTTTTCCTCATCCCTTTCTATGAGCCCAAGAGTGTCACTGCATGTGAGATTTGTCTCTTTCTTTATTCAACTTGCCATTCTGTTCCTTTTAATTGGGACATTTAGCTTGTTTACATTCAAGGTTAATCTTGACATGTGGCAGATTTGATGATATCATCATGTTGTTAGCTGGTTATTATGCATACTTGATTGTGTGCTTGCTTTCATAGGGTCAATTGTCTTTGCATTTAAGGTCGTTTTTGTTGTGGGCAGTAATGGTCTTTTGTTTCCATATTTAGTACTAGCTTAAGGACTTTTTGTTAGGCAGGTCTGGTGATAATGAATTCCCTTAACATTTGCTTGTCTGAATGGTACCTTATTTCTTCTTCATTTATGAATATTAGTTTTGCAGGATATGGAATTCTTGGTGGGAGGTTCTTTTCTTAAGAATATTGAGTATTGGTTCTCAGTCTCTTCTGTCTTGTAAAGTTTCTGCTGAAAGGCCCACTGTTAGCCTAATGGGTTCCCTTTGTAAATGAACTGCCCCTTCTTCCCAGCTGCCATTAGTATTTTTCTTTCATTTTGACCTTCTACAATCTGATGACTGTGTGTCTTGGGAATGGTCATCTTGTGTAGTGTCTCAAAGAGGTTCTCTGCATTTTCTGAATTAGAATGTTGGCCTCTATGGCGAGGTAGGGAAAATTTTGGTAGACAGTATCTTCAAATATGTTTTGCAATTTGTGTGCTTTCTCACACTGTCTTTCAATGAATTATATGCTTGTCATTTCAACTAGCTCAGCCTGATTTAAGAAACATCACTGGGGAAGTAGTGCAGTCATTTGAAGTTTAGAAGACACTCTGGCTTTTTGAGTTTCCCAAGTTCTTGTGCTGGTTCTTTCTCATCTTTGTGGGCTGATATTTCTTTTATCTTTGAAGGCACGCTCCTTTGGATGGTTTTTTGCCTTTCTTTTCTTTGTTGTTCTTGGGGTTTTGATTGTGAAATAAGGTGTGTTTTGTGAACTGGCTTTCATTCTCAAAAGATTTCACAGGGCCAAGCTTGAGATCATCACTCTTGGGCTGCATGCTCAAACTCTGGAGGGATGGTGCCAAGTCTTGGCTTTGCTCTTTGGCCCCTTGATGTTAGAAGCCTGTTGTGCTGGAGGGGCCAAGGTGTTCCTGATTCTTTGACCTCAACACCCTAATGACACATGTCAGCCAAGGCGCTTTACAAGGGTAGTGGCAGTGGGATTTTTGCTCACTCGTGTGTGCCAGCAGCCATGGCAGCACAACGGAGTACACATGTGTTGGCTGGGACAGGCCACTGGTGGGAGCCTTTGTCTTAATTTTCATAATTGCTGTATGCTGGAAAAATATTTTGGTGTTTTATTTGGGGCTGTGATCCTGTAGGAGGGGCTTATGAATATTACTCAGCAGATAAGCTCTCACTCTACTGCACGGCTATTTTGGGTTTTGGTGAAGTTGGCAGTAGTGCCCTGTGGTAGAGGGGGAAAGAGATGGCCCCCTCACCTAGACTACTCCTTAGCCTTGGAGGAGCCCCCTCTGATTACTGGCTTTGTGCCTACATTTCTTTTTGGGGGTATTCTGTTCCGAGAGGCTCCATCAGGCAGGGACAACAGTTTGCAGACCAGCTGTATCCTTGCCGTTGTCAGCCCTGTGGAGGCTGGCACTCCCTCTCCACCACTGGCCTGTGAACCTGGGGATCTCATGTCTCTTAGTGATCCAAGAGTGAGGGCCCATCTTTGCTTAAGCACCACACAAGACAGCAATTCCCACTTGGCTAGGAGATTTGGGCGTGGCTGCCGTCTCCTAATCTGTCCACATGCTTCCCAGGGGAACATGGGGTTGTCCCTGCCCACAGAGTTCAGGCAGAAACAATATCACTGGACTGGAAGCTCTAGTGGGTGTGGCCCATCTGGTTATGAGAGGCAGAAGTGGGTGTGTAGTTTCTCACCCAGCCATCCAGGTGTTTCCCAGGATAACAGGATGCCGTGACCCTCAGCAAAATTCAGGCAGAAGTAGGACTGCTGGGCCAGAAGCTCTA
This sequence comes from Macaca mulatta, assembly GCF_049350105.2. Taxonomy (NCBI): domain Eukaryota; kingdom Metazoa; phylum Chordata; class Mammalia; order Primates; family Cercopithecidae; genus Macaca; species Macaca mulatta. Next base: position 94,985,451 of record NC_133426.1, on the reverse strand, counting down.
TCAAGTATTGCCCACCTGGCTACAAGAGGCAGGGATGGGTGAAGCTGCTCACCGTGACGTCTGGGTATTTCCCAGGATAGCAGGAGGATGCACTCACTTGCTGAGTTCAAACAGTAGTGGGACTACTGGGCTGAAAGCTGTAGCAGGTGTTACCCTCCTGGCTAACAGCAGCCGAGTGAGTGAGGTCACCTGCCCTTTTATCTGCTTCCCAGAACAACAAGAGGGTGGAGCTACTGACTGAGTTTGGGCAGTAGTGAGACCACTGGGCTGGAAGCTAATGCTGAGCCTTGTTTGGCAAGGGAGGGTGGAGCAATCTTACTGTCCCCAAGTGTCATGACTGTTGTGTCTATTGGTACTATGGCACTGGTGCAGGTCTATTTCATGGTGCATGGCTTGTAGAGGTATCCAAGGACTTGAGGGTTGCCTCTGCCAAACACCTGGGTGGCTTTCTGTACCATTTATAAGTGTGGAGGGGTTTGGGAAGGCAGGGGGATTCTCCAGTTCCCAGTCTTGCACAGGTCCCTCTGGAGAATGTGAATCTGCCAGGGGGCTCTCACTTACCCTTTCCCATGTTGGGGAGTTTCTCCTAGCTGCACATTGATTCCAAATAGGCTGTTCCCAGCTTTACTCCTTTCTGCTCCGTGTATCCCCTTGCTGCCTTTATTGATCCTGATTTGATGTCTTAGATGATTGGCCTGTAGGGTCAGTGTTCAGTAGCTTAATTATTATATTTTTTTCTGTGAGAGTGGCACACATGAACTGCTTTTAGTCTGCCATCTTGACCCAACCCACCACTCAGTAGTTCTTAGGACAATTATAATGGCTGTCATCATGGTGGGATACAGAACAGTTTGGAAAAAGGTAATATGTTTCAAAGATTTATGTTATATGTTATTCATTTTTGCATCGCTAGCAAATGGCACACAGGTGTTCTGCAATAAATAACTGCTTTTTTTCCTATCACCTGCATGCCTACCTGCTGTGCTATGATTAACGTGTCTACAAATTATTACTTCTGCTTAGAGAAGTTTAGAATATTGGAAATTTCAATGATTTGAAACTAGAGAACTTAAACTGAAATCCTTGCTCTGTCACATTAAGTATTTAACCTTTCAGAACCTTAACTCTTTAAATAATAAAAGAAGCAAACATAAAACCAAGTTTTTAGTCTTCAACATGACTGACTAGGGACATTACATGCCAGCTCTCCCTTGAAGAAAGATAAATATTAACAGTGAATGGACAAGTTTAGAGTGGAAAATGAATAGAGGAGAGTCAGGATCTGTTGGAGCACCCATTTGAAGAAGCTTGGGTGCGCAAAGAGAAAAAGCACTAAAATTTTGGCTGGGATCAAACCCCAAGGAGCTCAGAGCTCAGCAGAAAGGGTAGGTGGGAGTTCTTCTCTCCTCCTCTCATCTCTCTGACACAAATTGAATACTTAAAAATAGATGACACCAAGTAGAAGAAAGAATTTAACAGCTCAAAAATTAGCTATTCAAATTAACATAGATAAAAATAATAAAAATCTGAACAAAGACTTTGAGAAATATTGGATTATGTAAAGTGATCAAACCTATGATGTATTAGCATTCCTGAGAGAGAAAAGAAATTAAGAGATTTTGAAAACATATTTGATGACATAATTCTAGAAAATTTTCCCAATCTTCTAGAGAGGCCAACATCCAGATACAAGAAATTCAGAGAAATCCTGTGAAACACTATATAAGAAGATGATGCCCAAAGCACAGTCATCAGACTATCCAAGATTGAAGCTAAAGGAAAAAATGTTAAAGCAGCTAGAGAAAAAGGGCAAATTATAAAAGAAATCCCATTAGAGTAACAAGGGACTTCTGTGCAGAAACCTTAGAAATCAGAAGAAATGAGGGCCTATTTTTAGCCTTCTTAAAGAAAAGGAATGGCAGCCAATAATTTCATATCCTGACAAACTGAGCTTCATAAAACAAAGGAGAAAAAAAGACTCTCAGAAAAACAACTGCTAATGGAATTCATCAACACCAGATCAGTCCTACGAGAGATGCTTAGGGAGTAATTTTTAAAATATAATTTAGACTTTCATTTTATATTCAGAGGATACAGGTGCAGGTTTTTTACATGAGTATATTATGTGAGATTGAGATTTGGGCTACAAATGATTCTGGCACACAGCTAGTGAGTATAGTACCCAATAGGTAATTTTTCGGTCCTAGCCCCCATTGCTCTCTCCCTCTTGTAGTAGTCCTCAGTGATTTTTCTTTCCATACATACACAATGTTTAGTCCCCATTCATAAGTAAAACATGCAATATTTGATTTTCTGTTTTGGCATTATTTTTTATTAGAATGATGGTCTCCAACTGCATGCATGTTTCTGCAAATAGCATTATTCAATTCTTTTTTATGACTGCATAGTATTCCATGATGAATATGTAGTACGTTTTCTTTATGCAAACCACTATTGATGGGCACCTAAGTTGATTCTGTATCTTTCCTATTGTGAATACTGCTGCAATGAACATACAAGTGCAGGTGTCTTTTTGGTAGAACAATTTAATTTCTTTTGGGCATATACTGAATAATGGAATTACTGGGTTTAATGGTAATTGTGCTTTTACTTTTTTTGAGAAATTTCCAAACTGCTTTCCAAAGTGATTTCCAAACTGCTTCCCAAAATTTACATTCCCACTAACAGTCCATAAATGTTCTCTTTTATATGCAGCCTCACCATCATCTGTTATTTTCTGTATTTTCAATAATAGCCATTCTGGCTGGAGACAGATAGTATCTCATTTTGGTTTTGATTTGCATTTCTCTGATGACTAGTGATGTTGAGCATTTTTTATGTTTGTTGGCCACTTGTATGTGTTCTGTTGAGATATGTCTGTTCGTGTCTTTGGCCTATTTTCAATGGAGATATTTTTTTCTTGTTTTTGAGTTAAGTTCTTTGTGGATTCTGGATATTAGACTTGTCAGATGTGTGGTTTGCAAATAATTTCTCTAAGTCTGTGTGTTGTCTGTTTACTCTGTTGATAGTTTGTTTGGCTGTGCAAAATATCTTTAGTTTAATTAGATCACACTGGTCAATTTTTATTTTTGTCGTGTTTAGTTTTGAAGACTTAGTCACAATTATTTGCTAAAGTCAGTATTCAGAATTATATTTTCTAGGTTTCTTCTAGGACTTTTATACTTTGAAGACATGCATTTAAATATTTCATCCATCTGGAGTTAATTTTGTATATAGGGAAAGGTAGAGGCCCAGTTGTATTCTTCTCCACATAGCTAGCCAGTTATCCCGGCACCATTTATTAAACGGTGAGTCCTTTCCTCATTGCTTGTTTGTGTCAACTTTGTCAAATATGAGATGTATGTATGTGTGCAGCTGTATTTATTTCTGTGTTTTATATTCTGTTCTATTGGTCTCTGTCTGTTTTTGTACCAGTGCAATTCTGTTTTGGTTGCCATAGCCTTAAAATAGAGTTTGAAGTTGGTTAATGTGATGTCTGCAGCTTTGTTCTTTTTGCTTAGGATTGATTTGGCTATTCAGGCTCTTTGTTGGTCCTATATGAATTTTAGGATATTTTTATATACTTCTGTGAAAAATGATGTTGGTAGCTTGACAGGGGTAGTATTAAGTCTTTAGATTGCTTTAGGCAGTATGACCATTTTAATGATATTAATTATTCCAATTTGTGATTATGGAATGATATTTCATTTGTTTGTGTCATTTCTGATTTCTTGCAGCAGAGTTTTGTAGTTCTCCATTTAGAGATACTCCATTTCCTTTGTTAGATGTATTCTTAATATTTTATTCTTTTTGTGGCTATTTTAAATGGGATTGTGTTATTTGTTCCTCAGCTTGAACATTATTGGTGTATAGAAGTGCTACGGATATTTTACATTGGAATTGTATCCTGAAATTCACTGTAGTTGTTTATCAGGTCTAGGGGATTTTGTCAGTTTTTAAGGTTTTTTAAGTATAGAATCATATCATCATTGAAAATAGACAATTTGGCTTATTTTATTCCTATTTGAATGCCATTTATTTCTTTCTCTGGCCTGGTCTCTGACTAAGACTTCCAGTACTATGTTGGATAGGAGAGATGAGCGTCATCATCCTTGTCTTGTTCTGCTTCTCAAGGGGAATCCTTCTAGCTTTTGTCTATTCAGTATAATATAGGCTCTGGGTTTCTCACAGATGACTCTTATTATTTTAAGATATGTTTCCTGGATACCTTGTATGTTTAGTGTGTTTATCATGAAGGAATGATGAATTTTATTGAAAACTCTCTGCACTTAATGAGATAATTGTATGTTTTTAAAATTATGTTTATGTGGTGAATGACATTTATTGACTTGATTACTTTTTAAAAAATTTTTATTTCCACAAGTTTTTTGAGGAACAGGTGGTATTTGGTTACATGAGTAAGTTCTTTAATGGTGATGTGTTAGATTTTGGTACACCCATCACCCAAGCATTACATACTGAATGCAATTTATAGTCTATTATCCCTCACTCCCCTCCCACCCTTTTCCCGGGTCCCCAAAGTTCATTATATCATTCTTATGCCTTTGCATCCTCATAGCTTAGCTCCCACTTATGAGTGAAAATATATGACATTTGTTTTTCCATTCCTGAGTTACTTCACTTAGAATAATAGTCTCTAGTCTAATTCAGGTTGCTGTGAAAGCCAATAATTTGTTTCTTTTTATGGTTGAGTAGTAGTCCATCATATATATACATATATATATACACATATATATCACATATATATATTGTACACACACACACACACACACACAGACACATACCTACCACAATTTATTTATCCACTCATTGATTGATGGACATTTGGGCTGGTTCCATGTTTTTGCAGTTGCGAATTGTGCTGCTATAAACGTGTGTGCAGAGATCTTTTTCACATAATGACTTCTTTTCCTCTGGGTAGATACCCAGTAGTGGGATTGCTGGACCAAAAGGACTTCTAGTCCTTTAAGGAATCTCCACGCTGTTTTTCATAGTGGCTATACTGGTTTACATTCCCACCAGCAGTATAGACGTGTTCCCTTTTCACTGCATTCTCGCTAACATCTATTATTATTTTTTTGATTTTTTGATTATGGAAATCCTTGCAGGTGTAAGGTGGTATCATATTGGGGTTTTGATTTGCATTTCACTGATCATTAGTGATCTTGAGCATTTTTTTCACCTGCTTGTTGGCCATTTGTGTATCTTCTTTTGAGAATGTCTACTTATGTCCTTAGTGTATTTTTTGATGGGATTGTTTGTTTGTTTTTCTTGCTAATTTGTTTGAATTCCTTGTAGAGTCTGGATATTAGTCCTTTGTCAGATGTAGAGATTGTGAAGATTTCTCCCACTCTGTGCATTGCCTGTTTACTCTACTGACTGTTCCTCTGGCTGTGCAGAAACGCCTTAGTTTAATTACATCCCACCTATTTATCTTTGTTTTTGTTGCATGTGCTTTCCAAACCTAAACCCAGCAGAAGAAAAGAAATAACAAAGATCAGACCAGAACTAAATGAATTTGACATAAACAAGCTAAACAATACAAAAGATAAATGAAACAAAAAGCTAGTTCTTTGAAGAGATAAATAAAATAGACCTTTAACAAGATTAACCAAGAAAAAAAGAGAGAAATAAGCTCAATTAAAAATAAAATGGAAGATATTACAACTAGCAACACAGAAATACAAAAGTTCATTCAAGGCTACTATGGACACCTTTATGCACATAAAATAGAAAACCTAGAGGAGATAGTTAAATTCCTGAATATATACCCTTCTAACTTAAATCAGGAAGTATTAGAAACCTTGAACAGACTAATAACAAGCAACGGGATTGAAATTGTAATAAAAAAATTACCAACAAAAAAAGTCCAGGGCTAGCCAGATTCTCAGCTGATTTCTATCAGACACTCAAAGAAGTATTGGTACCAATCCTATTGACACTATTCCACAAGATAGAGAAAGAGGGAATCTTCCCTAAATCATTCTATGAAGCCAGTATCATCCTAATACCAAAATCAGTAAAGGACACAGCAGCAACAACAACAAAAAAACTATAGACCAATATCCGTGATCAACATAGATGCAAAAATCCTCAGCAAAATACTAACTAACCGAATCCAACAGCATATCAAAAAAAAAAAATTCACCATAATCAAGTGGGTTTCATACCAGGGATGCAGGGATGGTTTAACATATGCAAGTCAGTACATGTGATACATGACATAAACAGAATTAAAAACAAAAATCACATGATCATTCCAATAGATGCAGAAAAAGCATTTGACAAAATCCAGCATCCCTTTATGATTAAAACCCTCAGCAAAATTGGCATACAAGGCCTCAATGTAATAAAAGTCATCTATTACAAACCCTCAGCCAACATAATACCGAACAGGGAAAAGTTCTCTCTCAGAGAACTGAAACAAGACAAGGATACCCACTCTCATGACTTCTACTTATCATAATAGTGAAAGTCATAGCAAGAGCAATCAGAGAAGAGAAATAAATAAAGGCATCCAAAGTAAAGAGGAGGTCAAACTGTCGTTGTTTGCTGATGATATGATCATAAACCTAGAAAACCCTAAAGACTCATCCAAAAAGCTCCTAGAACTGATAAATGAATTCAGCAAAGTTTCAGGACACAAAATTTACACAAATTAGTAGTTCTGCTATATACCAACAGCAACCAAGCTGAGAATCAAATCAAGAACTCAACCCCTTTTACAATAACTGCAAAAAAAAAAAACAAAAACAAAAACAAAACAAAACCAAAAAAACTTAGGACTGTACCTAACCAGGGAGGTGAGAACCTCTACAAGGAAAAATATAAAACACTGCTGAGCGAAATCATAGATGACACAAATGAATGAAAATACATCCCATGCTCATGGATGCATAGAATCAATATTGTGAAAATAACCATATTGCCAAAAGCAATCTACACATTCAGTCCAATTCCCTTCAAAATGCTATCATCATTCTTCACAGAACTCGCAAAAACAATCCTAAAATTCGTATGGAACTAAAAACGAGCCCGCAAGAGCCCGCATAGCCAAAGCAAGACTAAACAAAAAGAGCAAATCTGGAGGCAACATGTTACCTGACTATACTATAATGCCATAGTCACCAAAACAGCATGGTACTGATATGAAAATAGGCACATAGACCTATGAAACAGAATAGAGAACCCAGAAATAAACCTAAATACTTACAACCAACTAATCTTCAACAAAGCAAACAAAAACATAAAGTTGGGGAAACGACACCTTATTCAACAAATGGTGCTAGGATAATTGGCAAGCCACATGTAGGAGAATGAAACTGGATTCTCATCTATTGACTTGATTCGTAGGTGAGTTCTTAACACAGAAACAATACTTGCTGCCACAAAATCACATCTAAGTACATAGCCCATGCACCCTATGAAGCAACTACACAGTTGACACTAAAATGCAACTATGTAACAACATTATGACAAGAGCAAAACCTCATATATCAATATTAATCTTGAATGTAAATGTCCTAAATGCTTCCCCTAAAAGACCTAGAGTGACAAATTGAACTAGACAGTATGAACATATTAACAATATTGATTCTTCAAATCCATGAGCGTGGACTATTTTTCCATTTGTGTCATTCTATGATTTCTTTCAGCACTGTTTTGCAGTTCTCCTTGTAGCTATTTTTCACTTCCTTCATTGTAAGTGGTCTCCTAGGTATTTTAATTATTGTTGCTATTGTAAATGGAATTGCATTATTGATTCGGTTCTTAACTGAAATGCTATCAGTGTATAGAAATGCTACTGGTTTTGCATGTTGATTTTGTACCATAAAACTTTACTGAAGTTATCAGGTCTAGGAGTCCTTAGGTGGAATCTTTATGTGTTTCTAGGTATAGAGTTATATCATCAGTGAAGAGAGAGATAAATTGACCTCCTGGTTTCCTATTTAAATGCCTTTTCTTTCTTCCCCTTGCCTTATTGCTCTGGCTGGAACTCTCAATACTTTGTTAAATAGTAGAGAGCGTGGAAACTCTTGTCTTGTCCACAGTTATAGAGGGAATACTTCCATCTTTTTCCTGTTCAGTATGTTGGTTTGGGGTTTGTCATAGATGGTTCTTACTACTTTGAGATATGTCCCTTCACTGCCTAGTTTGTAGAGGGTTTTTATCATCAAAAGATGTTGAATTTCATTGAATTTCATTGCATCAACTGAGATAGTTTTATATGTTTTGTTTTTGATTCTGTTGAATAAATGTGTGAATCACATTTATTGATTTGTGTACATTGTATAATGCTTGCATCCCAGGAAGAACGCCCAGATAATCATGGTGAATTATCTTTTGGATATGCTGCTTAACTCCATTTGCTAGTATTATGTTGAAGATATTTGCACCTATGTATATCAGAAAACATTGGCTTGTTTTTGTTGTTGTTGTGCTCTTTTCTGATTTTGGAATCAAGACGATACTGGCTTCATCAAATTCGTCAGGGAAAACCCCTTTCTCCTCAATTTTTTAGAATGGTTTAAGTCAGAAAAATGATAACTATTTTTTATACATCTGGTAAAAATTTTCCTGTGAATATGTATGATCCAAGGCTTTTTTATTTGGTGGATAGTTTTTTGGGTTTTTTTTTTTTAATTACTGTCTCAATTTGTTGTTATTGGTCTGTTCAAATTTTTAATTTCTTCCTTGTTTATGTGTGTTTTCAGGAATTTATCAGTTTCCTCCTGACTTTCTAGTTTGTGCACTTCGAGATGTTCATAATAGTCTCACAGACTATGTTGTATTTTTGTTGGGTTGGTTGTAAAGTTACCGTTGTTGTTTTTGATTGTGCATATTTAAATCTTCCATTTTTTTTCTATGATCTAGCTGATGTTCTATTAATCTTGTTTCCATTTTTGAGGGAACAACTTTTGTATTTTGTTAATCCTTGTATTTTGTCTCAATTTCATGCTGTTCCACTCTGATGTTTAGTATTTTTTTCTTCTGCTAGCTTTGGGTTTAATTTGCTCTTGTTTTTCTAGTTTGTTTTGGTGCAACATTAGGTTGTTAATTTGAGAAATTTCTATCTTCTTTATGTAGGCATTTAGCTCTATATACTTTTCTTATAACATTGGTTTTGCTGCATCCCAGAGGTTTGACTTACGTTGTCTCTTTGTTTTCATTTCTTTCAAGTTTTTTTTTTTTTTTTTTTTTTTTTTTTTTTTTTTTTTTGCTTTGTGTTCTTTACCCAAAAGTCACTCAGGAGCAACTTGTCTACTTTTCATTTTCTGTGTTGTTTTCTTTTCATTTTCTGTGTTGTTTTAAGAGTTCCAATTGACATTGCTTTATAATTTTATTTCCCAGCACTCTGAGATGATGCTTGGTATGATTTTGATTTTTTTTTTTTTTAATTTATTGAGACTACTTTTATGGCCAACCATGTGGCCAGTCTTTGAGTATGTTCTGTCTGCAGATGATAATGTGTATTCTGTAGCTGTTGAGTAGAGCATTCTGTAGGTATCTATTAGGCCCAATTTGTCAGGTGTCCATATAAATCTGGAATTTCTTTATTAGTGTTCTACCTTGATGAGCTGTCCGAGGCTGTCAGTGGGGTGTTGAAGTCCCTTGTTATTTTTGTGTGGCTGTATATCTCTTTGCTTAGCTCTAGTAGTAATTCTTTCATTAGTCGTGGTGTTCTGATACTGGATGCATATACACATATTTGCAAACTGTGCATTTGCCAAGGGGCAAATATCCAGAATAAGGAACTTAAATCAACAGAAAAAAAACAAAAACAAAAACAGATAACTCAATTCAAAGTGAGTAATGATCAACAGACATTTCTCAAAAGAAGATATACAAGTAGCTAGCAAACAGATTTTTTAAATGCTTAACATCACTAATCATGAGAGAAATGAGAATCAAAACCACAATGAAATACCATCTCACACTAATCAGAATGGCCATTATTGAAAAGTCAAAAAATAACAGATGTTGGCAAAGTTGCAGAGAAAAGGGAATGCTTATATACTGTTGGTGAGAATGCAAATTAGTTCAACCCCTGTGACATGCAGTTTGAGTGTTTCTCAAAAAACTAAAAATAGAAGTACCATTTGACCCAGCAATTTCATTACTTGGTATATAAGCAAAGGAAAACTAAGCACTCTACCAAAAAGACACCTGCACTTGTATTTTTATTGCAGTAGTATTCACAATAGCAAAGGCATGGAATCAACCTAGGTGCCCATCAATGTTAGTTTGGATAAAAAAAATGTGGTATATATACATCATGGAATACTCTGCAGCCATAAAAAACAGCAACATTATATCCATCAGAGCAACATGGATGCAGCTGGAGGCCATTATCATAAGTGAATTAACACAGAAACAGAAAAAGCAATGCTGCATGTTTTCACTTATAAGTGGGAGGTAAACATTGGATATGTATGAACTAAGCATCTTTATGTATTAGACATAAAGATAAAAACAATAGACAGTGGAGACACCAAAGCTGTGGAAGGAGGGTTGGAGTCAAGGTTTGGAAACTACCTATTGGGTACTATATTCACTATTTTGGTGACAGATTCAATAAAAGCCCATACATCACAATCTTGCAATATATCTATTTAACTAACTGGCACATGTATCCCCAAATCAGGAAAAGGAAACAAAGCAAGCAAACAAAACAAAGCAAATAGTTTTTACCTCAAATGGATAAAATAATCCATTGAGGAAATGTGTAATGTTTAGGACATTTTTGGACACATGGAAAATGCTCAATAAATTACAAAAGTTATGCATATAATTGTCATTATCACCATCACCATTGTCATCAAAATATTCACTGTGCATCCTTGGGCAAGTTGCTTTGTTTTATGTGCCTCAGTTATGTTTTTTCCAAAATGAGGAAAATCCTAATACCTACCCTATAGGATTGTTGTGTAAATTGAACCAAATAGTAAATGCAAAATGTTTAGCATTTATGGATGACACAAAATGAAGGCTCACTAAATGTTAACAATAGTAATAGTATATATTTTTTTATTGTTTTGTTTTGTTTTCTTTTGTTTTTGTTTTTGAGACGGAATCTTGCTCTGTCGCCCAGGCTGGAGTGCAGTAGCGAGATCTCGTCTCACTGCAGGCTCCACCTCCTGGGTTCACGCCATTCTCTTGCCTCAGTCTCCCGAGTAACTGGGACTACAGGCGCCCGCCACCACGCCCGGCTAATTTTTTTTTTGTATTTTTTAGTAGAGACTGGGTTTCACCGTGTTAGCCAGGATGGTCACTATCTCCTGACCTCGTGATCCACCCGCCTCGTCCTCCCAAAGTGCTGGGATTACAGGCGTGAGCCACCGCTCCGGGCCAGTTGTAGTTATAATCATTATGAAGCTATGGAATGATAAAACGCTGTCAAGTTTCAATGCCAGAGTGAATGTGATCAGAGTAATGACCTAGAGCTGGTTTGCGGTGTATTGTTTGATGAAAGAAAACTCAGGTAAGAAGAAACATTGGTGACGTCTGGCACTGAGAATTATAGAACAAAGGGCAGTTAAATGCAGTAGAGGTAATTGGGTGTGGGAGAACTGTTAACTATTAAGAGAGAGACTTGTCTAAGGCATGGGAAGGACCTCAGACCCTAGGAGCATTGTGGCACTTACTTTTCCAAAATACAGTGAAGTAGTTCTCTGTTCATTTTTTAATTATCTGACATCTGTGTTTTTATATTTATCTAGATTCTCCCTAAAGATAAGCATGAAGCTTTTAGAGCCCAGCTATCCTCAAAAAATTTATTAAATTGGATAGAACTCTGCTTTAAAATCAAACAGGTGAATCCAAATCTTGCATACCCCACTATCATGTTTATATGCTTCATAAGTTAATTAAATATACTTAGCTCCAGTTTCCTGTTCTTTCAAATGGACATGCAACTTAATTCACAGCACTTTTAAGTATTACATAAGATTTGTTCATGAAGTCTCAGGTGACTGGCACATAGTTCATGTATTTTAAATGTCTATCTCTACAATACTATGTATATGGTAAAATAATTGGGACCATGATACCCAAAGATGGACTGGAAATTTGTTTTAAAAAAGACTTTCTTGCAAATTTATCTAAATAATTTCATAGAACTTATTATATGTTCAACATGTTCAACAACATAGATGTATGTATTGTCCTATCAATTATTACATCAATGTATTTTCATTTTCAGAAAGAGTTATTACAAGGCATGTATGTAATTATGTTTTGAATCACAATTGATCTTTTGGATTTTTTTCCTTCAATGTGTGTTTTCCTTCAGTTTAGCGAAGATTTGAAAATTAATTAGGTCAGGCAATACATATCACTGATACAATTTTATAAAAATCCCGTAAATAGGCCGGGCGCGGTGGCTCAAGCCTGTAATCCCAGCACTTTGGGAGGCCGAGACGGGCGGATCACGAGGTCAGGAGATCGAGACCATCCTGGCTAATACGGTGAAACCCCGTCTCTACTAAAAAATACAAAAAAAACTAGCCGGGCAAAGTGGCGGGTGCCTGTAGTCCCAGCTACTCGGGAGGCTGAGGCAGGAGAATGGCGTGAACCCGAGAGGAGGAGCTTGCAGTGAGCTGAGATCCGGCCACTGCACTCCAGCCTGGGTGACAGAGCGTGACTCAGTCTCAAAAAAAAAAAAAAAAAAAAAAAAAAACCCGTAAATAGCTTTAAAAACATCGTTATTGTTCTCATAAATGTAATGTTCTGTTTGTGCCCTCAGATTAATTTATTCATTCAGAATGACCTATAATGACTTTAATAATTTTTAAATCTCACTTGTCTTACACACCACCCCCCTTCACTTTTTATGTTTCCAGTCCTAGAAATGGAAATTGTCGAATATTAAAGTAGATATTTCAAGCTCATCTAAACATTTATAACCTTAAGATAACAGTTTCCTTTGTTTTTCTGATTTAATTATATTTACTTCAGTGATTCTCAAAGTGTGGTCTTCAGATTAGCAGCATCAGCAACAAATGGGAAAGTGTTAGAGATGTCAATTTGTGGGCTCCACCCCAGACTTGCTGAATCAGAGACTCTTGGAATTGGGACCAGTAATCTGGATTTAGCAAACTTTTTAAGTGACTCTTATGCACACAAAAGTTGGAGAGTGATGGTCCAGAGTATGTTTCGGACATATATTGGAGAGAGGGTGTGTGTATTTGTGTGTGTGTGTGTGTGTGTTTGTGTGTGTGTGTGTCTGAGAGAGACAGAGACAGAGACAGATATGATGACATGCAAAATATACATATTGGTAATATTAAAGCTCACATCTAGAATTTCAATTAGAATATGAGTGCTTACACTTATAATTCTTACACTCTTAGTAGTATGTGTTACAGCAGTTTGAGTTTTTTAAACTCATTCTCTAAATGTTTTATGATAGTATAACATCTAAACAGAAGAATATACAAATTGTCAATTTTTACGATGTGAACATACCCATATAACCAATGACTTAGTGGTTTGAATAATTTATGGACTTACAGTATGATAAGACCTGTTGGATCCAGGGCCAGGTGAAGTACAGGTGTTCTGCCTGATGGAGGAACTCTCTGGGAAGGGAGCCTTTCCCACTGGGTTGGAGGAACATAAACTGGCATAAGCAATGAAACTCACAGCTAGGCCTTTGGGGCCCTATGAGTGTCAAAGTTGTAAAGGCCGGGCTTGAAATTCTGTATTTTACAGTACGATTGATCCTTGATGCCTTGGCATCCATTTAAACATCAATGATGACTAAAACTAGACTAGAAAGAGGAGAAATGCCTCCCTGGGAAGGAAAGTAGGCATTTCACCAGGAGGAAATGGCCATGTGGTGAAGCGGTCACCAAAAACATGAACCTTAGAGGTGTTCCCAACTTTACGGTCAATGAAGGCAAATGAGGGAACTTTATGGCATTGGTGTAGGGAGTGGATGTTCCCAGAGGGCTTGAACTTAGACTAATTGGTCACTGTGGAAATAGCGACACTAAACAGAGGATCTACTTCTCTCTTTATAACTTAAGTAAAAATTCCTTTAGGAGCCCATTATGCCTCTCAATTTAATGGGTTCTCTGGATCCTATCAAGGAGATGAAAGTTCCATTGAATGTTTTTCCAAGAGCTAAGTACTGTGTATTGTGAGAAGTGAAGCATGTGTCTTGGTCACTATCAGTAAAATCTGCAGCTCCAAATGAGATAAGGAGAGACCTGATGAGGCATTTTATTATGGCCTTATCATATGTAGAGACACCTGTACCTTTGGTTTACATTTTGGGCATCTGTGAGCGAAGACATTCCCCAGACTTATCTTCTACAAAGGGAGTAAATCTTGGGAAATAGTCCAAGAGTTTGTAAAAATGCTTGGGTAGATCTATGTGTTGGTCAAGGTATCCAGTGCTAAGATGAATGACTTAAGTTTGACCAATTGTGTTGATCCTAGGACCCTGCCCTTTATCGGGAACATCCTGATTAAGGGGATGGAAATGGCCACATTCTACTGAGCAACATCACTTATGATGGTGCTGTTAATATAGTCTGTGCCATCCATAAAGTGTATAGCCTCCCTTGTTATTTGCTCAGTTAATCCTAAGGGGCTCCCTGTGTAGCCAAGGAGTCTTGGGGAGGAATAAGCTCCTCTAGCACAATAGCACCTGTCAAGGCACTTGGCGACAGGGCAGGCTACCCCAAACTGCAAGTAGAATATGTCAGAGGGCCCATATTTGCCTCCATATTGTAGCAAGCAGTCCTTGGTAGCAGTGTCAAGCTTGTGGGACACTACTTCATGACCCAGTGAATAATGGGTAGCAGGGTATGTAGGATCAGAGGCTCAAGGTCTATTAGAACCTCTATTTCCAGAATATTATGTGGCCAGCAATTGCCACTGTAATGGTGTATAGTGCTGAGAAGGGCAGGTTCTTGTCTCAGAAGCTCATGGGCAACTGATGGCCATGATAAGTGGTGCAAAGACTCCATGAGGCATAATAAAGGTTGCTCAAGCCACTGCAGTGACATAGTCTCTGGTACCTGCTGATTTCAATCTGGACTGATTATAGAGCCTTTTATTGGAGGAAGATTTGTTTAAGGAGGGCCCATTTGTACATAACAACATCAGTGAGATTAAGTAAAATTTTAAGTGAGGAAAATGTTGCCTCCAGAACCCAAAAAGAATAAAGATGATGGACTTATATACCCTTAGTGAGTGTGTCAAATAAATTTCTCCAGAGGGGGGTATCATTAATGTGATGCCATACCTTTGTTCCTGGAGAAAATTAGATGCAATGAAAAAGCTGCTGAAGTATCCCATGAGTAACCTGGTAAAGTCGTACTTTATCCCTTTAAAGGGGAAAGCAAACTGCAGCTACAAGGCTTTTCAGGTGGATACTAAATCAAACATGTTAGCCAAATTTATAATTTTAAAATATTTACTAGTTGCTGATTGGATAGATTTGGTAATTTTAATAATATTGGGTGTTGATATGTGGGTTCATTGGATTAGATCAATAAGTTTGAATTAATCTACTGTGAGGCACCATTCATTCTTTCTTTTGTCAGTTAAACAGCAGTCAAAATTGGCCTGCTAAATAAAAAAAAGCGATAATTACTACTCCACTAATTAAAGTTTTATAGAATAAATTCCAATTATTGAAGGCTCTGTTTTAACTTCTATTGGGTCATATTAACAATTTTACCTGTGAGGTCCATTGGGTCTCATTATTTCAAGCCAATTTGTAAGTGCAAAATAATCAAGTCTGATATATTTATCATTCTATCAGAACATCTGTGTCCACCATAGGGTATTTTAGGGCAATGGATGCAATGACTATGGGAAATTTAGTCAAGTTAGTAGTTCTGATTGTTAAGGTAGAGCATATGTATTTAATTTCTATTTTATATTTAGTTAATCATCTAAGACTATAGAGAATATGAATATCATGCTTAAATTTACTGGGACCAATTATTTTGATCCTTGGACCCTGCCCTTTATTGGGCACATCCTGATTAAGGGGATGGAAATGGCCACATTCTACTAAGCAAAATCACTTACGATGTTGCCATTAATGTAGTCTAACTAATTTTAGCCCCAACATTGATTAAGTTCATGAAGGTTTTCTATTTGGTGCATTTTGGCAAATTTTAAAGTTAATTCACACCAATGTGAAGACACACAAAAGCTGATCAGTACCCCTTTATATTATTTTACTGTATAAGTTATTTTAGCATGTTTTGGATTTCCAGTTGGGTCAAACTATTGACCTTTCATTCTAATTCTGCTGATTTCTTCTCCCTGTGTTCTGGTTTCTTTCTTATCTTTATTTTTCTTTTTTCTCACAGATATATTTGGGGGGAGGAGGTGTTTTTTTTTTTTTTTTTTTTTTTTTTTTTTTTTTTTTTTTTTTCCCTCTGCTTCCATTCATAAGTTTCTTCCACTAAAGAGCCTCAAATCAGTATCATCAGGGCTAGGGACCTTTCCCATGGCAATGGTTATATGGTTTTTAAGAATGTCTAACTTTAGTCAGTTTTGAATGAACCCCTTAACTGTGCTACAAGGATACCATAGGTGTTTCCACAATGATCTTGAAAATTAGGACTTTTATTTCAATAGAGCCATAAGTAGGGGACTGGTGCAGTTGAAGAGTTATAGGCCCACAATCCAGAAGCTGACAGGTTAAAACCATCTTCTATTATGACTCCTGCCATTTTCTGCTGCACAGTCTTTCATCGTTTGGGTACCTAGCCATCAGATAGTTTCTGTCTCTATCTGATTATTCAAAAATCAGATCTTCATTTGATCACTCATCATGTGTCTCTCTGGATAGTCATAAGAAAAGAGATGAGGGGGCAATAGAAAATTCTCCTTCTCTGAGAATGCCCCAATCAATCTCTTCATCAATTGGGTCCAGAGATAATAAAGCTATTTTGTCTATGGCTTAGATGAGGGCCACCAAGCCTTGTGATCACAAGATTAGCATTTCGTTTGCTCTTTTGCAGCAGCATTGAGAAAAGCCCAGGTGCACCGACCAGGAGTTTTACATTGGAGAACAGAGAATACCAAATTCTCCTCTACAAGTTTTTTCTAATCAGTGTTGGAAAACACGATATTATGAATGTGTAATTTGATTTCTTTGGAGTTCAGGAGTGCACTCATGAAAGCATCAAGGAAAGCAACAACAACACAGGAGATGGGAAAGGACCCAACGTTTACCTGAACAACAGTCATTCTTACAAGGGATTCAGAAAATGGTTCCTAATTCCTTTCTCATTGGTAGCCAGGATTTTGCCTTTCTCAAGCACTTAGGAGGTAAGCACCAGGCTACGTGCATGTTTTGGGGAGGTACTTTCTCTACTAATGGATGGCCAGGTGATCACTCCAAATAATCTCTCATCAACAGCCTACATGCAGTACACTGGAATCTTTATCCTTCAGGGCCTTGGCTTGATAGTCCACCAAAGGGACAGCCAGTTCCAGACGTTGTGTTCTTGTGGTCCCTACTATTAATGGCATATCAGCTTGCCATTGTCCATTATACAACCTTGTTGGTAGTCCCTCTGCCTTAGAATGAGTGGTGGAAGTCCCAGAGACCATCTGCCAGACGCAGGCCCCACTTGTTGCCATTTCATGACAGCATATAATTAACAATAGCTATCTCCTCAGTAGTGAGAATGACACTTTAGGTGGAAGGAGGTGCCAGTACTTGAGATAAACCATAGAACACAATGCAAATCTAAAGTGCAAGCTGGCAGTTCCATCCCAGGCACCCTTCGTGGTATCAGGAACTTATTCATTAGCAAAAGAGCAGTTAATTAAATCTGTCCATATGTTCTTGGTCCTGATTGAGCCATTTGGTTTGTGAAATAAATTGTTCTGTTCACCTACTCTTCACCCCATTGGTGAAAGAGGGATCCCATTCCCTAACAGTACAAGATTGTTGAACACAGACCCCTGACACTAGACAGACAAGATAAACACTTGTTTATTAGTTACATCTATTTACAACCCTGTGGAAGTAGGAGACCACACACCATACAGAGTCACAAGGAGGGTGACACTGGGTAACAGACTAAAAGAGCAGGCCTACAGAATGCCTTCTTTCTAATAACAGGAGGACGGGGTGCTCCTTGGTCCCTGTGTAAAGATGTTATTGGCTTCTTTGAATAATTTTGCCATTTGTCGAATAACTGAAACCTATTAGGTCAACGACTGAGTGGGGTGCAGCTGGTTTGGCCGATGAGGAAACTATCCTGGTGGGAAATTTTCCCACAGTGTGGGGAGCCATATCAGGTTGGGGGAACACATGGCTAGGACTTTGGGACCCTGTGAAACTCAAAGATGTCAAAGTAGCACTTGAAATTAGAGGTCTGACAAAACAGAATGTCCTAATAAATTACCACGGACATGGTGCTTAAAACAACAGAAATATATTCTCTCTAACAGTTCCGGTGGCTTCATGTTCAACATCAGTATCACTGGGCAAAAATCAAGGTGTGGTCAGGATCACACTCTGGAGGCACTAGAGGAGAATATTTCCTGTCATGTCTACTTCTAGTGGATGCTTGCATTCCTTTGCTTGTGGCTGCACTGCTCCAATTTCTGCCTTCACGTTGCTTTCACGTATTCTGTGTGTGTAGTGGTTTAATCTCTCTCTGCATCTCTCTTATAAGGAAAGTTGTGATTGAATTAAAGGCCACACTGATAAACCAGGAGAATCTCTCCTACTTCAACATTCTTAACCTAATTACATCTGCAAAGGACCTTTCTCTTATAAAGTAACATTTAGAGATTCCAGGGATTAAAACTTGATATCTTTGGATGGTCATTACTTATCCTGCCAAAATTAGTTGGGTCATTTAAAAAATCTGTTCTAACAATCTCTGACTTTAAATTCTTGTGTGTAAACATTTACAATAATGTAATAATTGATATGTTCAGATTTAGGTACACCATTTTATTATTTGTTTTCTACTTGTTTCTTGTGATTTTTGTTGCAATATTTCCTTGTACTCTGTTTTTGGGGGTTATTTAAACATTTGTTCTAGTCCACTATAATTAATCTAATATAATTTTGACTATATCGCTTTATATAATTTTCAGTGGATCCTCTAAGGATTAAAAAATAAATACATAATTTTTACCGTATATTTAAAATCAATATTTTAAAACTGAAATTGGAGCATCGATACTTTATCACATTTAGGTCTTCTTAACCCTCCTAACTTTATGGCAACATTTTTTGTAAACTTAGTTATCTTCTCTGATTGGCATCATTAAAATAACAAGATTTTGAAACTTGTAATCTGTAGATGATAAGCCCCTTACCATGGTCTTCTTTGATTTATCTCAAAAATATTTTGTAGTTTTCAATGTAGCAAGCTTGCATATATTTCTTTAAATTTATTCAGAAATATTTGATGTTTTATGATGCTATTATAAATGGTGTTACATGCTTTTAAAATTTATGCTTTATTTAATTGTTACTCATATATTAAAAAACAATTTATTTATATTGACTTCTATAGAGCAAGTTGGCTAAATTTACCTGTGAATGCAAATAATTTCCCTATAGAAGCTCATGAATTATCTATGCACAGAAGTACATAATCTTCTAATACAACCATTTAAAAGTCTTTGTTCTATTGTATTTTTATTCATTTTGCTTATGTTTTCCCCTTGTTTTACTATGAATGATATAGTGGACAAGTTTGTTCTTTTTTGGATCTCAAGAGATAATCTTTCAATATGTCTTCGACATATTACCTACTATTTTGTTTGTAGTAGTGCTTTACTGGGTTAAGAAAGCTTTCTTCCATTTCTTATTCCCTTAAAGTCATATATCATAAATGAGTGTTTCCTTTTATCTATTGTTTTTGCATCTATTGAGATATGTATTTGGTTTTTCTGATGTGGATGTTGATGATATAATACAGCGTCCTTTTTTTTAAATGTTGGACAACTTTATTATTTCTGAAAAAAAAATTCTATTCATCATGATACATGACCCAATTTATGTATAACAAGTTTATATAGGTATTAGAGGAGCTAAATTTTATTTAGAACTTTGGCAACTACTTGAATAAAAAAACTGATCTTCCTACTTTGCTATACTCTTGTTGAGTTTTGTTATCAAACTTATTTTGACTTTATAAAAAGAGCTGATAAGTTTACCCTCATTTTTTTGGAAGAATTTATTTAAGATTGACTTTTTTTTACTATTTGGGAGAATTCTCTGGTGAGTCCACTCTAGTCTGTTTTGTTTATTGAAATGTTTTTATAGTAGATTCAATTTCTTTCATGGCCATATGACCCTTCACATTAATTTTTTTCTTGTATTAGCTACTGAAAGTTTTCTCTTCCTAGGTGTAAACTTTGTGAAATTAAATAATTCAAACTTAATGCTGTTAGAACTTTAAATTATCTGAGCTTTGATAGCAATGTAACTTAGTGGCCTGAGTCAAGTAGCATGCAGTTGCAATTTCTGCTTCTCTGATTATACATTAATTCCTCTCTTTATTCTTGTACTGTAGATGATTAGAAAAAGCCAGAGCTAGATAGATCCACTTCAAGTTTATTATCCCTCTTTATAGAATGTTAAAGCAATCTTCCTTAGAATGCAGCAAACTGTAATCACTCAACTTTCTGTTACATATGTATTGGACTCCTACGGATATTGTTGCAACCCTGTTAAATTCTTATATGTCGCCTATATATGTAAAACCTCAACTTCCTCACTGACTATATATATATATATATATATATATATATATATATATATATATGGCACCAGTGCAGATTTCTTACATGTATATATTGCATAGTAGTGAAGCTTTTAGTGTACCCATCATTGGAATAGTGAACATTGTATGCTACAGATAATTTTTCAACCCTCACCCACCTCTCATGCTCCCATCTTTTGTAGACTCCAATGTCCATTTTTCTATTCCATATGTCCATGTATACAAACTGTTTGACTCCCACTTATAAGTGAGAACATAGTGTGTTTAATTTTCTTTCTCTTTTTTTTTTTTCACTTAGGATAATGGTCTCCAGTTCCATCCATGTTGCTGCAAAAGACACAATTTCTTTTTTTTTTTTTAATAGCTGAGTAGTATTCCATGGTATACATGTATAACACATTTTCTTTTTCCGATCTTTCACTGATGGGCACTTCGGTTGATTTTATATCTTTGCTATTGTGAATAGTGCTGCAATAAACCTAAGAGTGTGAGTGTCTTTTGATATCATAATTTATTTCTCTTTGGGTGTAACCCCAGAACTGGGATTGCTGAATCAAATGGTAGTTCTATTTTTATTTTGAGAAAACTCCATAGTGTTTTCCATTAAGGTTATACTAATTTAACAACAGTGTAAAAGCATTCCCTTTTATCTAAACCCTTGCCAACATTTGTTGTTTTTGGACATTTTAATTATAGCCATCTGAGTGGTGGTATAAGGTTGTATCTTATTACGGTTTTAATGTGCATTTCCTCAAGCCTTTTGCTCGAATAGACTCTGTACATAATTGTATTTTCTGAATCTAATTACATGTTTGACAACTTCAACTACATTTTTAAGTTTCTTCACATAAATGTGTGAACAAATGAGTTGATAGTATCCTTTTAATATTTTTTGTGTGTGTGTCTGCTGGATGTGTAGTGAGGTATATACATTGATTTCTTCTCCATCAGTGTTGCTCAAAGTTTACCAATTTTATCCTCTTTTAAAAAAGCAGAGGCTCTGTTAGTTATTTTATGTCTTAGAGTATTTAAAAATTCTTTTTCTTTAGTTTTTGGACTTCAGGTGCAGATACCTTTTTCCTTTAATTAATGCCTTTTCAGACAGTCTCATGTTCAATTACTATTCCTTCCACAATTCAGTTGATTTAATCAAATATGCAAAAGACTTTAAAGGGAAACCTATCTTTTTTTCCTGCTGATAATTCTTAAATTAAGGTTTAGTAGGTGTTGTATGAATGTTGGTTTTATCATGATTATTAAAATTTATTATACCAAATGGTATAAAGTTTATAGTGTAAGTTAAAGAAATATTAAGTTTATAACCTATTTTACAAGTACTATTGTTTTGCAATAATTATTTAATGCCTTTATAGCATTGTTACTAGCTTACTTAAGAGTTTTCTTATGACTGAAATCACCACAGAGAAAAATCATGAATTTCTGATATTGAAATGTCAAAAATCTCTGTCAAATAGGATTTTTTGAGACCTCATGATTAAAAATCAAGGTTTGTAAATGAGACATATGTCTGCAGTTAATATGCTATTTGCTTACAAAAGAAAATAAGTACCAAGGACTAACATTTAAACTTCGAAAGGTAGTTATCGAGAATATTAGGTTATTTATGTGATAACACTCTATATTGGGATTCTATAATTCAATATCTTCTAGAAGCTGTTTTGTTCTATACTTAAATAAAAGTAAATTTTAAAGCAATTACAGTTTAATGAATGTAAATGACAACACATAGAAAAATAATTTCTTAACAATTATTTATTTATTTAGAAATTAAGAATTTTTGAGATAATCTCATACAATACAGTCACCTCCAAACATTAAGAAGCTAAAGGAGACACTGTTCTTCAAATTGCCCACTTGGATATCTTCCAAGTGCACTTTCCTTTCTTTCCTGCTCTAAAGCTTTTTAATAAACTTCCACACCTGCTCTGGAAAAAAAAAAAAAAAAAAAAGGCTAAGGGAGACAACTAGTCCAATTTCATTCCTGTAGTATACCTCTCATCAGCAAGTAGTCATCTATTCAATTAATATTTATTGGTATTTTAATATGTGCCTGGCATTGTGCTCAGTATTTTTATATATGGCATTTTATTTAATTTATTCCTCACATAAAATAGATTTTAATGATTTGTAATGAAGAAAGTGAGGCCAGTGGAGTTAACCGAATATGATCACACCTTTGTTAAATGTCATCATAATTTCTACCAGCAAATATATTTTACTTTGCATTTTATCATACTTTGTGTGTGTGTGTGTGTGTGTGTGTGTGTGTGTATAGATGTTGAGAATTAGTGTAAAACATTAAGTACATATTATTATTTAAGTCAACTGCATTGGTCAATCAACAATCCATCGGTAAATCTAAGCTGAGTTTCTGATGTTTCAAGACCACTTTTCTTAAAGACTGTGGTGTACAAATTGTAGACTGGTAAATGTAATTTAATTGACCATTTCCTTCAAAGTGACCAAGTATTTACAATGGCCTGCTTTTTACCCTGTGCTTTCTCACCAACTTTTGATGAAGTTTCTCTTTTATCTTTAGGACGCTGAACTCTGCTTACTTGCAAGCCTGAACAAGCACAAAAACAAACAGACACAGTCGAATGTAACCTCTTTGCCTGGTTTTCCTGATCATAGCAGAATAGTTTTTGTGAGAACTCATTGGTTATTTTCCCTTGTTTGTCCAACTTCCCCTCTAATGATCTTGCTTATCTCTGCTTGTCTCCTTTTTACCCTATTAAGGAAGATCATTTTTCTGCTTGATTTTGAAATGTTCACGGAGTTTTTGAGATCTGGAGCAGTCTCCCATTGGAATAGTCTTTCTTTTTAACTGAAGTGTCTTCCTATCTAAGTACCTGTTTGTCTTTATTTGACGTAAGTGTAAAGAAGGCCGTGAAATTGTAAAGGGATTTTAAATGGCTTTAGTTTTGCTGTATTCGTACTGTCTAGGGAATACAAACTATATTTTTCTAGGATAAACCGGAAGGGCAGATAGGGAAGAAATAGTTGTACCAAAGTCAAAAAATAAAATTACAACGAATTTAGCTGTAGATCTAATTGGCTTTTGTTTGTGATTCACGAAGGAAGGCAGCCTTTATTCTACAAAATAGAACGAGAGATCTCAATGGACAATAGCAGAACACTGGATTATTTAAATTGGGAGCAAGGAAACAGAACAAAGAAAAAAAATCTAATTCGTTAACATCAGGTTACTTTTTGTAATGAATAAAGCAGAGGGAATTTTCTTATTATTGAATGAGGTAAACTGGAATCTCTTTTCTTCAAGAAAAAAAAAAAGGTCACTTTGGATATCCATCTGTTACAGTAAGTAGCTAGTAAAGCATGAGCAGGGCAGGAAAGGCCCTATCCACAACCAGAAATGTCAGTAGAAAATAATGCAATGGTCAGGTGGTTTTTATTGTCTCTCTGAAATAATAATTTATCATAGCCAGTTCCAGGGAAAGGCAGTCTCCCTATAGATTTAAAAAAAAACCAAAAAAACCAAAAAACTGAAACTGGTGATAAGCAGCTTCCGGATAAGATCTCAGGAGGTGAGCGAGTGGGCTCAGACATGCGTGTTAAGAGACAAAATGGCAGAGTTTAACAGTATATGATGTTTTAGGGGCATTCCACCAGCAAAGGGAAGAATGCCTTGGGAGAGCATGTGTACAAGTCCAGTAAGCACACTGCACATACTCACCTCCCAAGTGCTAGCAGGCCACTACGCATGCAGGTAGCTCACTTCAAGGGAAGAATGAAGGGAAAAGGGATACAAGATGCTGGAAGTAGGCCAGCATATAAAACCCTAAGTCCAAAGTGAAATGGAGAACTTGTCCTCCAAGATGCCCACTTGGCCCTCTTCCAATAATACTTTATTACTTTCTTTTAATTCTTTTTCTAAACTTTATTAATAAACGTTCACTCCTGCTCTAAAACTTGCCTCAGTCTCTTTTTTTTCTGCCGTATGCCCCTCAGTCAGTCTTTCTTCTGAGGAGGCAAGAACTGAAGTTGCTGCATACCCATACAGATTCACCACTGGTAACTTGGATACCCATCCCTGATAACACGTTTGCTTCCTAAAAGTTTCGTTTTGACTAGTTTGCACTTAGTATGAGTGACTCCACTTTGGTTTGGTCTGGAATGTTGGTGCCTAGTGCAAGAGCTCAGCTCAAAACAATGGCCTCTTGTAAGTTTTGTTTTACCTCAAATAGAGAATGTCAAAGCTGTGTCCTCATTTATTGAAGGTTTATGAGGTAAGAAATAGAAGATTCTCTTTTCTGAAAATAGCAAATGCTCATTTTATTTGCAGTTTCAGAAACATATATATATATATTCTCTTTTGAGATGGGGTTTTGCTCTTGTTGCCTAGGCTGGAGTGCAATGGTGTGATCTCAGCTCACTGCAAACTCCGCCTCCAGAGTTCAAGCGATTCTCCTGCCTCAGCCTCCCTAGTAGCTGGGATTACAGGCATGCGCCACCACGCCCGGCTAATTTTGTATTTTTGGTAGAGACGGAGTTTCTCCATGTTGGTCAGGCTGGTCTCAATGGTCTCATGGTCTCAACCTCATGAGACTGGTCTCAACCTCATGATCCGCCTGCCTCGACCTCCCAAAATACTGGGATTACAGGCGTGAGCCACTGCGCTGGGCCCAGAAACACATTTTTAAAATCATTATAAATAACAATTATATGTGGCTACATAAAAATACGTCTACTATTAACCAAGAAATACAATTAATTTCAAAACTTCATGTTACATGGGAGATTAGAATTTAAATAATAAAAAAGCAAGTATCTCCTTAAATAGCTTTAACTATTATTGTCCTGTATCTCAGTAAAAAAGTTATACTTTCTGAAAATATTTGAGCAGATTTATTCTGAGCCAAATATGAGTGAGCGATGGCCTGTGACACTGCCCTCAGGAGATCCTGAGAACATGTGCGCTCAAAGTGGTCAGAGTACAACTTGGTTTTATACCTTTTAGTGTGACCGTGAGACATCAATCCATACAGGTAACATGTACATTGGTTTGGTCCAGAAAGGCAGGATAACTGGAAGTGGGGGCTTCCAAATCAAAGGCAGATTCACAGATTCTTGTCTTCTTGGAAGTAATAAGTCAAGAGACATGTAGTGATAGATAAGCAGCAGCAAACTTATTTAAAGGGACGATAAACTCTGAAAGCCAAGTCAGAGCAGGCCCCTTGAGAATGAGTGTCAGCTGACACTGGGGAACCCTCTTTATAAGAATCTTACATAATTATTCATAAAAGTGGCATGAAGGGGTGTTGCTGGCATACATGTTTTGGGCGGCCCCCTGGGTGTGCATGTGCTGTAACCATACATGCTAAGTGCATATGTCATATATCTTATTAGCATGTTAAATCTCAACCGGGGGGTGTTTTAATTATTATAATGAACAGAAGGTTACTTTTAAGGTGAGGCAAGTGGAAGTGCGCATGCTCGCTACTGAGGAACGTCCCTACTGAAGTTATTTCCTACTAGGGCCAGGTTAAGTCCCAGTTTAGGGCCAGATAATCCTAACCACAATTACGTATGTGACTATTGTTTTTGTTTTTGTTTTCTGATTTTTTTAGTGGGGCACTGATTGCTAGTGCAGCAAAGTTTCCAGGGCTTTGTGTCTCCAGGGTTCCCTTTCCTGCTCATGTCTACCTATCCGCCTGCTCTAGCAGACGTGTTCTTACACATTTATCACTGGGGTTCCAGTGAAAACTTAATGTCATGAATAAAGCATTGGTTGGAGAAAAAAAAATGACATGTTTTTAAAATAAGATTAAATGTGTTTCATAAAGTGTTAATTTTCTTATACGCGATTCTATATTATACATAAATTAGTTTGGTCTTTTTCTGGGAGTGAAAGGAATTCATATATTTTCTCTGTCAACACATTTTTAAAAATATATGACATGCACTATTTATGCCCAAGTTATTTCATTATAAAAGTTTGAAATGTTTTTAAAAAATATCTTCATGCTTTATTCTTAGCATTGGTGTTCTAAAGTAAGGGAAATAAAGTTTTGGGAAGATTATTAGTTTTAATCCACAGGATCAGCATGTATTTCTTAGAGTAAAATTGTAAGATAGTATGATCAAAAAGCAAATACTTACAAAGCCTTATTTTTTCTTCTATATCCCAGTGTTTATGAGATCATGACCCAGATTCTCTTTTACCACTCATTATAGACCTAGTTAGTCCCAGGTTGCTGGCATTCCAAGCTACAATCACAATAGTAGAAGACATAGCAGCATCTCAACTCTGAGAATAAAGACACAGGACCAAAATATCTACGGTTTTACCATTTTTAATATCAAAATATATGACTAACTCCAGAGGTCATACAAATTAAATATATTATTTTATTGTATCGAAACAGTGCATGACTAGAAACAAATCTACCAATTAGGAAAAAATATGGACTGGTTTATCAGCTACAATTAATACAGTAATAATGAAAAAGGGAATAATTAAAATAATAATAAAAACAAAAAGCAGAAGAAAATTGTAGCTACATAGAAATTGAGTTTGTTAATACCTTTTATTAACATTGTTACATCCAATGAGAACACGTGGACACAGGGAAGGGAACATCACACACCGGGGCCTGTTGCGGGGTGGGGGGCTAGGGGAGGGATAGCATTAGGAGAAATACATAATGTAAATGACAGATTGATGGGTGCAGCAAACTACCATGGCACGTGTATACCTATGTAACAAACCTGCATGTTCTGTACATGTATACCAGAACTTAAAGTATAATAATAAAATAGTTGAATTAAAAAAAAATACATTGTTACATCAAAGCAGAAGATGGGGAATGATAGAAGACAAAGCAGCAATGAAGAAATACAGAAAATATTTCAAAAATCCAAAGCTCCACTGCTTGACAGAGGCACAGAATCTTCACAACAACATAGAGTTAAATTAAAATAAGGCTTTATAGCAGCAGTGATGTATCTCTTGAAAGTGTATGTGACGATCTAGCAGTAGTGATATCTATCCTGAAAATGTACATATCAATCTATTTTTAAAGGTACCTGTTAAAAAATAAGCTTCAAGAAGCCCTTAATTATCAAAGTGTCACAATTTAACGTCCCGAACTTTGTACATACAAGCATGTAGGTAAATGTATATGCACTCATACAACAAGCTTCAGCCCAGTATGACTATTAAACAGTACACACACACACACACAGTACCTGACCACCTACAATTGCATACAACAAAAATTTTTTGGTTGTGTTACCATTATCAGCAGCTACACATTTAAAGAATAATATTACCCAGTGAACAGTCTGGATCTTCAGTGAGTGATTTCTTTATATCTGGAATGCATATTTTTACAATTGTTAGAAAATATACAACGACAAGAGAAGAAACAGGCAGGCACAAAGCCAGCAACAAAAAATTTTCATTGAAATTTATAAAAAACAATCAATAATACAACCCAGTAGATCTTAGAAACAAACAGGTTTAGTACTTTAATATAAATGCCAGGAAATTAAGTAATTTTTTTTTGTTTAAAGGAATGAACTAAATATTTTCAAAAGTAAAAAGTAGAACTTACTACTGTAAATTTCAGCAAAATACAGTGCCCAATTAAGATTGGGAATGAGATCTAAATTCTTGTTTAACACTAGTGGCATGGCATGGTACACAGGTTTATTTTTTGGTTCCTGAAAGAGGTTTGGTGGAACCAATGGCCTTGGTTTTTTAATTCATCAAGGACAATGCAGGCCAGGCGCGTGGCTCAAGCCTGAAATCCCAGCACTCTGGGAGGCGGAGGTGGGTGGATCACGAGGTCAGGAGATCGAGACCATCCTGGCTAACACGGTGAAACCCTGTCTCTACTAAAAATACAAAAAACTAGTTGGGCGTGGTGGCAGGCGCCTGTAATCCCAGCTACTCTGGAGGCTGAGACAGAATGGTGTGAAGCCGGGAGGCGGAGCTTGCAGGGAGCTGAGATCACACCGCTGCACTCCAGCCTGGGCAACAAAGCCAACTCCGTCAAAAAAGAAAAAAACAAAAACGGACAATGCAGCGCATATATATTTTGAAAACAAAAGAAAAAGGAAGTCCATAGAAATATGAGTTGTCTACAGAATTTTCCTTTGAAAGATAATGTGATATTTCTTTCTTTTGGCACACAATATTAATTTATTATATCATTGTATAACATGCTTTACTTAATTATTTAAAGCTGCCTCTCTCAAATGAGCACAAACTTCTTACGAACAAGAACTTCATAAACTGTTGGTGGGAATATAAATTAGTTCAGTCATTGTGGAGAGAAGCTTTTCAGTTTTTCAAAGAACTAAGAGTTTAACTGCCATTCAACACAGCAATTCCTTTTTTTGTTGTTGTTATGTATGAGAAGGAAAATAAACTGTTCTACCGAAAAGACACATGCACCAACATGTTCATCACAGCACTCTTCACAGTAGCAAATACATGTAATCAGCCCATGTGCCATCAATGATAGATGGGATAAAGAAAGTATGGTACATATACACTGTGGAATATTAAACAGCCATAAAAAAGAATGAAAACATGTCCTTTGCAGCTGCATGGATGTAGCTGAAGGCCATTATCCTAAGCAAATTAGCAAAGAAACAGAAGACCACATATTGCATTCTCACTAGCAGTGTGGAAGCTAAACATTGGGTATATGTGAACATAAAGATGGGAACAATAGACACTACAATAGGAAAAACAAGAGTGGGGAGGCAAGGTGGGGGTAAAGGTTGGAAAACTACCTATTGGGTACCATGCTCACTACCTTGGTGATGGATTCAGTCATACTCCAAACCTCAGCATCATGCAGTATTCTTTTGTAACAAATCTGCACATGTATTCCTTGATTCTAAAATAAAAGTTAAAACAATAAAAGGACAATTGTATTTTTTTAGGTAGTGTTTTGGGGCCAAGGTGGCTGACAAGAAGCAGCTGGTGTGTGCCACTCTCGTGCAGAGGAGATAGAGTGGTAAGTACAAACTAGCTCTTCATGTGAATTGTCCAGGAGGTCATGTTGGCATTCATCAAGGAAGCAATGGTGACCTATGGAGAGCAGATAGGAGTGAGGCAGGACAGTCACCCACCAAGCACTGGCACAGAGGGAAGGGAGGCTCCCCATCATGGGGAAATGATCAGTGAGTGAGAGCTCCTGGGGACCCACATTTCTGCTGTGGACTTTTGCAATACTGGGCACTTGAGAGCCCCCCCTGACTTCCACCCTGCCTGTCCCTCTGCCCCTGGGACTTCCAGAATGGCATAGAGAGCTGCATGGAATTTGGATAAACCTACCGCTCATGCCCCAGGAAGCCCCAAGGGCCCTGGATTGCTGAGCACCCCATCATCAGCTGCCATAGCACCACCACCAAGGGAGGCCAGGCTACCTTGCATGCCTCCAGTACAGGAGATGTATCCACAGTGCTAAGGAGTGGATAGACTGCAGGCCCTACCACCACTACACCTTGCCAGGCAAAGCCCGCTGACCTGAGACCCAAACACAACCACCCTACCCTGCCTGAGGACTCCAGCAGGTCACAGCTCTCTAATTTTTCTGGGACAGAGTTCCCAGTGGTAACCTACAGGACTGCCTCAATTGCCACTGCCATGACCTTCACCCCTCAGGCTGGGGTGAGAATCACGAGCCCAAGAGCCATCGTAGTCCGCCAGCATGCCACAGCTGTGGAAAAGTGGCCAGGCAGTTTTCCACACAGGCCTCTGCCCCTGCTACCCTTCAATGGGCAGGGCCTCCTTACCTGCGCCCCCAGTGCAGCTGCCGTACAATCACCTAATCACTTCAGTCAGCAGTGGCTCTTTATCTGGGGTGGAATTCCCAGATACCACTGACAAGCCCTATGCCATTGACACTGCAGCAGTACCTGTTCTTGCTTCCCTTGGGCTGGGGAGTGAACAAAGACCCTGATTGCTTTACTCACATCTACAACATGCTGCAGCTGCCATGCAAAGAGGAGGTCAGTCTCACTTCCTTCTGAGCCCCAACCTCCTGCTCTTCACCAGTCAGGATCCCTGGAATTTGGCCACAGCACGGCTTCCCCACCTCTGTAGGTAGAGCTCACGAGACAAGCGACAGACTCTTTGCCATTGCCACTGCCAAATTTCCCACCCCACTGCCCCAAAATTGCGGAGAGAAGAAATAGCCTGAGCTTGCCCAAGAGCTGTAATATACAGGCTTGGAGGGCCAAGCCAAGATCTGTGGCCAGTACTTCAGTGGGAGAGGAGCCCATAGTCTAGGACTGAGAGAGGGCGTGGCTGAAATCATGAGGAAATAGAGGAGCCGGGGGCGGGGAGGGGGGCAAGGGGGAGGCGCTGAGTAGTAACTTATCTGCTTGCCATTATTAAGCACAATCTGATGGGTCAGAGCCCAAACTAGATCAAAAATACATAACTAATATAACCCCCTATTAAATCAAGGGCAATAATTCAGCTACAAAAAAATACATATACTGCACAAAGACTTGGCCCTCTGAAAACATCCAGAAATGAAGTCAAACGACAAGACTCAAATTATAACACAGCTAAAGGAACATTAGGCCACACAGATGAGAAAGAGCCAACAAACGAACTCTAGCAACTCTAAAAGCGAGAGTATCTTCTTATCTCTGAAGAACCACACTGGCTCCCTAGCAATGGTTCTTAATCAGAGTGAAATGTCTTAAATGGGAGACATAGAATTCAGAATCTGTATGACAATGAAGATCATCAAGATTCAGGAAAAGTGTGAAACCCAATCCAAGGAATCCAAAGAATCCAGTAAAATCATTCAACACTTAAAAGACAAAATAGCCATTTTAAGAAAAAACAAAACAAAAAGCGATCTTCTAGAGATAAAACATATACTATGAAAATTCATAATACAACCATAAGCGTGATTATGAAATTATGAGATACACCAAGCTGAGGGAAGAATTTCAGAGTTTTAAAACTGGTACTTCTACTCAACCCAGTCAGACAAATAAAAACAAATTAGAAAGAATGTACAAAACATCATTACAATATGGGATTCTGCAAAAAGACCAAATCCATGGCACACTTGCATCTCTGAAAGAGAAGGAAACAGAGCAAGTAACCTGGAAAACATGTTACCCTGATAGCAAATCCAGACAAGGAAACATCAAAAAAGAAAAAAAAAAAAAAAAAAAAAAGAAAGAAAGAACACTACAGGTCAATATATCTTATGAATATTGTTGCAAAAATAAAAAAAAATCCTAGCAAAACAAATTCAACAATACATTAAAAATATTACTCATCTTGACCAAGTGGGATTTATCCCTGAGATGCAAGGATGGTTTAATATATGCAAATCAATCAGTGTGATACATCATATCAACAGAATGAAGGATACAAACTGTATGATTATTTTAATTAATGCTGAAAAAACATTTGATACAATTCAACATCCCTTCATGAAAAAAAACACTCAAAACCTGGAGATAGAAGAAACATTCCAATACATAACAAAAGCCATATATGACAGACCCATAGCTATTAATATTGTTATACTGAATAGGAAAAAGCTGAAAGCCTTTTCTATAAAATCTGGAACATGACAAGGATGCCCACTACCACCAACCACTCTTATTTAACATAGCACTGGATATTCTAGCTACAGAAATCAAACAAGTGAAACATATAAAAGGCATCCAAATTAAAAAATTAAATTATTCTTGTTTGCAGATGATATGATCATTTATTTGGAAAAACCTAAAGACTCCACGAAGAAACGGAACTAATAAAAAATTCAGTAAAGATGCAAGATTCAAAATCAACATAAAAAAGCAGTGGCATTTCTATATGCAAAAAGTAAACAATATGAAAAAGAAACCAAAAAGCAATCCTATTTACCATAGCCATACATAAAATTAAATTCCTAAAAATTAATGAAAGAACTGAAAGATGTCTATATTAAAAACTGTAAAACACTGATGAAAGGAATTGAAGAGGACACCAAAAAATAGATAAATAATCCATATTCATTGATTGGAAGAATCAATAGTGTTAAAATGTCCATACTACTCAAAGCAATCAACAGATTCAATCCAATCCTTATCAAAATACAAATGACGTTCTTCACAGAGATAGAAAAAAATCCTAAAATGTATGTAGAGCCATAAAAGACACAGAATAGCCAAAACTATCCTAAGCAAAAAGAACCAAACTGGAGGAATCACATTACCTGACTTCAAATTATACTACAGAGGTACTGTAATGGAAACAACATGGTATTGGCGTAAAAACAGACACATAGATCAATGAAACAGAATAGACAAACCAGAATCAAATCCACACATTTATAGAGAACTGATTTTCGAGAAAGGGACTAAGAACATACACTAGGGAAAAGATAGTCTCTTTTTCTCTTCCCATCATTGGCTGAAAAAGACAGTCACTTCAATAAATGGTGCTGGAAAAACTGGGTATCTATATGCTAAAGAATTAAACTAGACAAGTATCTCTCATCATATACAGGAACCAAATCAAAATGGATTAAAGACTTTAATACCTCAAATCCTGGAACTAATACAAGAATACTTTGGAAAAAATCTCCAGGACATTGATCTGGGCTTACATTTTTTGAGCACTACTCTAGAAGCACAGGAAGCCAAAGCCAAAATGGACAAATGGGATTACGCCAAGTTGAAAAGCCTCTGCACAGCAAATGATAAAATCAACAAAGTGATGGACAACACACAAATGGGAGAAAATATTTGCAAACTACCTATCTGACAATGGATTAATAACCAGAATATAAGGAGTTCAAACAGCACAGTAGGAAAAAATAATCTCATTAATACATGGGCAAAGATTTAAATAGACATTTCCCAAAAGAAGGCATACAAATGGCAAAGAAGCATATGAATAGTTGCTCAATATCATTGATCATCAGAGAAACATAAATCATATCTACAATGAGATCTCATCTCACCCCAGTTAAAATGGCTTATATCCAAAAGACAGGGAATAATAAACGCTGGTGAAGATGTGGAGAAAAGGAAACCCTCGTACACTGTTGGTGGGAATGTAAATTAGTAAAACCACTATGGAGAATAGTTTTGAGGAGGTTCCTCAAAAAGCTAACAATTGATCTACCATGTGATCCAGCAACCCCACTGCTGGGTGTATACTCAATGAAATGAAATCCATGTAGTGAAGAGATGCCTGCACTTCTATATTTGCTGCAGTACTGTTTACAATAGCTAAGATTTGGAACCAACTTAAGTGTCCCTCAATGGATGAATGGATAAAGAAAATGTGGTACATATAAACAATGAATTACTATTTAGTCATAAAAAGGAAAGAGATCCCGTCATTTGCAACAACAGGGATGGAACTGGAGACCATTATGTTAAGTGAAATAAGCCAGGCACAAAAAGACAAACAGCACACGTTCTCACTTACTTGTTAGATCCACAAAAAATCAAAACAATTTAACTTATGATACTCTATTGAGTTGCAAACAGTCCAGTTACACTCTGGTTACCAGAGAATCTGAAGGGTAATGGGGGATGGTGGGGGAGGTGGCGATGGTTAATGGGTACAAAAAATATAGAAAGAATGAAAAAGACTTACTATTTGGTAACATAATAGTGGGACTTTAGTCAATAATAACTAACTGTACATTTTAAAATGACTTAAAGAGTGTAATTGGATTGTTTGCAAATCAATGAATAAATGCTTGAGGAAATGAATACTCCATTCTTCATGATGCAATTATTTATTTCACATTTCATGCCTGTGTCAAAGCATCTCATGTACCCCATAAATATACACGCATGCTATGTTCCCCCCCAAAAATTTAAATTTAAATTTAATTTTTAATTTTTAAAAAATTATAAGAAAAAGTAGTTTAATAAAATCAAAGTTTCTCATAAACATCCCTCAGAAAACTAAAAGTAGAAAAGAATATTCTGAAGCTGATAATCCTTACCAATAACATAAACTGTCGATTAACACATATTTTGTATGTTATATGCATTATATACTGTATTCTTACAATAACATTAGCTAGATAAAAGAAAATATTATTAAGAAAATCATAAAGAAGAAAAAATGGATTTGTTATTCATTAAGTGGATGTGTATCACCATTCATCATAAAGATCTTCACCCTCGTTGTCTATGTTGAATAGGTGTAGGAGGAGGAGAAAAACAAAGGGTTGATCTAGGTGTCTTGAGGGTAGCAGAGACAGAACAAAATCTATATATAAATGAACCTGTACAGTTAAAACCCATGATGTTCAAGGATCAAATGTACATGAACAACTGATTTTTGGCACAAGTACAGAGAAAATGCAATGTAAAACTGATATTCATTTTAACTAATGATGTTAAAATTCGTATAAAAAGCAAAACAGTTACAATTTACTAAAATTATATGAAAAAATGACAAAGTTGAAGAACTTACTTTGCCTAATTTCAAAATCATTTAAAGGTACAATAATCGCCCATGTTTGGTTATACATGCTTGTAGTTTCAGAAGCTCAGGAGGCTGAGATGGGTATATCCTGGGCAACACAGTGAGACTCCTTCTCTAAAAATAAAAATAAAAATGCAATATCCAATATGTCATTTTAGTAGAAGGATAAATATATAAATAAATGGGAAAAAAAGAGTCTAGAAATAGAACTACTCATATATTATTAATTAATTTTAAATAAATGTGTCTGGGTACTTAAAAGGGAAATAGAATATGTTTTCAAAAATGTTGTTACATCAACTTGGTAGCCACATGGAAAAAAAAAACAAACAAATTTTACATCACACCATTCCCAAAAATAATTTGAGATATGTCTGTACCTAAATTTAAAACTTGAAACTATGTAAACTGTGGAAGAAAACATAAGAAAAAAAAGGTTTTCTATCTCAGGATAGGCAACTATTTCTTTTCCATAACACAAGCACACATGCACACAAACAAACACGAAACATAAAAAAAAATTGTAAGTTAAACATCACCATAATTTCAAAGAATTTAAAATCAAAAGACGAGAAAGATAATGAAAAGCCAAGGTGTTTAGACTGAAAGTACTTATTCACAACACTTCTATCCAATATTTGTATCCAGAGTATATAAAGCACAATTACAACTAAGTAATAGCAAATGAAACAATCTAATTTAAAAATGAGCAAGATATTTAATTAAACATGTTGCTAAACAGAAATGAATG
Source organism: Macaca mulatta (assembly GCF_049350105.2). Classification (NCBI taxonomy): domain Eukaryota; kingdom Metazoa; phylum Chordata; class Mammalia; order Primates; family Cercopithecidae; genus Macaca; species Macaca mulatta. The sequence continues at coordinate 94,949,468 of NC_133426.1, read as the reverse complement.
GCAAATAAGCACATAACAAGATGCTCACATTATTCGTCATAATGTAAAAGGAAATTAAACCAAAAATATAATACACACACACACACACAAGTGATTCTAATTAAAACAACTGACAATTCTAAGTATTAAACAGGATATGGAGCAATTTGAAATCTCGTATATTGCTCTTCACAATGCAAAGGGAAATAGACCCTTTCAACAGAACTTGGCAGTTTCTTACTAAGTTAAGCATCCACTTACCATATTACCCTAAAATTTTACTCCTAGGAATTTACCTGATAGAAATGATAATATGGTCGGGTGCAGTGGCTCACGCCTGTAATCCCGGCACTTTGGGAGACCGAGGCAGGCAGATTAGAGGTCAGGAGATCGAGACCATCCTGGTCAATATGGTGAAACCCCGTCTCTACCAAAAATACAAAAATTAGCTGGGCGTGGTGGCACATGCCTTTTATCCCAGCTACTTGGGAGGCTGAGGCAGGAGAATCAATTGAACCAGGGAGTCGGAGGTTGCAGTGAGCCGAGATCAGGCCGCTACACTCCAGCCCGGTGAAAGAACGAGACTCCGTCTCAAAAAAAAAAAAAAAAAAAAAAGACATGTTAATATATGCCCTTCAAAAGGCATATACTGAAATGCTCACATATTCCTTATGGCTTTATTCGTAATAGCCTGAACCCGAAACTAACCCAAAAGCAAATGATGTAGAAAATAGATAACTAATTTGTGGCGTGTCCATGAAGTGGTACATTACTCAGCAAGAAGAAAAAGGAATAAAAAATTCATACATGAAACAATGTGAATTCGTTTAAAAGCCTAAAGAAATGAAATGCTTAAAATGCGGCATTTCATTTTCTGAAATTCCTGAAAAGGCAAAACTATAGTTTCAGAAAGCAGATTGACTATTGCCAGAAACAAGAAGGGGAAGAGGTTGATGAGGGTTGATCACAAGGGATCTGGTTTATTTCAGTTAGCATAATGTCTTCCAGGTTTATGCACAATGTCACATGTAGCAAAATTTCCTCATTTTTTAAGACTGAATAATATTCCAATATATGTATATACCACATTTTTTAAACCTGTTCATCTGTTGATGAACATTAAGGTTGTTTCCATACCTTGGCTGCTGTAAATACCACTGCAACAAACATAGGAGTACAGATAACTTTTATATGTTCTAACTATGATTATTTTAGATATGTACCCAGAAATGATTTTGTTGGATCATATGGTAGTTCTATTTTTTTTTTTTTTTTTTTTAAAGACGGGGTCTTCCTCCTGTCACTCAGGCTGGAGTGCAGTGGCACTTTCTCAGCTCACTGCAACCTCCGCCTCCCTGGTTCAAGCCATTCTCCTGCCTCAGCCTCACAAGTAGCTGGGATTACAGATGCCCACCACCACGTCTGGCTATGTAGTTCTACTTTTAACTTTTTGAGGAATCTCTATAGCGTTTTCCAAAGTGGCTGCACCATTTTATGTTCCCAGCAACAGTGTACAGGGAAGGGTTCTAATTTATCCACAAGCCTACCAAAACTTTTATCCTTTGATTCTTTTATAATAGTCATTCTAACATGCCTGAGAATATCTCATTGTGATTTTGATTTTCATTTCCCTGATTATGAGTGATGCCGTGCTTCTTTCTGTATGCCTGTTCACCATTTGAATGTCTTCTTTGGAAAAATGTCTATTCAAGCTTTTGCCCATTTTTTTAAAAGACAGTATTTTCAGAGTTTTAATTTCACGACAACATTGAGAAGAAGGGACAAAGATATACACAACTTCTGTAACCATACATACACAACCTCCCCAATCATCAATATGCCCCACCAGGGTGGTACAATTTTTTACAATAGAGGAGCCTACATTGACACATGATATTACCAAGAGTCCATCAATTACGTGGTTTCACTCTTGGTCTTGTATATTCTGTAGGCTTAGACGAAATTATGACATATGTACACCATTATAATGTCATTCAGAGTATATTTAATGGTTTAAACATTCTTTGTGCTCTACCTATTCATCCTCCCCTTGCCCCAACACTGGCAACTACTAAAATTTTTATTGACTCCATGATTTTGAGTTTTTTGGAAGTTATATAATTAAAATCATGTAGTATGTAGCCTTTTTAAATTGTCTTCTTTCACCTAGTAATACAAATTTCATTTCCCTCTGTGTCTTCTCATGGCTTGATGTCTCATTTTGTTTTAGTACTTAATAATATTCAATTATTTGGATGTACCACAGATTATTTATTTATTCACCTACTGTAGGATATATTGGTTGCTTCCAAGTTTTGGAAATTATGAATAAAGTTGCTGTAAATATCTGTGTGCAGGACTTTTTGTGGACTTAAGTTTTTAGCTCCTTTGGAAGTTGAACATGCACACGAGAGAGATTGTTGCATCACAAGGTAAAATTATATTTAGTTTTGTAAGACTCTACAAAACTGTCTTCAAAAGTGGCTGTACTAGTTTGCATTTTCACAACAATGAATGAGAGTTTCTGTTACTCCACATTCTCACCAATATTATGTGTTGTCTGTGTTCTTGATCTTGGCCATTCTCATAGTTATGTGGTGGTATTTATTTGTTTTTATAAATTTGCATTTACCTAATGACATATAATGTGGAGCATCTTTTTATATGCTGATTTTTCATCTGTATATCTTCTTTGGCAGGGTGCCTATTAAAGTCTTTGATCTGTTTCTTAATCAAGATATTTTTGTTATTGAGTTTTAAGAGCTCCTTATATACATTACATATTATCCACTTATCAGATATATGATTTGCAAATATAAGTTGCCTTTTCATTCTGTCAATCGTTTCTTTTGCTGTGCAGAAGCTTTTTAGATGGATGTACTTTCACTTGTCTGTTTCTGCTTGTGTCTTGTGCTTTTGGTTGCATATCCAAGAAATTAGTGTCAAGACCAATGTTATGACAGGTTGTCCCTGGGAGTTTTACATTTTCAGGTTTTATATTTCAAACTTTTATCTATTTTGAGTTAGGGGTGTGTGTGTGTGCGCGTGTGCGTGTGTGATGTGAAGAAAGGGTCCAATTTAATTCTTTTTGCATGTGGATTTCCAGCACCATTACTTGAATAGATTATCCTTTTTGTTCAGTATTATTGACAAACTTGTTTTTTGTTTTTGTTTTTGTTTTTGTTTTTGTTTTTAATTTATTTATTATTATTATACTTTAAGTTGTAGGGTACATGTGCATAACGTGCAGGTTTGTTACATATGTATACTTGTGCCATGTTGCTGTGCTGCACCCATCAACTCGTCATTTACATCAGGTATAACTCCCAATGCAATCCCTCCCCCCTCCCCCCTCCCCATGATAGGCCCCAGTGTGTGATGTTCCCCTTCCTGAGTCCGAGTGATCTCATTGTTCAGTTCCCACCTATGAGTGAGAACATGCGGTGTTTGGTTTTCTGTTCTTGTGATAGTTTGCTAAGAATGATGGATTCCAGCTGCATCCAAGTCCCTACAAAGGACTCAAACTCATCCTTTTTGATGGCTGCATAGTATTCCATGGTGTATATGTGCCACATTTTCTTAATCCAATCTGTCTCTGATGGACATTTGGGTTGATTCCAAGTCTTTGCTATTGTGAATAGTGCTGCAATAAACATACGTGTGCATGTGTCTTTATAGCAGCATAATTTATAATCCTTTGGGTATATACCCAGTAATGGGATGGCTGGGTCATATGGTACATCTAGTTCTAGATCCTTGAGGAATCGCCATACTGTTTTCCATAATGGTTGAACTAGTTTACAATCCCACCAACAGTGTAAAAGTGTTCCTATTTCTCCACATCCTCTCCAGCACCTGTTGTTTCCTGACTTTTTAATGATTGCCATTCTAACTGGTGTGAGATGGTATCTCATTGTGGTTTTGATTTGCATTTCTCTGATGGCCAGTGATGATGAGCATTTTTTCATGTGTCTGTTGGCTGTATGAATGTCTTCTTTTGAGAAATGTCTGTTCATATCCTTTGCCCACTTTTTGATGGGGTTGTTTGTTTTTTTCTTGTAAATGTGTTTGAGTTCTTTGTAGGTTCTGGATATTAGCCCTTTGTCAGATGAGTAGATAGCAAAAATTTTCTCCCATTCTGTAGGTTGCCTGTTCACTCTGATGGTAGTTTCTTTTGCTGTGCAGAAGCTCTTTAGTTTAATGAGATCCCATTTGTCAATTTTGGCTTTCGCTGCTGTTGCTTTTGGTGTTTTAGACATGAAGTCTTTGCCCATGCCTATGTCCTGAATGGTACTACCTAGGTTTTCCTCTAGGATTTTTATGGTATTAGGTCTAACATTTAAGTCTCTAATCCATCTTGAATTAATTTTCGTATAAGGGCAATCAGGCAAGAGAAAGAAATCAAGGGTATTCAGTTAGGAAAAGAAGAAGTCAAATTGTCCCTGTTTGCAGATGACATGATTGTATATTTAGAAAACCCCATTGTCTCAGCCCAAAATCTCCTTAAGCTGATAAGCAACTTCAGCAAAGTCTCAGGATACAAAATTAATGTGCAAAAATGACAAACTTGTTAAAGATCAGTTAACTGTATACAACATTCATGGGTTTATTTCTGGGCTCTCTATTTTTTTTTTCAACTACATTGTAGGTTTTTTTTAATACCAATATCATGCAGTTTAAATCACTGTAGCTTTGTAACATATTTTAAAATCAGAAAGTGTGGTGTCTTTAGCTTTGTTCTTTCTAAAGATTTCTTTGGATAGTCAGGATCTTATATGGTCCCATTTTACAGATAAAATTGACAAACTGTTAACTAGGCTAACTATTAAAAACAAAAACAGAGAGAATTTGCAAATAAATGGTATTATAAATGAATTAGGGGACATTAGAACTAAAGCCACAGAAATGAAAAGAATTATAAAAAGGTATGATGAATATTTATTTGCCAACAAATTAGTAAAGTCAAAGAAATGGATAAATTCTTAAAAACATATAATGTATTAAGACTGAATCATGAAGAAATAGAAAATGTGAACAGACCAATAACAGAAGTTTATTGAATTAGTAATCAAAAACCTCCCAACAAAGAAAAGCCCAGATGGATTCACTGATTTATTCTACTGCACATTTAAAGGATAATTAACACCAATCCTTTTCAAATTCTTTCAAAAAATTGAAAAGGAAAGAGGACTTCCATACTCATTTCATGAGACCAGGATTAAACTGATGTCAAAGCCAAATAAAGATATTACTAGGGAAATCAACTACAGGCCGGTATCCCTGATCAACTCCTATAAAAATATCAGAACTTAAAGTATAATAATAATAATAATAATAATATCCTCAACAAAACACTAGCAAACTAAATTCAACAGCACATTAAAAGGATCATACTCCATGATCAAGTAGAGTTTATTCCTGGGATAAAAGTGTTGCTCAACATATGCAGATGCATCAACATAAAACATTGCATTAACAGAATAAAGAAAAAGTACATGATTATCTTAATAGATGCAGGAAAATCATTTGATAAAATTCAATAGCCTTTCATGACAAAAACTCTCACAAATGAGAATTCTTAAGTGTCAAAAGTGATATTTATAAGTCTCTTTATCCCTTCTCCTCAATCATTTTAAAAACCAAAAAGCAATGTTTATTTTTATACCTGTCTTCTTTCTTTAACACTTTATTTTTTATTGATTTAATATTTAAATTTATGATCTTGACACATAATATTTGCACATATTTTTAGGGTACAATGTGATATGTGAATGCATGTATACATATTATAATGATCAAATCAGGGCAATTATCAAATCCTTCACTTTCAAAACTTTCTTATGAAATATAACATATACATATAATAATTCACAGAACAAATGTTTAGATGTCCATAATTTACTTATAATGTAAACACCAATGTCCCACCAAGTATGTCAAGAATTAGAACATTGACAGCTCCCAAAAGTTTCCCTCATACTAGTTTCAAATTACTACCCTCTTCTTTCCCTGCAAAGATAACCAGTATGGTGCCTTTTGTGGCAATCATTTATTTGCTTTTGCTTATAATTTTACTTCTTAACTGTGCATCCTGAAACATTGTAGTAGTAGTAGTAGTAGTGGTAGTTTTTCTATTTTTTGAATTAATCATATGTATATGTATGTGTTTGTGTGTGCGTGGATGCATATAATATATATATTATATATAATACATATATCATAGTATATATGAGTTTTTAATATACATACACAAATATATACTTATCATATATATCTAGTGTATATCTACATGAATAATACACTGCATAAATCACTATATACATACAGTAAGTATGTATGTAATATATACAGTATATATTTATATATGTATGTAATATAACATGTAATATGTATCATTTATGTATATTAGTATATAATACATATATTTGTATATATCAGTATATATGTGTATAATACAGTGCATTATATTTTACAGATAGTATGTATTTATAAGTTTATAATACATACACATATATAATAGTATATATGTATAAAATACAGTGTATATTTTATATATTTTATAGTGTATATGTGTATATATATAATCTGTGCCTTATAATTTTAAAATTTAGAACCCTTATAGTTCTATCTCCATTATCTAATTTGTTCTGTTGATTTTCATCAGTATCTTCGCATCTCACATGTTCATATGTCTGGTCATTTCTTTCTGCATGCTGGATCTTTCACTTGCAAAGTTGTTTGAAAAACCAATTTGATATTTAGTCTGATGTGATCTACCTCATACTAAACAGATAGAGTATACTTTTTCTTTTATCAGCTTCCAGAGATCACTAGACCTAAGAGACACTGCAAACATTAGCATTCCTGGATAGCTTTAATCCAGTTAAAGAATTGAATTGGTCTAAAACTAGTATAAATTTTCTGGGAGGCGTCCTACTTTTTATTCACTTTTCAACATGGAAATCAGCACTTTTGAGTCTGAAAGCAAATGAATTGTGTTCACCAGGCCACTGAGGCAGAGTCTCTAAAATGGTCTACTCTGACCCCTGCCCTTGGTGGCATGCCCTCGTGTAATTATCTCCCCTTGAGTTTTAGCTAGAACAGGTGATTCATTTGTAATCATTAGAATATGGCAAAAGAGTTGGGATGTTCCTTCCTCCATTAGGTTCAGTTCCAAGAAGATTGTGACAACATTAGGCTCACCACACTGAGCATCTAGATAGACAGATCGATAGATTGATAAACAGACTAGATAGATAGATAGATAGATAGATAGATAGATAGATAGATAGACAGACAGACAGATAGATAGATAGATACATAGATACATAGATAGATAGATAGATACAGAGGTATATACCTCAGCTTTTGTAGATGTGCTTGGGGGAGGTTACTTAATTTGCTATTACCAGTTTGATTTTTATTTTTTATACAATTAATTCATAGTTTATTTCCCTAATTAGAATTAATATTTTTGCAACCTACTCTCCTTTGAAAATCAGAAATCTGACAGAATCATACCTATAATCTTATACATTTTAAATTTATTGATCTACAAATTCAAATAATTCAAATTTATGTTTGTCTATTTTACTTCACAGTTTAATCCAAATAAAAACCGTAACCCTCTAAAACATTAAAATGAACAAATATTCCCTAAAACAAAAATTAGATAAGTTGCAAAAGGGTTTTACTTTCAAGAGACTGATCATAGTCATACAACAAATATTTCAGAAATGAAAAAGCTCATGCTTTGTTCAAAGTAGAGTTTTTATTTGCACAACACCTGTCTGTGCTGCTTATGTCGTGTTTACATATGCACTCAACACAATATTCAAATTTAGAAAAATAATCAAGTAATTTTCTTGTGTGCAAATTTCCTACAAAGTACCTATTAGTCTCTACTTACTTCAATATCTACTTTGTAATTCAGAAATGAGTACCCATTTCCCCATCGTTCCTCAAGAAAAAAAGCTTATATTGTTACACACCATAGGTGGCTCCACTTCAGTGATTTCACTGAGTAAAGTTGAAGTCTTTTGAGATTGTCTATAGGTAGATATTACAACATAAATGCAAATAGAAAAATTCATTGATTCGCAAATCTTGGGAAAAAGTCAAAGGTTACTTTAAATATTATTTTAAAAGTTGTAGTCTGTTTTGATGTTTGTATTTTGAAGCTTAACTTATATAATAAAAATATTCTGTTTTCAGAATCCATTTTTGTACTACTTAATAAAATTTCTTTACATATGTATTGCAAATTGTCTTCTATAAAAAGGCTAGAACAGAACATTGAGTATCTTCAAGTTTGTTAAAGCATAATCAGTGAATTACTACCATCTTTTTCTGGAATGTTTGATATATATAGCACGAAACTCCTAATTACATAGCTATCATCTTAAGTCTCAGCACACATCATTCAGCTGATGTATGTATCACTGCAGAAACAAACAAATAAAAATATTTGTATGTGTATATTAACCAATAACATCCTAAATCTAGAGTTAATTGAATCATTAATTTAAATTTAGTCACAGGGTACACTGTAGATTCATGAATATTTATTTACAATTTTGACAAGCTATAATCTTGGTAGCTTTTACCCTTCCAACAAACAAAAATACTGATACACTTACTGAGAACATGGAACTGATAATAGTACTTCATTTTATGAATGCAAATGTTATAGAAGCCAATATTTATCTCTTGATTTTAAGCTTTTAATAAGACGGAATTTAAACTCTGTGAAGTAGAATTTCAAGTCTAATTATATCTTTATTAATGGCATGCCTTTTATACACATTAACCTAATTGTTACACAATTATATAAAGATGTCAGTGTAATTACTGTTGAACAGTTTTGATAGAAATGTAGTTAGGCTTTCCTAATGTTATTATTGTCCGTTATTTATTCCCCATTGGATTTATATTTCGTTACTTATAATATTAAAGATAGACAGTATTAATGTACCACAAAAGCTGAAACACAAAGAAATATTGTTCCTTGTTCTAGATTCCACAATTTTTGAATATACTAAATATCTAATAATAGACTGACAACACTTTATAATATGCATAAATTTTCACATTGAATGGTATAGGATTTTTAGGACGCAAACCTGGATGCACATGTAAACCATCTATTAAATAGCTTCTTAGGTCTAAGAAACTTATATGTTCTAATGACTGGACTCAGCTTATTAAAAGTAAATGATAATCATTTATAGAAATTTTAGGTTGAGGCATTTCTATTTTATTTAAAGTAAATATATGAATAATGAACTAACTGTTAGCCACGTATTTCAGAATACCTTATAAACTTTCTTACAAAGAATAGAAACATAAAATTTATTATATACAATATCTAATATATACTTAAATTAGATATTTTAATTTCAAACATGCTCTAGATTTCTAATCCTGCAGGAATAAAAAGTTGTATAAAAGTTTTTAAAGTTTAGTTACAAAAAATTTTAATCTATATTATGAAGAAGAATGCTTAGATACAGTTATTTTTCTTATTTACAATTTAAATAGCTCTTAAATTGGAGCTGACACAAGTAAAGTTAACAGAGTTCAAGCACGTGTTTTGTTTGTTCATTTTACTTCCGAGCAGTTTTAGCTGGGGTACATCATTGTGCTGTTTTTGATAGAAGTGAGAAGGGGACATAGCTTGATAATTTGGGGGAACATATTTCTTATAAACCTTCTCTACCATGAAGGAGAACACTCTTTATTGCCTACTTCCCATAGTAGTAATTCTCAAAATAATTTATATAAAATACTAAACATTAAATGATAATTTGAACCATTAAGTTCACGTAATTTCTGATATTTAATTTTTCTCTTTATGATCTGTATGATATGCAACATTAGTTTTAAGATCTCGTATATGCTTGCAAATGTACAATGAGTGGTAAGGGACCTGATTTGTGACTCTGTACCTCATCCTTTCATGTCAGGTGTTTATTCAAACTTCAGAGACCATCAGAGTAAGTGAAACTGACCCAATAGTACAATAGATAGGTGTTTTTTGTTTGTTTGTTTTATGAACATATAAATTAACTCGTCGGATCTTAAAGCTGTTTTTGTTTTGGTTTGTTTTTTTGAGACGGAGTCTGGCTCCGTCGCCCAGACTGGAGTGCAGTGGCGCAATCTCGCCTCACTGCAAGCTCCCCCTCCTGGGTTCACGGCATTCTCCTGCCTCAGCCTTCCGAGTAGCTGGGACTACAGGCGCCCGCCACCTCGCCCGGCTAATTTTTTGTATTTTTAGTAGAGGCGAGGTTTCACCGTGTTAGCCAGGATGGTCTGGATCTCCTGACCTTGTGATTCGCCTGCCTCGGCCACCCAAAGTGCTGGGATTAGAGGCATGAGCCACCTCGCCCAGCTAGAACTGTTTTATCTGAGTTCCTTCTTCAGGAAAGGATCCCCAGGCCTCTGAAGAAAAAAAAAAAAAAAAGTATCAAAGAACTGAAGCTTATCAGATCACCACATCCAAACTATGAAATGCCAGACCCCTCATTCATTATGATTGCTTCCTTGCCGCTCCCTAATTCCTGTTTCCTTAAACACTGCAACATTTCTTCCATAATATATAAAGCACTCGTTTTAGTTGGTCAGGGAGACGGATTTGAGACTGATATCCCATCTTCTCAGCTATGGCACCTGTTTAAAACCTTCTGGATAGTTCAGTATTTCCTGCTTCCCAGGATTTCAATAAAATTTAAGGTTACTAAGGATAAAAATTATAGTTAACATGTAAGTCTGTATAAAATATACCAAAAGATGTATTTTTAGTGAGAAAAAGAAAGCTTTTGTCTAATTCAGAAGTTATCAAAAAGTTAATTCAAATTATGAACTTAAAAGTGTTATTTATGAAATACGGTAGTAAGGACCCAGTAAGTAAGTGAGATAGATTTGAAGAAAGTTACGAACATGAAGGTGTATTTTTGGTAAGGAGGATTATAAAGAAGAGAATAATTTATACGAGAAAAGATCTCGTATGGTGAATTTTTGTCCTAAAGTAAAATGACTGTTTATTAAAAATAAATCTAGGACAAAACAAAGTCTAAGGATATTATAGATGGTCTGTGTAAATCATATGTAGTTTTTCCTGTTTCTCTGTGTGTCTGTTTTCAGGTACATACAGAGAAAATAGGAAACTGAAAAAGTTTAGATAACAAAATATTTTTTAAACCTAATAGAAAAGTTGAGAAATTTGACTAATTAACATTGCTCATAGTTAATGGCCTTAGTCTTGATGAAGGCAAAATAATCAATAATGTAAAAAATATATTGGCAGTTTCGCAATTTCTGAAAATATAGCTAAGCATGAGGCCGGGTTTAGCATGGAGCCAAATTTCACATACATTTTTGTATCGCTTCACACTGTCTTTGATATTCTACATAGATGGTATGACTACTAGGGTACTTACTGGTCATGTACCTAAAGTGAATTTCTTAATTGCATCTTAATTGCACAAATTGTGTAGTAGTAGTAGTGAACTTAAAGATGTTAAATTGTGTATTGGGACTAAAATATTTACCACATGATTTTTTTTTTTGGTTCTCTCTTTGGGTATCACTGTAACCTCCAAGACAAACTAAATAGGAGAATATTTGGGGGTTGCTTTTCTGTTTATTTCCTGTTTTTGTTTCTTATTTTTCTATTTATTTGCTGTTTGTTCTCCTTTGGGCTTTACTTGATAGGATGATTTATGCTTTTTTAATTTCCAATGCAAGGCCTTTGTTTGGTTCCATGAATAGTCATTTTGATTTCTATGCATTTCTAACAAGACATCATTTGTTCAATTCATCTTATATTCCTCAGCTACATTTGTAAAACCTGCAAAAATTGATAGAACATGCCTGCCATTTAAAATGTGGTTGCTTTTACTTACCTCTGATGAGCCAGAGAGCTACAAGAGCTTTATACTTACTGGCCAAAAAACCAAAAAAAAAAAATAAAAGACTTATTTTTATATGTTCTGAACAGAAATAATACATTATATATTTTGTTATTTGAAAAAGTAGATGAGATTAGAAATGTTTAAATAGTGTTTATTTCCAAGATAGTTCATTTAAATCAATATTTTGAGTTGGTTTCCTCTTACTTCAATAAAAGAAAAAAGCTGTGATATGGATATAAAGGTTTAGTGTTCAGAAAAGATTGGCTTTGTCCTTGAGGAAATGATATTGAGATTTTTCTCAAACTACTTTAGTTGTGTTTACCATTATTAAAATTAAGTAACATTTACTTAGATTAAGTGTTAATAAAAACTGAGACTTTCTAGTGATTTTTGATCCCAAGCCATTTTTCACTGATGGGCAATCATGTGCATACTTGAAAAAAAATATGTACAAGTGTTCTACTGGCCCGAAGATTTTAGTGGTGAAAGTTATCTAATAAGTTGTCAGTAATGTATCCAGAAACCAGTCTTGGAAATGCCTAATGATGCTCTTTTAAATAGCTGGAACAAAATACAGAAATTACTGTGTGCTTATTCTTACTTCGTTCCTGTTTTTTATTTGTTTGTTTGTTTGTTTGCTTGTTTTTGACAGTCTTGCTCTGTCACCCAGGCTGGAGTGCACTGGCGCAATCTCGGCTCACTTCAACCTCCACCTCCCGGGTTCAAGCAATTCTCCTGCCTCAGCCTCCCAACTAGCCGGGACTACAGGCGCATGCTACCACGCCTTGCTAATTTGTTGTATTTTAGTAGAGACGGGGTTTCACTGTGTTGCCCAGACTAGTCGCGAACTTCTGAGCTCAGGCAGTCTGCCTGCCTCAGCCGCCAAAAGTGCTGGGATTACAGATGTGAGCCACTGTGCCCAGCCCATACCTGTTTTATTGTATAATATTTCAGTGAAAGATTATTTATTCTCATGTTGAACTTTCTAAACTAATATTTATATTTACCTTTTTTTGATGGAGAGAAAAGTTAGGTGTCTTTCTTTGATAAGTTTGGCATAGAACCCACCATTTTTTGATACCTTTGATCACAGTTCTATCACTAGAATACTAGCAATTCGACGTATGCAAAGAATAACCTAACTAATATGATACAGTGGTTTGAAGTGCTATAGGTATTAACTCCGAAACACCAAATCACATTGTTTTAATTTGTAACATGTAAGACAGAATGATAGGATTTTCTGTAGAATAAGTATCCTATTAACTAATCCTTGTGCTATTAAGTTACAGGGCTTTGAATCCTGGGTCTGAAGAGAGCACCAACCCTTGATAAATTTTGTGCATTGACACCTGTCAAATCCCGTTTCTAACTCTAGAGAAGATGGCAATCAAAATGAACTGCTTTTGTGAGACACAAGCCTAGAAACTAAAACTATTTAATTATTCTAGGCCCAGGGACTATCATAGAAGAGGGGGTACATGAGATTGTTAGAAGTGATTAGTTCATTGTGTTTGTATATTAAGCATTCATATCAACAGCACACTGATGCAAGGCCAGTGTCTGAGCCCTTGGGTCAGAATGACAGGGTTTTATTTTTGGAGCATTGATGTGCATTTTCATAAAAAATTGTAAACGGTTATAAAAAGTTTATAAGGCTGGGCATGGTGATTGACGTCTATAATCCCAGCTCTTTGGGAGGCTGAGGTCGGTGGATCACTTGAGGCCAGGAGTTTGAGACCAGCCTGGCTAACATGGTGAAACCCCATTTCTACTAAAAATACAAAAACAATTAGCTGCGTGTGTTGGCGTACTCCTGTAATCCCGGCTACTCTGGAGGTTGAGACATGACAACCACTTCAATCCGGGAGGCAGAGGTTGCAGTGAGTGAAGACTGTAGCGTTTCACTCCAGCCTGGGTGACAAAGTGAGACTCAGTCTTAAAAAAAAAAAAAAAAAAAAAAAAAAGTTTATGAACATTTTACATATGGTCAAACTGATAAAAATTATAAAACATTTGTTTATGAGGTTTTATTAAAATTCACTTTAACATTAATAATGTCCCATACAAAGGTAAAATTTTGGTTTTCTCTTTTGGACAAAATATTTGTGTAATATTAATAAGAGAAAATATTTTGTTTACCTTTAGAACAAACTACAGGGAAAAAAATGGGAGTGGGGAGAGACAGATTAAGTTGGCTTCATGCTATCCTTATTAGGTCTTATTGTTTGATAGATTGAGTCTCCTTTCTATCAAAAGGTAAACATTTTTTGTTTTATCCCTTTTTCTAAATGAATGCCTATTTTATAGTTACCTGTGATTCTATTTTGTTATATCATGTGTCTTAAAACTTTGATATTTGGAAAACTTTCCAAGAGTGAAATGTCAACTTCTAAATTCAGGCTTTTTGACCTCAAAGTAATTTTTTTAGATATTAGATTCACTGAAGTTCAAGGGAGACATATTAAATTTAATAGGTTTATTTGTTATGTTAGAATTATGCAGGAAGCATTATCACTCTGAGGTAGTGTTTAGCTTCCTTTGAGTTATATTTATATGGATGTATTGTTAATATGTGTTCCAGGATTGTATGAGGTTCCTAAAATTCAGATATGTCTTAATATATCTTATCAGTAACAAATGTATTATATTAACTCGTATGCCACAGAAATAATCAAATTTCTTTGTCAACTGTGTCTTTAACTATGGCTGTCTTAAGACTTTTGTCATCCACAATTGTTGTTTGCTTTGATCCTTCTCAAAAAAGGACTTAGCACCAGCTACAGTCCAGAACTTGTTTCTTTGAGGAAGTCCATGAAAAGGACTCTTGAATGAAGGTTTCTGGTAACTTTGGAGACTGTGTCATTGGATTAGAGAGAAAACTTCCAAGGCACTAATTGAAAGGCTGATGTGCTCAGAAAGATTGCTTACCCAATATAAGGCAGAGCAGAACTTTATCACATGGGCTAAATTAATGAAGATCTGAAATACATTTATGGCTTTGTTGTTTGAAATATTGGTGATTCTTTTTGTTTTGGATTTTAGAGTCTGAGGAATTTTATTTCTGCTGAGCTATTTTTAGTCTTTAAGTATACTTTACATATGTCGAGTATACTTTTGTAAACCAAAGTATAGATACATATTTATCTATGTATATGTGTTTGTACATATATGTATACACACATATATACATATATATGTGTGTATATATGTATGCAATGCATACTTAAGTTGGGAAACCTACAATTTTGTTACATAAACATGAAAAAAGTTCTTATTGTATATAAGCTTAAATAAATATGTTTATTTCTTTTCTCAGTTAAGTGAAACTCTTTTTAACGTAATGTTTATATTTACCTGTTGTAAATATATATATAATATACTTATTATCTGTAGAGAAATCATCTTAGTTCAGAATTCAGTTGACAATTTAGATGTATTCATATTGAAGGTAATTTATTTTTATTTGGACATGAATGGAAATATCAACAGTCTACATAAAAAACTTTTCTAATTTAGCATTTGTCCTTTCTTTTCACGCTCCATTTATTGGTTATCTGAATCTTCAATTCGAGCTTTAAAATGTGAACCAAAGTATTGACCTCACGTTTTTTCCTAGGAGAACTAGAGGTATTGGTACAAATAATATGCAGTCTTCACTTAAGGTCAATAATTATGAAGGCATCATTTTTCCCCATTTAATTGTTTTCATTGTAACATTTCATTTTGAGGGAAAAGGCTAAATAAGTGAAACAACTCAAACTCGTTATTTTTATAATTCATTATACAAGTTAAATAGGACTTTAACTTGTATAATGTTGCACTCTTTATAAGAGTTGCACACATATAAATTGAGCCATTTTCTACACTAATCATCTGGTACATGGCTTTAGACTACCCCAGGAGGTTCTATTTTGAAGTCTTAGTTTTTCCTTTAAGAGCTACTGGTCTTCAGACAGACAGAAGGTTAAATGAGACTTGAGTAGGAGCAGCTGGGAATTGTTAACTATATACTATTTAAAAGGATCCAAAAAATAGAAAGCATATTCAGTTTCTTGTCAAGCTCTAGAAGCTATGTGAACTAAAGTCTTTAAGACTGATAAGGGATTTTCTCGTCTTCAGCTGAAGTTTGGATTTGAACTTCTCTTAGATAAATATATGAAACTTTCTTACATTGTATTCTGGCATGTCTTTTTAAATTATAACAGACACAATATTTGTAGAACGTCGCCAGCCAACATTTCTTTAACTAAGATAAGTGACATATTGTGAAATGTCTTTTCACATTAAGTGGAGAAAGCACAATCTGGTGATTTCATTCCTAAGAAAAAAATGTAATTTGAAGATTACAGTATATTGAGGGGTTTATTCTTCTCCACTGTGCTTTGTGTCTCAGAATTCCTACTCGCCTATCCCTCAATTGTTCATTAGTACTTTCATTCTTTTTTTAAAAAAATAGCAAGCATGGATAATTAATGAAAAATTACAACTTCAGGGTTGTTTGTAAACATTACTTGCAGTTCAAGTTTGATTCCACTATTTTTATTATCAAATAAGTATTCTACAAATGTCACTTCTGTTTGGCATTATTTGAACCTGCCTCAGAAAAAAAGCAACACCAAAACAGATAAAGGATATGTGTCTTTGCAACATGCCATCAGATTTGTGAGCATGAAAGGCAGAAAAAAATATTTTTCTCACTTGTATGATGGAGTTAAGAGGATAAAGCTACAATATATTACATCTGTAACAGAGAGAATAAACAAAATACATCAACTTGAATTTTAAAACATGTATGTTTGCACAGCATTTCAGATAATTTTCAGCACAAAAATTTTGTGATGTTTGCAGTGCATAGCGATTTGTGTAATGACTAATGTGTTGTCAACATTTGTGCATGGACTGGGAGTGAAAGACTGTCTTTACACATTATAAAGTAAACATGTTATGCTTATCAGTTAAATTATTAATGGTTTTAGCTTTCATTATTCTTAATTTTTGTGATGTTAAAGAAACTCATTTTATGAAATCTTGTATTTGATTTTTTATTTCAAGCTTAGATTTTGTTTAACCTTTTTATTTAAGCATTTTTATCATTCACGCTTTATTGCATAACTAGTCTTTTATTTTTAAAATTATCTCTATAATCCTTTACCTTTTCTCTAAGTATTTTGTACAAAATTTGGTGAAAATTGCCACTTGAGGATTATTTTTTGTCAAAATGGCTTTGTTCATTATAATTGCAATAGACAACTATTAGAAGTGAATGTTCAGGATTTAATTAATTAACTATATTGATGGAAAGTTTATCAAATTAGGATTCCAAGGCAAAATACCTCTGAAAGTGGGTGAAGCCAAAGAAAAAGCACTATCTGAGGGAAAAATCAGTTTCTGGTGGTTAGTCCCCGTAGTGCCTGCCATAATCCCCACCTCATGCTATCTACGCCGTTTAGTAATATTCTTTCCATTAAGTGTAAGACCAGTCACTTGCTTCTGAAGAATAAAATACAAACAGTGATGGAATGTTACTCCTGTGGTTATTTTATGGTATCTAACACTCTATCTTTCTCCCCTTTGGGCTTTGAAAATGTAAGCTGCCATATTGTAAAAGGGCCTATGGAGAGAGACTCATAGCAAGAATCTGCAGGCAACCTCTCAGAACCGACAGAAGCAGCCCACCTCATGCACATCAAGCAACAAACTAGAAGCCTCCTGTCCTACAACCTCAAGAAAATAACCAGAGTGACCTTGGGAGTGAATCCATATGTAGTTGAGCATTTAAATGAGAACCTAATCGTAGCCAACATATTCATTGCAGCCTTGCAGAAGACACAACAAAATTGTGCCTTGACTCCTGACTCACAGAAACTGTGATTTAGTATGTGTGTGTGTTGTTTTAAGTAAGTAAATTTTTGGTAACTCCTCATGCAGAAATGAAAATCTAATAAATAAGGTGGAATTATTAAATAAAGCAAATTAGCATAGCCATTGCCATGCATAGTTATTTTTGTATTGAGGACATGTAAAAAACGCTCTTAGCAAATTTGAACCATACATTATATTATTTTTAACTATGGTCATTATGTTCTGCAATAGATTACTAAAACTTATATTTATGTCTCACAGAAACTTAGTACCCTTTGGCCAATATTTCACCTTTCCCCCATTCACTTCTCCTCAACCTCCAGCCTCTGGTAAGCACCATTCTCCACTCTACTTCTATGAGTTCAACTCTTTCAGATTTCATTATTTCACTTTGTATACATATATCAAGACATCATATTATACTCCATAAATATATACCATTATTATTTATCAATTATCTTTAAAAAACTAATGCACAATCATTGTTTAAGTCTGAGGTATATAAAATTATTTAAAATAATAAGTTAAAAGAAAATAGCAGTGACCATACAGATAATGCAATATGAATTAAAATCGCAATGTAAGACACATGTTAACCCCAATAATGTTCTGGGATAGGCTTATATGATGTAATACAAGAGAAACTAAAAGAAACCTCCTACTTCATAGTAATTATCATACAGGATGTTTTCATAAACATCAAAATTAATTCACGCTTATGTCTATAAAATGTGAGAGTACTGCCAGAGGAAATAAGAAAAAATAATTTAGCCATATATATACTCTATTAGGAAAAACATAAAATGTCTGAAAAGTAGGAAGTGTTCATGTTTTAAATTTTTTACTCTGCTTTGACTCATAGAAAGGTAACATTAAACTGCATTTAAATTGTCTTTTTCAAATAATTTTATCTTTTACAATGTTACTCTCATATATATGCAAGCCCTTACAAAATCCATGTTAAGTCCTAATCATAGATAAATGCTATTTCTAAATGCTATTTCAGATCAATACATACTTTGCACTTATAATTTAATTCTTAAGGCTACTACTGTGTAGTCTGGTTAAAAATATATATATAGGCAGGTGATGTAACAGTATCTCACAACTTAGTTTGTAAAATTTAGTACTTGCCAAATCAGGGGCGTGGTGCTGTCTTGGGCAGATTAACTGTAATTCACCCAAATAGAAATTGCTTATCATGGAGATTTTCAAAGAATGACTTAACAGAGAATGAGTTTATGTTAATGACTAAAAGTGAAATTTCTTTATTGAAAAATAGCATTGTGAAAATGTTAAGAACAAGACTAGCCAAAGTGTTCGATAAGGCCATTCCTCTTACTGGACTATATTAAATTTTCAATTTTGAGACAAAGGCATAAATTCAGCTGTCAATGAGGGAATAATTAGGTTATCTATATCAACTGATTTCAGGCTATCCTTGTGTATACAGCTAAAGGTGTTTCAAGTTACCTAGCAGCTCATACATCCCAAGAAGACAAATGGGGACTCCCACGAGTATGAGTTCTAGGTAACCTGACTCCCAAAGTGTGGTGGATTGCTTGCAGGAAAGCCTACTTCTAAATAATGAACTCAAATAATCCCTTTATCATTAATCTCTCCTTTTCCTGGCAGAAACTAATTTGGTTACTGACTCCTTGGCTTTTACTTGGTTTCAGAGATCCAGATTCCCTGTTTCAAATCCAAAAGTTGCCATTCCAAATATGGCAGTACACATAACTGATCCGGTTTCTGAAGAGAGCCACAGTGAGTATACTAGTACCCTGGCTGTTCAAGTTCTTAGGAGGGTAGGCAGCTACCACGCATAAGCAGGAAAGCACACGATGCTTGGAATTAATTAAACAATTAAATGTTTACCTAGGGGACTGTGTACAACCAATGTTCATATAAGTGTAATTCTCTTTATGTGTCTTTTAAAAAATGTTTTAGTTCAGTGATACATGCACATGTGTGTTACATAGGTAAACTTGTGTCATGGGGGTTTATTGTACAAATTATTTCATCACCCAGGTATTAAGCCTAGAGCCCATTAGTTATTTTTCCTGATCTCCCTCGTACCACCCTGTACCATCCAGCAGGCCCTAGTGTGTGTTGTTCCCCTCCATGTGTCCATGAGTTTTCATCATGTTGCTTCAACTTATAAGTAAGAACATGTGATATTTGGTTTTCTGTTCCTGCATTAGCTTGCTAAGTATAATGGCTTCCAGCTCCATCCATGTTCCTGCAAAAGATATGATCTCATTCATTTTTATGGCTGCATACTATTCCATGGTATATATGTACCAAATTTTCTTTTTCCAGTAATGGGCACTTAAGTTGATTCCATGCCTGTGCTATTGTGAATAGTACTGCAGTGAACATACACATGCTTGTGTCTTTACAATAAAACGATTTATATTCTTTTGGGTATATAGACAGTAATGGGAATGCTGGGTCAAATAGTGTATCTATCTTTAGGACTTTGAGGAAATGCCACACTGTCTTCTACAATGTTTGAATTAATTTATATTCTCACCAACAGTGTATAAGTATTCCTTTTCCTCCACAACCTCGCCAGCATCTGTGTTTTTTTGTTTGTTTGTTTTACTTTTTAATAATAGCCATTCTGCCTGGTGTGAGATGGTATCTCATTGTAGTTTTGATTTTCATTTCTCTAATGATCAATGATGTTGGACTTTCTAAATATGATTGTTGGCTGCATGTATGTCTTCTTTTGGAAAGTGTCTACTCATGTTCTTTGTCCACTTTTTAATGTTTTTGTTTTTCTTATTTATTTATGTTCCTTATAGATACTGGATATCAGCCCTTTGTCAGATGCACAGTTTGCAAAATCTTTCTCCCGTTGTGTAGGTTGTCTGTCTACTCTGTTGATAGTTTTTTGTTTGTTTGTTTTTGTTGTTGTTGTTTTTACTATGTAGAAGCTCTTCAGTTTAATTAGATACCATTTGCCAATTTTTGCTCTTGTTGCAATTGTTTTTGTCATCTTTGTCATGAAATATTTGCCCATGCCTACATCCTGAATGGTATTGCCTAGATTGTCTTACAGGGTTTTTGTAGTTTGGAGTTGAATATTTAAGTCTTTGTTTCATCTTGGTTAATTTTTTTATATGGTGTAAGGAGAGTGTATTAGTCCCTTCTCGCACTGGTATAAAGACATACCTGAGACTGGATAATTTAAAAAGAAAAAATCTTTATAGTTGGCTTATGATTTTGCAGGCTGTACAGACTTCAGCTTCTGGGGAGGTCTCAGGAAACTTAAAATCATGGCACAAGGGAAAGGGGAAGCAAGCGCATTCTAAATGGTAGCATCAGGAGAAAGAGAGAAAAGGGAGAGGTACTACACACTTTCAAACAACCATGTCTCATGAGAACTCTATCGTGAGACAGTACTAGATGGATGGTGCTAAACCATTAGAAACTACTCCCATGATCCAATCACCTCCCATCAGGCCCCACCTCCAACACCGGGGTTACAATTCAACATGAGATTTGGGTAGGAGTACAGAGCCAAACCATATGAGAAGGGGTTCAGTTTCAGTCTTCTGTATATGGCCTACCAATTATCCGAGCATAATTTATTGAATAGGACGTCCTTTCCCCCATTGTTGTTTTTGTCAGGTTTGTCCAAGATCAC
The DNA here is from genome assembly GCF_049350105.2 of Macaca mulatta. Classification (NCBI taxonomy): domain Eukaryota; kingdom Metazoa; phylum Chordata; class Mammalia; order Primates; family Cercopithecidae; genus Macaca; species Macaca mulatta. The sequence continues at coordinate 94,928,057 of NC_133426.1, read as the reverse complement.
ATAGTTGTAGGTGTGAAGTCTTATTTCTGGGTTTCCTATTCTGTTCCATTGATCTATATGTCAGTTTTTGTATGAGTACAATGCTGTTTTGATTACTGTAGCCCTATAGTATAATTAGAAGTTGGGTAGTGTGATGCCTCCAGCTTTCTTCTTCTTGTTTGGGATTGCCTTGACTATTCAGTCTCTTTCTTGGTTTTATATGAATTTTTAAATAGTTTTTGTCATTATGTGAAGAATCTCAATGGTAGTTTAAAAGCAATAGCATTGAATCTAAAAATTGCTTTTGACATTGTAGCTATTTTTACAACATCGATTCTTCTTATCCATGAACATGGAATGTTTTTCCATTTGTTTGTGTCCTCTCTGATTTATTCAAGCAGTGGTTTGCAGTTCTTCTTATACAGATGATTCACTTCCTTAATTAATTGTATTGCTAGGTATTTCATTATCTTTGTGAAAATTGTGAATGGGAGTATATTCCTGATTTGGCTCTTGGCTGGACTGTTGTTGATGTATAAGAATGCTAGTAACTTTTGGACAGTGCTTTTGTATCCTGAGACTTTTCTGAAATTGTTTATCAGCTTGAGACGCTTTTATGCTGAGACTATGGGGTTTTCTAAATATAGGATGATGTCATTTGCCAACATAGATAGTTTGACTTCCTCTCCTCCAGTTTGAATGCCCTTTTTTTCTCTTGCCTGATTGCCCTGGCCAGGACTTTTAGTGCTGTGTTGAATAGGAGTGGTGAGAGAGGGTATCCTTGTCTCGTTCCCATTTTGAAGGGGATTCTTTCAGCTCTTGCTCATGTATGATACTGGCTGTGGGTTTGTCATATACGGCAGTTACTATTTTGAGGTATGTTTCTGCAATATCTAGTTTATTGAGAATTTTTCACATGAATGGATGTTGAAGTTTATCAAAAGACTTTTCTGCATCTGTTGAGGCAATTGTGTGGTTTTTGTATTTAGCTCTGTTTATGTGATGAATCACATTCATTGATTTATATATGTTGAGAGAACTTTGCATCCCAGGAATAAAGCTTACTTGATCATGGTAGATAAGCTGTCTGATGTGCTGCTGAATTTGGTTTGCCAGTATTTTGTTGAGAATTTTTATATTGATGTTTATCAAGGATATTGGCCTGAAGTGTTTTCTTTTTGGTTGTATCTCTGCCAGGTTTTGGTATCATGATGATGCTGGCCTCATAGAATGAGTAAAGGAGGAGTCCTGCCTCATCAATTTTTTGCTACAGTTTCAGTAGGAATGGTACCAGCTCTTCTTTGTATATCTTTCATAATTCATCCGTGAATCCATCTGGTCCTGGGCTTTTATTGGTTGATAGGTTATATATTATTGCCGCAATTTCAGAGCTCATTATTAGTCTCTTCAGGGATTCAATTCAATCTTCTCTCTTTTCTTCTTTATTAGTCTAGCTAGTGTTCTATCTATTTTGTTAGGTTTTCCAAAAACCCAGATCCTAGATTTGTTGATCTTTGAATGGTTTTTTGTGTCTCAATCTCCTTCATTTCAACTCAATTTTAGTTATTTTTCATCTTCTACTTCCTTTGAAATTTGTTGCTATTGGTTCTCAAGTTCTTTAATTGTGATATTATATTGTTAATATGAGTTCTTTCTTTTTGATGTGGGCATTTAGTGTTATAAATTTATCTCTTAACACTGCCTTACCTGTGTCCCAGAGATGCTGGTATGTTATATCTTGGTTCTCACCAGACCTGCCTTAAAAGAGTTCCTGAAGGAAGCACTAAATATGGGGTGAAAAAAGACCATTACCAGCCACTACAAAAACACACTGAAATACACAGACCAGTGACACTATAAAGCAACCACATAAAAAAGTCTGCACAAGAACCAGCAAACATCATAATGACATAATCAGATCCACACATATCAATAATATCTTTAAATATAAGCGGGATAAATGCCCCAATTAAAAGACACAGAGTGGCAAGCTGGATAAAGAACCAAGAGCCATTGTTATCCTGTCTTCAAGAGACACATTTCAAATGCAATAACACACATAGGCTCAAAACAAAAGGATGGAGAAAAATCTTCCAAGCAAATGGAATACAAAAAAAAAAAAAAAAAAAAAAAGCAGGGGTTGCAGTCATACTTTCTGACAAAACAGATTTTAAACCAACAAAGATTTTAAAAGGCAAATAAGGGTATGATATAATGGCAATGAATTCAATTTAACAACAACAACAACAAAAATCTAACTATCTCAAATATATATGCACCCAACAGAGAAGCATCCAGATTCATAACGCAAGTTATTAGAGATGTTCAAAGAGACACAGACTTCCACACAATAATAGTGGGACACTTTAACACCCTCACTGATGATATTAAACAGATTATCAAGACGGAAATTTAACAAGTATATTCAGGACCTGAATTCAGCAATACATCAAGTGAACCTGATCGACATCTACAGAACTCTTCACCACCAAACAACAAAATATACATTCTTCTCATTGCCACATGGCACATATTCTAAAATCAACCACATAATCGAAAGTGAAATACTCCTCAGCAAATGCAAAAGAACTAAAATAATAGCCATTAGTCTTTCAGAACACAGCACAATCAAATCAGAAAGCAAGACTAAGAAGTTTACTCAAAACCATACAATTACATGGAAATTGAATAACCTGCTCCTGAATGAATTTGGGGTAAATAATTAAATTAAGGCAGAAATCAAGAAGTTCTTTGAAACAGATAAGTGTAATTGACCAATGAATTCCATAGCAATATCCCTGCACAGCTTGAAGAGATTAAAACCATTTTGTGTTTAAATTAATATTAATTTTTTCTCAATAACGCTTGAACACATAATTGGTCCTGATCTTGGTTTTTTTTTTTTTTCCAGTAAATTATTTTATGTGACATGAATCCCAACATCTGTATTGGCTTTTACTTAATGAAAAAAAATTGCTGTAAAGGATTGTGAAAGGAAAACAAATCTTGAGACCCCAAAATCACTGAGCTAAAAGGAAAAGTCAAGCAGGGAACAGCTTAGGGCAAACCTGCCTCCCATTTTGTTCAGTCATCCCTCTCTGCTCATTGGGATAAATGCATATCTGAATGCCATCTTGGAAAAGCTAATTATAAAGTCTAATCTGAAATCCCCCTCCCCACTTCAAGTTGTCCCACATTTGCTTCCAGTCGTCCTGCCTTTCCAGACCAAACCAATGTTTATCTTACATAATTGATCGATGTCTCATATCTCTCTAAAATGTGTAAAATCAAGTTGTGCCCTGACCACCTTGGGCACATGTCATCAGAACCTCCTGAGGCTGCGTCATGGGCATGAATCCTTAACTTTGGCAAAATAAACTTTCTAAATTGACTGGGACCTGTCTCAGATATGGTGGGTTCACAGGATGCTGATGACTTACAATTATTCTAAAAGATGTTTTTGGGAAACCGCACCCTTTCACTACTAAAATAATTCTATGAATCAAAGTTGGTTGGTCCTCTGACAAGCCTCTGCCAGGAAGGATGGAAGGTCTGCAGGGCCCTGAATTTAGTGCTAAGCAATCATCTCTTTTTTCTTTTTTACTGCTAAATATTCATATGACTCACCTTCTCACGCTATTTCTTTTTCCTCACACATACTCTACTTCTTGCAGAATGAGATTTCTATTTTACTGTTTTACTAAAATGCCATTTTTGCAAGTCAACTTTCCTCTCCTTTGTGCCTCTGGAACACTTGTCACTTTCAAAAACTTCACTCTTATTAAAGCGTTCTGATTCTTTAGCTTCATGGACACTAGGACATATCTCATGTTTTCAGAGAGTCCTCTTTTGATGACTAACATACATGCACATTCATATGTACACACACATTCATATGTACACACACAACACACAAACACTCACAAGCATGTATGTCATGTAACTTGGGTGTCCATACAATACAATTTAAATTTTGTGGTTCACCTTCACTGCTGTTTTGAGACACCAGTATTCCTGATGGCTGAATACTGTTCTCTTGTGCATTTATATTCAGTTTATGATTTCAACTCCTGTCCTTTTAGGTCATGTATATTTTTCTCCTTTATATTTTTGCTTCCATTCTAACTTCCTGAGCACCACATACAATTGTCTTTATTTTCTAGTGTCTAGTGATTTGTTAAACATTGTAAAACTTGCTACTTCTCAGAGTAAACAGATATAATGAGGGTGCCTTTAGTTTCTGTTGTCGTATTTCTAAATTTCGTTATGGCTATTGTTCACTTAGGAGATTATTCCGTGGTGGGAACAGGACATAGATGCCCATTCTCAGAGATCTCATTATATATAATTCCCTTGTTTATTTTCTAACTTTTTCTTCTTCCTGCTCTTCTCAGAGGACCTTTGTAGATTTGTGAAGGGGAGGAATTGCGGCAGAGAAGTGATTCTGCTTGATTATATATTTTATCAAGCCTTCTTGGTTTACACTTGGAAAAGAAATGGAAACTTTGACATTTTAAAAACAAATATAAAAATGTAATGTCTTTACAAATCTGAATCTTCAGTGGCAGCTTCGCAAAAGCAATGGCTATCACTATTTCGGGTTTCTGAAAAGTGAAGGCTCATGGAATGAACAAGTATATGGGAACAAATTTTATCTATATAATACTATATATTATGAACATAAACATATATGTAATCAGAGTGTTAGTCACATAGTATTTGTTCAACAAATACTTTAATAAAAATTCTGGTGCAGTTGCAAAGCATTGTTTTTTAGAAAAAGGTTTAACCTGGACCTATTGTTGTTGCCCTTTCTATCAAAATATTTGGAATAATCATTGTATTTAGATTGCTTGAATATTCTGGGTATAGGTCAAAACTTGCAGTAAATATTCTTTCATTTTTATTAACAAAAGCATAGTGTTTGAAAAATTATTTACAGAACATTTAGGCATTTTCATTGGTATTCTATCATTTTCTAATATAGAAATTCAAAGAAAAAATCAAACTCCTCTCCTGTGGAGGAATAGCTAGTACAAAAATCTAAAATAATCGTTATTTTATTATAATAAAAAGTCGCCTTTGAATTCTTCAGATTTTTACATTACTTTCAAGCTGAACCTTGTAAACGAAGAGTTTGACAGAACCCTTTAATGAAGGGTAATTACAAAAACAAAATATGGTTTCTAAATTGTAAAATTGAGAACTAGATGTAAATATAGTAATCTTATTCTAGTCTCTTTAGAATTTTTTATATTTTATTGAAGTAATTGATGTTCATAGTTATATAGATCAAATAAATACTATTTTCATGCATTTAAAATATTTTTGAGCATCTAACATGTGATAAGAAGTATTGTATTGACAGTAGATGCAGTAGTGGGCAAAGTAGTTATAATCCTCATGGAGTTTTCAGTTCAGTGAGAAAGATAAAATTTAATCAAACACTACTACAAACATATATTAAAACTATGACAAATGGGTGGTATTTATTAAACAATTACTTCATTACTAGAACAATTTTTGAAGCAAAACCCCCACATAAGTTACTAACATTGTTTATGACTTTTTAACTATTTAGGGGATTATGAATATATAGTCCACCGTCACTCATAAAATGCAATTGTATCTTCTTATTTTATGGCATCATAAATCTCACTGAATCCTCTCAATTCCTTTCCCCTAAAAGAAGCCCTTGTCCAATCCATACCTATCACACTTTGCTCCAACTTGTCCCCTTAAATGCCTTTTATTGTTGTTGCCGCCACAGCAAATCATGTTATCCCACCATGCACATTATCTTATGAGACAGTTTCTTCATCTTGATCTGTTCTTTTTTCAGTCTTTTGGATAAAAATGTGCTTGACTTAAAAGTGTATCCAAATGGACACCATATCTTAGGTGAAATATTTTGTTATTGTTGATGAAGGGAAAAAAATTGGACATTTGCAAAAGACTATAAACTCCCAGCAATTAATACAGTTTTGATATCACAGTCTTCCCTTTGTTCCATAAGAAAAGCTCCATGCTTAAATGTACACCAAAACTCTAAATCCTAACCTCCTTCAACGCCATTTACTTCTTATTCTCCTTGGAGTGTGTAAGAATCTTACTGGTGCCTCAGGAGGTAGTGCCATGGAGAACCTGGCTAAGTATAGTACATCATAGAAAGCACTGGTTAAAGTAGGCACTATAAACCTCTTATATGAAGCATCACTAGTCATCATTATTCCTTGGTTCATTCCATGCATAGCTGAACCTATGTAATTCTTTGGATGAATAGGTATCTGATGATATTAGGCTCACTTACAGTAACATTGATAGAAGACAGTTGCTGCTAGGTGGTCACTAAAGAGCAGTTATAAATGTATCATATGAATTCCAGTTGCTGTCTACTGTGCTGTTTACTTTTCTAGGATGTAGAAGTCTCCAAATGAAATTTATATTTGTGGCGTTGGCACAAATCTCAGTTTATACCTTGTGAAATCTTACACAACTATTAGCATCTCTATGTCTTCATACATGTCCATCTTTGTATCATTTCTGTGGTGCTATCTTCAAGTTAAAATCTTTCCTCGTATGTATAGCTTCCAAAATTATTGCTCATTCATTGCCTCTTACTGCCCAGGGTTAATTATGATTTTGGCGTCTTATTAAACCTACCTAAGTAGAGTCAACGCTTTTTAGAAAAAAGGAAGTGAGAAAGAGTTAGTGCCAGCCCAAAGCTACTGTTAAGGAGCATACAGTGAACTGAGAGCTTGACCAACAAACTCTCCACTTCCTCTATGTGCTTGCAAACCACTCTCAGAAGAATAAAAGGAAAGTACCTACTGGGCTTCAGAGGGGCAGACATTTTAAGAATAAATGAAATTAATAACTATTTCAGTATCCCATAATGACCCCTATTAAAGAAAAGCAGATCAGAGAAATATATAAAAAAGTAGATTAGAATAAAAAACAATTCTGGTTTTAAGAATAAAATATTCATTGCAAATTTGTTAATGCTAAGCCAGGGCTGTCATCCTTTGAGATATTAAGTTCTGAATAGAAATACAACAAAGAAAACTAAAGTATTGCATTCCAGAAGGATTTATATTGGGTTGAGTATCAATGTAGAATTAGCAATGAGGAGTTATTTTTATCCAAAGTGGATGAAAAATAATATATGGAGAGGTGAAATATGAATGTGGCATAAGCATACATCATTTTCTTTCCCATTATTCTCTCATCTTCTTATAGTGATTTCTTAGCTAGATGGGAAATAGTAAACTTGATACGTGATTAATGATGTTTTTATACTCTCTTAAAGAAGAAAAAAGGAAGTAAAGTCTTGTCCTTACTTTATCAGGTTAAGAGAAAACTTACAGGTTGAAAAAATAAAACAAAACTAGCCTATAAAAAAGAATTAAATTTGGATCCTTTTAATCTCCAAATAAATTTTTTATGTTCATCAGTAGTTGCTAAATAATAAGGCTTTTAAGTCACTAATGTTCAAGACCTACTTGACTACTATTAGAATAACATTAGAAATATTGAACAATGTCTTTTAAAATGTGTTTATGTTGATAATACTAACGCTGAGTAAAGTTAGTCCTATAATATAGTAGGGGTTTTATTTTATTATTAAGTCCACAGAGAGTTTTACTGCTTTGGGACTCCCTAGCAGACAGTAACGCATGTATGGTAGAGAGACTCTGTTCCTCAATTCACCCCAGAACACTGTAAGGTTTTAGCTTCTTCAGGGTTTCAGTAAATTAGTGTTGGTAACTGAATTTGGCATGGGCGTTCCTGATGCTACACAGCAAGTATAGTATTAACCATAAAGAATATCAGCAAAAACAGAAAATTTATAGTTGTCAATTTGCAACTATATTGGCAGTTGGGTCCAACGGAGACAGTATTGCCCAAAACATGCGTCATGGTAGTAAATTACACTTTACATAAGCAAATGTAAACTACTTCCTGGAAATGCCTAGACATATTTGTAGAAGGACTTTTCAGAGTGGTGTGGTCTTGCATTAGCACAAGATATTGGGGCAATGTCCAGGAAAATATATTGAATTATGTTGACGATCCATTTTTAACTATGGAATGGGAGGTAATGCTTAGGTTATATCTGTCTATCTATCTATGAGTCTTCAGGTTACAACCATCACCTATTTTGTATAGTTCCTCTTCTTTTCTTCTCTATTTTTATTCTTCTCCCTTTTCTCTTCTGAAAAATCCTGTCTTAGGTTTCCAAATTAGCTGACTTCTGTGAGGAATCAAGAAGAGATATGATCCAGATAGTGCATCATCTAGGAAAAAGAAAGTGATATCTAGGACATTATTTGCCAGTCCAGAATACGCAAAACACTACCCATAATTTTACTACTAAACATGGTTAGCCATAAGGAAGCACCCAGACATCTCTATATCAAATTTTAAAATTCCTATGGTTCACATGAAGGAAAAATAAGCTACGAATAAATTTTGGAAAAAAAAATCATTTAAATAACTTTGGGTATATAAACTTCTCAGTACTTACAGGGGAATTTGAAAAATCATTTATGTTAACTGTTTCTTAGGAAACAAGTATTCTCAAACCCCAGCTTTCATACACATAAAAAGCAGTGGCTTTGAGAGGCTTGAGTTTTTCTCTCCAATCATAAGTTTACCATAGTTTAGATATCAGATTAAATCTGCCTGATTTTGTTTGCACATGAAATGATAATTTTTGTGTTGTTTGTAAACATTTGAATTAAAAAAATAATAATTGTTCAGAACTTTCAAAATTGTACAATTATTTGAATAGAAGACTATACATTTTGGGTGATGATTTAGAACAACTATTTATTTTACATTACACAATCATAATTAGAAAATATTTGCATGTGTTCTGTCAACTAATGGCAAAAGGGAAAAAATTATAATTTACTATGCCTTTAAATAGTATTTCCATTCAATAAGGAGACATCAGAATTCTATATAATATTTAAAATGTATTCTAATAACTCTGAACAATTTCTCAATATAAGCAGATAGTACTGTCACAGTTAAGCCCTATAAACATAAAATTATGAAAGATGGTCAACTGCTAATATATAGCTCAGAGGAGCAGATTAAGAGAAAGGCAGTTCAGTTGTGTTGGGTTTATACCATAGTTTTGCTGACAGTTTGTTGTCTCTGTTTTATTGTGATAAAGAATTACAACCGTTGTGCAAGTTTACCTTCTGTATCTAGGCAATTTTTCATGAAAATCTCAATGTTGTCTAGTACTCGCTTTTATTTCAAGAATATATGTATTTTGTGGAAATATTTCAGGAAAGGCGGTATTAGTCAATCATACAAAATTTTCTTCTTGCAAGCTTGCATCTCGAAAGTTTCAAGTGCTTCTTATTTTACAGAAGAAAAAGAGAAAACATAAATTATTACAAAACCTGAACTTTGTGTGGGTCAATATAAAATTTAAGGCAACATCTACTCTGAGTCTGGATATGAGAGGATATTGACATAATAATACAAGGTCTCTTCTCCCATTTTCTATTCAATTGTTTATCTTGGATTTTTTGATTATGCAGATTGTGGATTGTGATTCTTTCTCTAATCTTTGTGTTTCAACGTCTTCTCAAGATAGTAATTTGTGTTTTCACCTTTAAGAGATATTTTGATGAATTTCTTAATTTTATTGTAGTCAAATTTATCAACATTTAAAAATGATGGGATGGGACGACTGTAACAAGAACAATTAAGAAATAAGTACAGGATGAAAAATTCAACAAATGCTGAATGTACATTACAGTTAGAGAGGTCCCACAACTTTGGCAGATTAGGGATTTAAGTACAGAATGACTTCAAATGTTGACTAAATGTTACAGCAAGGGAGGTCACACGACTTTAGCAAATTAATGAGTTTTTAAATAGCCAAAGGCTGAGCAATTTCTACTACTTATTGAATAAATACACAAATCCTCAGATTTAGGGAATCCAAATGTCTTACACTGGAATACTATAAAGAAATCTATACTGATATTTCTTATAGTTTAAAGAACGTTAGAAGAAAAAAATATTAAAAGCAAAAGGATGTGACAAAAAGAATAATTGCAGACACTCCCTATCCAGGCCCAGAGACACTGAGTATGTGGGAGGGCAAGTAGATAAATCCCAGTACAAAAAGCCATCACCTAAGGAAGCATACCTTTTTGTCCAAAGTGGAGGAGAGGCCCAGTTTGAATAACTACCTGGAAAGCCTCAAAAAGTGGGCAAAGGATATGAATAGACATTTCTCAAAAGAGGACATTCATACAGCCAACAGACACATGAAAAATTGCTCATCATCACTGGCCATCAGAGAAATGCAAATCAAAACCACAATGAGATACCATCTCACACCAGTTAGAATGGCAATCATTAAAAAGTCAGGAAACAACAGGTGCTAGAGAGGATGTGGAGAAATAGGAATACTTTTACACTGTTGGTGGGATTGTAAACTAGTTCAACCATTATGGAAAACAGTATGGCGATTCCTCAAGGATCTAGAACTAGAAGTACCATATGACCCAGCCATCCCATTACTGGGTATATACCCAAGGATTATAAATCATGCTGCTATAAAGACACATGCACACGTATGTTTATTGCGGCACTATTCGCAATAGCAAAGACTTGGAATCAACCCAAATGTCCATCAGTGACAGACTGGATTAAGAAAATGTGGCACATATACACCATGGAATACTATGCAGCCATAAAAAAGAATGAGTTTGTGTCCTTTGTAGGGACATGGATGCAGCTGGAAACCATCATTCTCAGCAAACTATCACAAGAACAGAAAACCAAACACCGCATGTTCTCACTCATAGGTGGGAACTGAACCATGAGATCACTTGGACATAGGAAGGGGAACATCACACACCGGGGCCTATCACGGGGAGGGGGAAGGGGGGAGGGATTGCATTGGGAGTTATACCTGATGTAAATGACGAGTTGATGGGTGCTGACAAGTTGATGGGTGCAGCACAGCAACATGGCACAAGTATACATATGTAACAAACCTGCACATTATGCACATGTACCCTAGAACTTAAAGTATAATAAAAAAATTAAAAATAAAAAAATAAAATATTTTTCTTTTTAACTTTAAAAAACAAAAAACAACAACAACAAGAAACAAAGTGGAGGAGAGGCCCAGTTTGAATAACTACCTGGAAACTATAGCTTCTGACAAGCCTGAGATCCCCCTGCCAGGGGAGAGACCCCTGATGGCATTTGGTTCCTTAAATATATTTCATTTCTTTGTTGATATTTTTATTGTAATCTTTGTTTCAAGATCATCATAATTTCTCATTCAAAAATTTGAACATTTTTTTCATGGCATATTTTTCCAGATAATTCTAACATCTGTGTCATCTCTTTATTGGTGTCTTTTAATTGTTTGCCTGAGTAATTTTAAATTGTAACCTGGAGACTTTGAATATTATATCCTGAGACTTTAGGTCTTGTTTACATCCTATACAGAATGCTAATATTTTGTTTTAACAGGCAATTGACATATATTTGGTTCAGGCAGTGAGTTCTTATTCACCTTCTATGGGCTGTGGTTCAAACGTCAATTTTGTTTTCAAAGCCATTGTATTGTTTATATGATCTGTCACACCTATTCATTACCTAGTTGTCAGTCTCCACCTGAAAATAAGATCTATCTGTTAGTTCTCAAAAACTGTGGCAAGAAAATTCAGATTTTATCCATGAATTAGTCTTAGGCAAGTCTAGGATTGTAAAAACAGCTTTGTGGGCCTGCTTTCCCAAAGTCCTCCTTCTCCTTTACATTCAGGTTCTCTTGGTCTCCCAATTTTGGAAGGCTGACCAAAAACCATCCACTTCTGATATTATGTTGCATTCAGGTCATGTGGCAGGATGGCAGGGAGGTACTAAAAATAATTCAATAACATTTGGCCCAGCCATCTTGTAGCCACTGAATCCCTTCTGCCCTGTCGGTGTTTTCTTAGTGTTTTGACTTCTGCACACATCCTTCATCAGCTATGGTAACCTCCCAAGTAGTACATGGAAACTGAGGAATGAGAATAACACAGGGTCTATTATTGATAATGTTTCATGTGCTGAGGAGAGTAATGTTTATTCTGCAGCCATTGAATGAAATGTTCTGTAAATATCCATTAGATTCCTTTGGTATATAGTGCAAATTCATTGCCATGTTTCTTTGTTGATTTCCTGTCTGCATAATCTGTCCAGTGCTGAAAGTGGAGTATTAAAGTTTCCAGCTATTATTGTATTGGCATCTGTCTTCTTTTTTAACTCTAATAATATTTTGTTTGTATATCTGGGTGTTCCTGGACCAAACTGAGGGCTGAGCTGCTATTTCTCATGGCCCAGTAATGAGATGCAGGTGAACTGGGGAGAAAAAGAGTAAGAAGGGGTTTTGTTTTCTGCAACTGGTTACAGGGAGAAGGCCTGGAAATTATCACCAGACCAATTCAAAATTACGAAGTTTTCCAGAGCTTATATACCTTCTAAGTTATACGCCTATGTGTAAGTGTGTGTTCATCTAAAGACAAAAGTGATTAATTTCTTTTAACCTATAACTAAGGCCTGAGTCTTGAAGACCTTCTTCTGGAGGCTTAGTAAATTTACTTAATCTTAATAGGTCTAGGTGCTGGGGTGACTACCCTTATCTTATCTCCTCTAAATCATAAAGGTTTGGGGAGTTCCTTTAGACCCCAATAAACTTGTTTGTGGAGGCCTGGGGAGTTTCTTCATACCCACAATAAAACTTGTTTCATCCTAAAAGGGTCCTGTTAAAAATTCCTTCATTGGCTGGGCGCAGTGGCTCACGCCTGTAATCCCAGCACTTTGGGAGGCCAAGGTGGCTGGATCACGATGTCAGGAGATTGAGACCATCCTGGCTAACACGGTGAAACTCCGTCTCTACTAAAAATACAAAAAAATTAGCTGGGCGTGGTGGTGGGCGCCTGTAGTCCCAGCTACTCAGGAGGCTGAGGCAGGAGAATGGTGTGAACCCGGGAGGCGGAGCTTTCAGTGAGCCGAGATCTCGCCACTGACTGCACTCCAGCCTGGGGGACAGAGCGAGACTCCGTCTCAAAAAAAAAAAAAAAAAAAAAAAAAAAAATTCCTTCATTATCTTGTCATGCTTCAGGGCCCAGGAAAAGCCTAAAGCCTAGGCAGAACTCTTTGTACAGTCCAGGCTTTGTACAAGGGCACTGGCTCAATCAGCTTTAAATGTTTAACCTAGTTACTCAGTGCTGAGACAGTTGTAATGGAGGCCTGAATTTATGAGACCTGGCCGGCGACAATGGTGCTCCATTGCTGAGTCAATATATATTTATAATTGTTATATCCTCTTTCTGAATTGCCTTCTTTATCATATGTAATACCTACTTTTACTCTTGTTACAGGTTTTGTAATGAATTGCGTTTTGTCTGACATAAGTATAGCTACTATTATTCTTTTTTGGTTTCTGTTGGCATGGAATTTTTTTTTTTATCCCTTCAGTTTCAGTCCATATGTGTGTTAGAGTAAAGTGTGTTTCTTGTAGGAAACAGATCGCTGGGATTTATTTTTTAATCCATTCATCCACTCTTTGTTTTTTTATTGTTTACTCCATTTACATTCAATGTCATTGTTGATAAGTAAAGACTTACGGGGGGGTGGAGCAAGATGGCCGAATAGGAACAGCTCCAGTCTCCAACTCCCAGCGCGAGCGACACAGAAGACCGGTGATTTCTGCATTTTCAACTGAGGTACTGGGCTCATCTCACTGGGGAGTGCCGAACGATCGGTGCTAGTCAGCTGCTGCAGCCTGACCAGCGAGAGCTGAAGCAGGGCGAGGCATCGCCTCACATGGGAAGTGCAAGGGGGAAGGGAATCCCTTTTCCTAGCCAGGGGAACTGAGACACACAACACCTGGAAAATCGGGTAACTCCCACCCCAATACTGCGCTTTAAGCAAACAGGCACACCAGGAGATCATATCCCACACCTGGCCGGGAGGGTCCCACACCCACGGAGCCTCCCTCATTGCTAGCACAGCAGTCTGCGATCTAACCGCAAGGCAGCAGCGAGGCTGGGGGAGGGGCGCCCGCCATTGCTGAGGCTTAAGTAGGTAAACAAAGCTGCTGGGAAGCTCGAACTGGGTGGAGCTCACAGCAGCTCAAGGAAACCTGCCTGTCTCTGTAGACTCCACCTCTGGGGACAGGACACAGTAAACAATAACAAACACAGCAGAAGCCTCTGCAAACACAAACGACTCTGTCTGACAGCTTTGAAGAGAGCAGTGGATCTCCCAACACGGAGGTTGAGATCTGAGAAGGGACAGACTCCCTGCTCAAGTGGGTCCCTGACCCCTGAGTAGCCTAACTGGGAGACATCCCCCACTAGGGGCAGTCTGACACCCCACACCTCACAGGGTGGAGTACACCCCTGAGAGGAAGCTTCCAAAGCAAGAATCAGACAGGTACACTCGCTGTTCAGCAATATTCTATCTTCTGCAGCTTCTGCTGCTGATACCCAGGCAAACAGGGTCTGGAGTGGACCTCAAGCAATCTCCAACAGACCTACAGCTGAGGGTCCTGACTGTTAGAAGGAAAACTATCAAACAGGAAGGACACCTACACCAAAACCCCATCAGTACATCACCATCATCAAAGACCAGAGGCAGATAAAACCACAAAGATGGGGAAAAAGCAGGGCAGAAAAGCGGGAAATTCAAAAAATAAGAGCACATCTCCCCCGGCAAAGGAGCGCAGCTCATCGCCAGCAACAGATCAAAGCTGGACGGAGAATGACTTTGACGAGATGAGAGAAGAAGGCTTCAGTCCATCAAACTTCTCAGAGCTAAAGGAGGAATTACGTACCCAGCGCAGAGAAACTAAAAATCTTGAAAAAAAAGTGGAAGAATTGATGGCTAGAGTAATTAATGCAGAGAAGGTCATAAACGAAATGAAAGAGATGAAAACCATGACACGAGAAATACGTGACAAATGCACAAGCTTCAGTAACCGACTCGATCAACTGGAAGAAAGAGTATCAGCGATTGAGGATCAAATGAATGAAATGAAGCGAGAAGAGAAACCAAAAGAAAAAAGAAGAAAAAGAAATGAACAAAGCCTGCAAGAAGTATGGGATTATGTAAAAAGACCAAATCTACGTCTGATTGGGGTGTCTGAAAGTGAGGGGGAAGATGGAACCAAGTTGGAAAACACTCTTCAGGATATCATCCAGGAGAACTTCCCCAACCTAGTAGGGCAGGCCAACATTCAAATCCAGGAAATACAGAGAACGCCACAAAGATACTCCTCGAGAAGAGCCACTCCAAGACACATAATTGCCAGATTCACCAAAGTTGAAATGAAGGAAAAAATCTTAAGGGCAGCCAGAGAGAAAGGTCGGGTTACCCACAAAGGGAAGCCCATCAGACTAACAGCACATCTCTCGGCAGAAACTCTCCAAGCCAGAAGAGAGTGGGGGCCAATATTCAACATTCTTAAAGAAAAGAATTTTCAACCCAGAATTTCATATCCAGCCAAACTAAGTTTCATAAGTGAAGGAGAAATAAAATCCTTTACAGATAAGCAAATGCTTAGAGATTTTGTCACCACCAGGCCTGCCTTACAAGAGACCCTGAAGGAAGCACTAAACATGGAAAGGAACAACCGGTACCAGCCATTGCAAAAACATGCCAACATGTAAAGACCATCGAGGCTAGGAAGAAACTGCATCAACTAACGAGCAAAATAACCAGTTAATATCATAATGGCAGGATCAAGTTCACACATAACAATCTTAACCTTAAATGTAAATGGACTAAATGCTCCAATTAAAAGACACAGACTGGCAAACTGGATAAAGAGTCAAGACCCATCAGTCTGCTGTATTCAGGAGACCCATCTCACGCGCAGAGACATACATAGGCTCAAAATAAAGGGATGGAAGAAGATTTACCAAGCAAATGGAGAACAAAAAAAAGCAGGGGTTGCAATACTAGTCTCTGATAAAACAGACTTTAAACCATCAAAGATCAAAAGAGACAAAGAAGGCCATTACATAATGGTAAAGGGATCAATTCAACAGTAAAGACTTACTCCTACCATGTTGTTATTTGTTTTCTGGTCTTTTCTTCCTTCTTTCTTTCATTTCTGTCTTTCTTTATTAAAGGTAATTTTCTCCAGTCATATGTTTAATTGCTTCCATTTTATTTTTTGTGTATCCATTGTATTTTTTTTTAATTTGAGGCTTGCAAATAATATCTCATAACCTTTTATTTCATACTTCTGTCATTTAATACTGATTTCATAAATAAATAAGCAACAAGAAAACTAATAAAAACTCGATGCTTCAACTTCATCTCCCCCACTTTTTTTGTTTCTATTCTATTATTATACTCTTTATGCCTTTTAAATTTGCTTTAGTTATAATTTTTGATAATTTATCTTTTATTCTTTCAACTGAAGGATATGAGTAGTTGACACACCACAATTACAGTGTTATAATATTCTGTGTTTTTCTATGTACTTACTATTGCCAGTGACTATTGTACCTTCAAATGATTTCTTACTGCTCATTAACATCCTTTTCTTACAGATTAAATAAATAAGATCCTTTAACATTTCTTTTAGGACAGGTTGGTGTTGATGAAATCTCTCAGCTTTTGTTCTTCTGGGAAATAATTTCTCCTTCATGTTTGATGGATATTTTCACTGGATATAATATTCTTAGATTTTTTCTTTTCTTCTTTTTTTTTTTTTAGAGACGGAGTCTCGCACTGTCACCAGGCTGTGTGCAGTAGTGCAATCTTGGTTCACTGCAACTTCTGCCTCCTGGGTACAAGCAATTCTCCTGCCTCATCCTCTCGAGTAGCTGGGATTACAGGCACGCACCACCACACCCAGCTAATTTTTGTAGTTTTAGTAGAGATGGGGTTTCACCATGTTGTCCAAGATGACCTTGATCTCTTGACCTCATGATCCATGATCCACCCGCCTTGGCCTCCCAAAGTGTTGGGATTACAGAAGTGAGCCACCATGCCTGGCCCTTAGATTTTTTTTCTCTTTAGCACTTCAATGTGTCATACCACTCTCTCCTGGTTTGTAAGATTTCCACTGAAAAGTCTGCCGATAGACATATTGGAGCATCATTGTATGTTATTTATTTATTTTCTCTTTTGGCTTTTGGAATCCGTTCTTTGCCATTGACATTTGGATGGTTGATTATTAAATGTTTGGAAGTAGTCTTTTTTGGATTAAATCTGCTTGGTGTTCTGTAACCTTCTTGTGCTTTAATATTGATATGTTTCTCTAGGTTTGGAAAGTTCTCTGTTATTATCCCTTTGAATAAACTTTCTACATCTATTTCTCTCTCTGCATCCTCTTTAAGGCCAATAACTCTGACATTTGCCCTTTTGAGACTATTTTCCAGATCCAGTGGGCACATTTTCTTCTTTTGGATTCTCTTTTCTTTTGGCTCCTCTGGGCATGTATTTTAAAATCGCCTGTCTTTTAGCTCACTAATTCTTTCTTCTGCTTCATCAGTTCTCCTTTTAAGAGACTCTGAAGCATTCTTCAATATAATTGAATTTTATAGCTTCAAAATTTCTGCTTTATTCTTTTTGTTGTAATATCTTTGTTAAATTTATATGATAGGATTCTGAATCTCTTCTCTGTGCATGTTTTCTTGAATTTCGTTGAGCTTCAACAAAACAACTATTTTGAATATTTTGTTTGAAAGGTCACATATCTCTGTTTCTCCTGGATTGGTCATTGGTGTCTTGATGTTTGTGAATGTTTATCAGTGTCTGGGCATTGAAGTGTTAGGTATTTATGTAGTCTTCACAGTCTAAGCTTGTTTGTACCCATCCTTCTTGGGAAGAATTCCCAAGTATTCAAAGGGACTTGGGTGTTGTGATCTAAGTCTATGATCAGTGAAGCTGTATTTGCATTTATAGGCACTCCAAGCCCAGTAACACTGTGGCTCTTGTTGACTAAATCACCTTAATGGTCTTGGGAAAGATAAGAGAGATTTCTCTGAACTACCAGGCAGAGTAAATTGTTCATTTCCCTTGCTTTCCTCTGAACGAATGAAGTTTTTTTTTCTCTCTCTCTCTCTCTCTGTGTGTGTGTGTGTGTGTGTGTGTGTGTGTGTGTGTGTGTGTAGGTGTGTGGAGTTGGGGAAGGAGTGCCACAAGCAACACTGTGGCCACAACCACTGGGACTGTGCTGAGTCAGACCCAAAGCCAGCACAGCACTAGGTCTTTCACAAGGTCCATAGTAGTCACTGCCTGGCTAACATTTACGTTCATTGAAGGCTCAAGGGCTCTACTATTAAGTGGTGAATTTGACCAGATATATCTCCTTCCTTTCTGGGAAGTGCATCTCCCCCAAACCCTGCTTGGTTTCAGAGATATCATTTAGGAATCAGGGCCTGGATTTGGGAATCTTAAGAATCGACCTGGTGCTCTATTCTACTGTGACTGATCTGGCACCCAAGCCACAAGACAAAGTTCTTCCCACTCTTCCCTCTTCTCTCCTAAAGCAGAGGAATCTTTCCCCTCAGGCCTATGGCAAATACTGCCTGACTATCACAGGTGTTCACTCAAGGACCAAGGACTCTTCCATCAGCTTGTGGTGAATATTGCAAGGCTCAAGTATCCCCGTTCAGTAAAGTAGGCTCTCCTGTGGCCCAATGAGAGACTGGAAATGCCATCTAGGAGCCAAGGCCTGGAATCAGGAGTCAGCTTTTTTTTCTGGCCCATCATGTTTCTAGATGTGTTATCCAGGAGCTAAGGCCAGGAAATAGGTCCTCGTGACTGGTGCCCTACCCTATTGTGTCTGAGCCACTATCAAGAGGCAAGACAAAATTCGCCCCACTCTTCTCTCTCCTCTCCTCAAGTGGAAGGAAAGGATCTCTCAGAACCTCTTTGAAAATTGTTGTACTTTCATTAATACATTCCTATATAGCACACATGATTCTCATAATTTCTGGCATAGCAATAAAAATAATTTGATATTTTGCCTAAAAGTATTAGTAACATTTAGAAACCTTGATGGAGTTTCCACATGAACAAAGGTTTCATTTTAAAAGTTCAATAAATTGGTTAAAATTTGAACCATCATAAAAACTCTACCAAATGTCACAATAGGTAACAGCATATACTTTGCCTAATATCATGAATAATGGTTCTGGTGTACAATTATAAATATACTTTTGGTTTATATATATCTTTGTCCTTACATTTATGTAATGCATTCCTATAGTCTCTTTTCTTTTCCTCTGTTGGTCCAATTTATAATTTTGTACTTGTGACAAACCAAGACTATGCCAGAAAATATAATACACTTTCCTCTACTAAAAAGTAATTGGAAAGATTCTATTTATTTCCATCAGTTAGCGATATTCTACACTATAATATTAAAATAAAAAATATCAATTTTTTTTTTGTTTTGTTGTCAGGGAGCTTTGAGAAATAATGTGAAAAACATGGCAAATCTGTGGAATTCTAAGGAATTCCCACTTAACAAAGCTGAGGATCACCACATTTGACAAAAAATAAAAAAAAAAAAAGATCTAATATATGAAGAGAAACTATCATTACCCAGGAAATAAACTCAAAGTGTACTTACGACACAAAATATTTTTTGAATTTATTTTAATGTCAAGTGTGAAGCAAAATGACTTATTTTGAAGTACAGTGGCTATAGATACTAACAGGATAAGAGTGATACTTTGGAGTTTTTCTGTAGAGTAAGGTTGATTATATTTCGGCATTTAGAAAAAGATATTTAGTTCTGCAATTAAAATTCAATGTACCTTGGAGACCAAGATGGCCAATTAGGAATAGCTCCAGCCTCCAGCTCCCAGTGTGAGTGACACAGAAGATGGGTGATTTCTGCATTTCCAACTGAGGTATTGGGTTCATCTTACTGGGGCGTGTCAGACAGTGGGTGCAGGACAGTGGGTGCAGCCCACCGAGAGAGAGCCAAAGCGGGGAGAGGCATCACCTCACCCGGGAAGCGTAAGGGGGAAGGGAATTCCCTTTCCTAGCCAAGGGAAACCGTGACACACAACAACTGGAAAATTGGGTCACTCCCACCCTAATACTGTGCTTTACCAAGGATGTTAGCAAACGTCACACTAGGAGATTATATCCCGCGCCTGGCTTGGAGGGTCCCACACCCATGGAGCCTCCCTCATTGCTAGCACAGCAGTCTGAGATCTAACTGCAAGGTGGCAGTGAGGCTGGGGGAAGGGCACCCACCATTGCTGAGGCTTGAGTAGGTCAACAAAGCCGCCGGGAAGCTTGAACTGGATGAAGCCCACCGCAGCTCAAGGAGGCCTGCCTGCCTCTGTAGACTCCACCTCTGGGGACAGGGCATAGTACAAACAAAAGGCAGCAGAAACTTCTTCAGATTTAAATGTCCCTGTCTGACAGCTTGAAGAGAGTAGTGGTTCTCCCAGCACAGGGTTTGAGATCTGAGAATGGACAGACTGCCTGCTCAAGTGGGTCCCTGACCCCCAAGTAGCCTAAGTGGAAGACACCCCCCACTAGGGGCAAACTGACACCTCACACCTCACACGGCTGGGTACCCCTCTGAGACGAAGCTTCCAGAGGAACGAACAGGCAGCAACAATTGCTGTTCAGCAATACTCACTCTTCTGCAGCCTCTGCTGCTGATACCCCAGCAAACAGGTCTGGAGTGGACCTCAAGCATAATCCAACAGACCTGCAGCTGAGGGTCCTGACTGTTAGAAGGAAAACTAACAAGCAGAAAGGACATCCACACAAAAACCCCATATGTACATCACCATAATCAAAGACCAAGGGTAGGTAAAACCACAAACATGGGGAAAAAGCAGTGCAGAAAAGCTGAAAATTCTATAAATCAGAGCGCCTCTCCCCCTCCAAAGGTACATAGCTCCTCGCCAGCAACGGAACAAAGTTGGAGGCAGAATGACTTTGACGAGTTGAGAGAAGAAGGCTTCAGACGATGAGACTTCTCTGAGCTAAAGGAGGAAGTTCAAACCCATCGCAAAGAAGCTAAAAATCTTGAAAAAACATTTGATGAATGGCCAACTAGATAACCAATGTAGAGAAGTCCTTAAGTGACCTGATAGAGCTGAAAACCATGACACGAGAACTATGTGACAAATGCACAACCTTCAGTAACTGACTCGATCAACTGGAAGAAACAGTATCAGTGATTGAAGATCAAATGAATGAAATGAAGCAAGAAGAGAAGTTTAGAGAAAAAAGAGTAAAAGGAAATGAACAAAGCCTCAAAGAAATATGGGACTATGTGAAAAGACCAAATCTATGTCTGACTGGTGTACCTGAAAGTGATGGGGAGAATAGAACCAAGTTGGAAAACACTCTGCAGGATATTATCCAGGAGAACTTCCCCAACCTAGCAAGGCAGCCCAACATTTGAATTCAGGAAATACAGAGAACGCCACAAAGATACTCCTCAAGAAGAGCAACTCCAAGACACATAATTGTCAGATTTACCGAAGTTGAAATGAGGAAAAAATATCAAGGGCAGCCAGAGAGAAATGTCAGGTTACCCACAAAGGGAAGCCCATCAGACTAACAGCAGATCTCTCAGCAGAAACTCTCCAAGCCAGAAAGAGTGGGGACCAATATTCAACATTCTTAAAGAAAAGAATTTTCAACCCAGAATTTCATATCCAGCCAAACTAAGTTTCATAAGTGAAGGAGAAATAAAATCCTTTACAGACAAGCAAATGCTGAGAGATTTTGTCACCACCAGGCCTGCCCTACAAGAGATCCTGAAGGAAACACTGAAGATGGAAAGGAACACCTGGTACCAGCCACTGCAAAAACATGCCAAAATGTAAAGACCATCGATGCTAGGAAGAAACTGCATCAACTAACGAGCAAAATAACCAGCTAACATCATAATGAAAGGATCATGTTCACATATAACAATATTAACCTTAAATATAAATGGGCTAAATGGTCCAATGAAAAGACACAGACTGGCAAATTGGATAAAGAGTCAAGACTCATCAGTGTGCTGTATTCAGGAGACCCATCTCACGTGCAGAGACATACATAGGCTCAAAATAAAGGGATGGAGGGAGATCTACCAAGCAAATGAAAAACAAAAAAAGGCAGGGGTTGCAATCCTAGTCTCTGATAAAGCAGACTTTAAACCAACAAAGATCAAAAGAGACAAGGCCATGACATAATGGTAAAGGAATCAATTCAACAAGAAGAGCTAACTATCCTAAATATATACGCACCCAATACCGGAACACCCAGATTCATAAAGCAACTCCTTAGAGATTTACAAAGAGACTTAGACTCCCTCACAATAATAATGGGAGACTTTAACACCCCACTGTCAACATTAAACAGATCAACGAGACAGAAAGTTAACAAGGATATCCAGGAATTGAACTCAACTCTACACCAAGCAGACCTAATAGACGTCTACAGAACTCTCCACCCCAAATCAACAGAATATACATTCTTCTCAGCACCACATTGCTCTTATTCCAAAATTGACAACATAGTTGGAAGTAAAGCACTCCGCAGCTAATGTAAAAGAACAGAAATTAAAACAAACTGTCTCTTAGACCACAGTGCAATCAAACTAGAACTCAGGATTAAGAAACTCACTCAAAACTGCTCAATTACATGGAAACTGAACAACCTGCTCCTGAATGACTACTGGGAACATAACGAAATGAAGGCAGAAATAAAGATGTTCTTTGAAACCAATGAGAAAAAAGATACAACATACCAGAATCTCTGGGACACATTTAAAGCAGTGTGTAGAGGGAAATTTATAGCACTAAATGCCCACAAGAGAAAGCAGGAAAGATCTAAAATTGACACCCTAACATCACAATTAAAAGAACTAGAGAAGCAAGAGCAAACACATTCAAAAGCTAGTAGAAGGCAAGAAATAACTAGGATCAGAGCAAAACTGAAGGAGATAGAGACAAAAAAAAAAAAACCTTCCAAAAAATCAATGAATCCAGAAGCTGGTTTTTTGAAAAGATCAACAAAATTGAGAGAACACTAGCAAGACTAACGAAGAAGAG